>NC_061508.1:57140036-57289103 GCF_022539505.1 Lolium rigidum
TGGGGCAGCCGTCCCAAGGGAACCGGTCGTCTCGCTTTCCGACTCCAGTTTCCCGTCGGCGAGGAACTGAAGATCTTCATCCCCGGTGGTCAAGGACTTGTCCTCCTCGGACCAGATGGAGGAGGTGTGGCTCTCCTCGTCCCATTCTTCTGGGGCACGGATTTCTGGCGGCGTCTCGCGGGAGGAGGAGGATCCGTAGGAAAGCTCGGAGGAGGAGGAGGAGGAAGAAGACATGGTGGCACAGGAGGGGTTTTGGGTGCTAATGCGAGGAGGACGAAGGAGGAGCGAGCTGTTTAGAACGGTTAAATAAAAGGGATATGGGGGAGATTCAATGCCACAGCAGTTTCCGAGGAGACGATGCCCAACAGGAAAATTTTGCGGCCACGTGGAGAAGTGGAAGGGGCAAGGCGTCATGATGAGGATTCTGCGGCAGTTTCTCGCTCTGCCACGACATGACCCGACGAAAGAAAAGCGTAATGATTTTGGAAATGTCATTTCCAAAACCAGGGGGGCATGTGTTATCACCAGAATTTGACTGAGTCAGAGGTGGGCCGCGATCAAGATGGACTTGAAGAATATATATATATATAGGAGGAATACGTGAATCGGCCTTACATGCAAAGTTTGGGCTAGTTGGCCCGTGTATCTGTAACATATTAGATTACGCGTCGGTTAAGAGTTAGAGTTGTACCCGTGCACGGTTAGGTGCACGCCTACGTTAGAAAGTCCGATGGACTATAAATATGTATCTAGGGTTTATGGAATAAACAACAACCAACGTTCAACACAAACAAATCTTGGCGCATCGCCAACTCCTTCGTCTCGAGGGTTTCTCCGGTAAGCACCATGCTGCCTAGATCGCATCTTGCGATCTAGGCAGCACAAGCCTACCCACGTTGTTCATGCGTTGCTCGTCGTCGAAGCCTTTTGATGGCGAGCAACGTAGTTATCTTAGATGTGTTAGGGTTAGCATTGTTCTTCGTATCATATGCTGTCGTAGTGCGACCCTTATGCATCTAGCCGCCCTTACACCTATCTTAGGTGTAGGGGCGGCACCCCGCTTGATCATAGTTTAGTAGATCTAATCCGTTACGATTGCTCCTTGTTCTGCAAGGATTAGTTTAATATCCGCATTAGTTAGGCCCTACAAAGGGTTGGAGGATCCAGCGGCGTGTAGGGTGACGTTTGCTAGCCCTTGAAAGGATGTTCCGGGGATCAACCTCGTGTTGGTTTTTAGGCCCTGTCTAGGATCGGCTTACGGTCACCGTGCGCGAGCGCGAGGCCCAATCGTGAGTAGGATGATCCGATTATGCGGTGAAAACCCTAAATCGTCGTAGATCTCATTAGCTTTATCTTGATCAGCGAGACCACCATATATTCGGACACCTTGTTCGAATCATGGGTGGATCGGCTCTTTGAGCCGATTCACGAGATAACTCGAGAGCCGATCGAGGCTCGTATTTAATGTTTACGTGTATGCCATGCAGGAAACTAAGCGAGGCATCATCCACACCTTCCCGACCGGGTATAAGTCGGGTGGCACGCCCTTGCGATAGCATCGGACGTGTGACCAGGAGGCTTTGCGGGCCGTCGCTCTGAGGGACTGGGGCCAGCCGCAGCCCTAGTTGTTCCCGGCTCTACTGTGTTGCCCGTTGCTGCCCGCCAGTGGGTTTCTGACGTCAACAAAGATACACATGCACTCGTCTCTGCTGCAAAAATGAACTCGACAATCTTAGCACCAGTACCTACCCCGCAGAGAAACGGAAATTTAAAGATAAAACAACACGGATGATCGAAAATATGAGCAAAAAACAACTGGTCAGAGTCCCCATAATAGTACATATGTAATTGTGTAAATTCCACAGATACTAGCTATACTGAACTATAAACCATAGATAAATACGAGGTGAGTACAACAATAAACGAGAAGATAATTAAAGTCAAGTACCACGTACATGGTACATTACATTGTACTCAACAACAGAAAGTCTTACAAGATAACCATACCGAACACGACACAATAAAGTCTTATAAGACAACCATAACCAACACGGCACAATAAAGTCTTACAAAACAACCATATCCAACACGACACGATTTAACAATTTGCCACACACAACTTCAGAAGTTGGATTTGGATGCAAAAGCATCTAACACCTCTGCATAATCGGTAGGTTGAGCTTCAACATAGTAAACTTGACTGACATGGATGGGACCAAAAAAGTCATAATTGAATATGTGGCCATTAACTTTCTGCAGGTCACTAGGATCTTGGAACTTGACAAGAACACTTCCATGATGGTAGTTCTCCATGGCAAGGAACTTTGTGTGACCAAGAAACTTGCTCAAAGCATGAGCAACAACGAATGTGCTCGGTAAAAAACCTGGTTATACTAAACGTAGCTATTCCAATTGTATCGACAGGACCAACATCAATTCCAAGCATATCCATTGTAATCCTTGGAAGTTCCGTACTTGGGCGAAAACTCTAGAAAATTGAATTACAAACAAGAGGGATCAAAGTTAGTAAGTGCGTATATTCCTGTGCAAGATGACTGAAAAAATAAGAACTAAACAAATACCTTGGCAATATCTTCGAACTTACGGATTTGTGAAGCATCTGCGACATCAACTGCATCTTCAACCTTAGGCTTTTTTGAAGCTTCTCCGAGATCAACTGCATCCTCAACCAAGGACTTTTTTGAAGCTTCACCAGAATCCATCACAAACCGTGCTTTGTGTGTTCCAGCTTCTACAACACCACAAGAAAGAATAATGAAAACAAAGAACAAATATCATTTGGACCCATACAATCAACCGAACAAAATAATGTAAACCGCAGTTTAGAAATAAGAAATAGATACAGATCTGGAAGAAATAGACGGAAAGGAGGTAGTTAGAAAGCGAGAGAAATAGAGGATGTCCGAGAAAAAGTCTAAGAGGAATAAAGAGGAAACAAAATAAGAACTACACCCGAAACAGAAACAATATATCTATAGGATTAGAGAATGAATTTACGAGGGAAATTAACAAACAAACAAATGAACATATTACGGAAACCCTAACCAGGAAGGGAAGATGGTGAGCAGAGAGCGGAGCGGAGACGGGAAGGGTGAGCGGAGCGAAGACGGAAACCCTAATCGGGAAGGAACGAATATAAAACCGGCGGAGTCGAAGCGCAAACCACCAGATGCTTCTAGTACGACGACCGAACGGCGCCATTTTACATACCATAGAGTGGCTTCAAGTCACTAACACGCGGAACCCACTTTATGTTGGCCCACTCATCAGTGAGTAAAAGTAAAAGAAAAGTCGGGAATGCGAAAGGAAAGAATCTCACTCGCAGGACTATCCCACGCTCCACGGCACCAGCCACCAGTGCAAATTTAATGAGAAGTAAGTAGATTATTGACTAATCGTTTCCAGTTCCCCATGCAACATGCGCATTACTCGCTCATTATTTTATTAATAAATTCAATCACCACCACAGGCATCAAAGTGGTACCAAAGAACTGTGAATGTTCCCCGTCATACAAAAACAAAACGAAAGTACAACGACAGAAGAGTCCCAAGAACGCCATATTTCAAGGCTTAAGTACAACGACAAAAGGCATAAGCACAGCACCTATCAAGAATAAAGTACATTTCTATCGCGGAACAAGTACACAAAACAAGTCTTGAAAAACTATTAGCCAATAGTACTCAATAGTTCCCCATGTAAAATTTCAGTCGAGTACAGAGGTGAAAGGCGCACGAGTACAGCTTAGGCAGCAAGAGGAATAAATGACTGTTTCACTAATTCTGTCTGCAAATTTTGGGTTCTGCAAGAAGCTACAGGTGTAAGGTTTGTCGAGTACAGCGGTGATGGGCGCACGAGTACAGCTTCGTTAGCAAGATAAGTACAGGAGTGTTTCCCTCTGTTCTCTGCACGTTGTTTGTTCTTTGGGAAAGGGACATGCGCCAGCAGGGTCGAGTACAGCGGTTAAAGGCACACGAGTACATCTTAGGCAGCAAGAGGAACACATGACTGTTTTTCTATATTTGTCTGCAAATTCTGGGTTATTCAAGAAAGTACAGGTGTAAGGTGTGTCGAGTACAGAGGTGAAGGGTTCACAAGTACAGCTTCGTTAGCAAGAGGAGCACATGAGTGTTTCCCTATGTTCTCCGCATGTTTTATGGTTCTTTGGCAAGGGACATGCGCCAGCAGGGTCGAGTACAGCGGTTAAAGGCGCACGAGTACATCTTAGGCAGCAAAAGCAGTACGTAACTGTTTCTCTATATTTGTCTGCAAATTTTGTGTTCTGCAAGAAGGTACAGGTGTAAGGTGTATCGAGTACAGCAGTGATTGGTGCACGAGTACAGCTTCGTTAGGAAGAGGGGTACAGTATTGTTTCCCTATGTTTTCTGCATGTTTTTTGTTACTTGCGAATGGACATGTGCCAGTAAGGTCGATTACAGCGGTGAAGGGCGCACGAGTACAGGTTAGCCAACAACAGGAACACATGACTGTTTTTCTATATTTGTCTGCAAATTTTGGATTATTCAAGAAAGTACAGGTGTAAGGTGTGTCGAGTACAGAGGTGAAAGGTTCACAAGTACAGTTTCGTTAGCAAGAGGAGCACAGGAGTGTTTCCCTATGTTCTCCGCATGTTTTATGGTTCTCTCGGAATGAACATGTGCCAGCAGGGTGGAGTACATCGGTGAAAGGTGCACGAGTACAGTTTAGGCAGCAAGAGCAAAACATGACTGTTTCTTTATATTTGTCTGCAAATTCTAGGTTCCGATGGAAGGTACAGGTGTGTAAGGTGTGTACAAGACAGCGGTGATGGGTGCATGAAGGTACATGCGTAAGTACAACAACACAAAAGTCCTAGGTACATAATATACAAGAGTACAAATACAGCCTAAAATATAAGCTAGAATATAAACCGCAAACACAAGTATTAACTACAAGCAACAAACAAACAACAAAGTACAATTCGAATACGGGAAAATAACATCTACATAACTTGAGGGAAACATAGCAAGGAATAGTAAGTGTCTCACAAGTCACAATAAAGAGGTAAGTACATCGGGAAGAAAATATCAAGTACGTAAGACATAAGAGTACAAGTACGAGAAAAATATATGCCGTAAAAAGGAAACCACAGATGTTCAACACAAGGTGACAAGCACAAAACAGGAGATTCTTGGGTTCACTTACAAATAGTAAAAGCACAAACTAAAATATAAATAGAACCATAACGGAGAATCAATGATACTCGTCGGAATACAAACAGAGAAACATGTTTCTTTCCGAAACGGTTTGTATCTCCTTATCGAGCAACATTCACCGTCTTGCATGCTTTCTCATTATATCAATGACTGCAGGCATTTTCTTTGCATTACCTTGAAAAGTTAGCATATAGAACGCCAGCTGCTCACGCAGCTTGATAACATCATTCTGCAATTAACAGATGAAAATTATATGCAGACCAACAATTACATTTGCAAAGAAAAATATAGACAAAGACTTACTTCTCTTATCTTATGCTGGAAACCACCGCAATGTTGAAGAATTACTTTCATAGCTTGAGGTCCGTAGTCGTTCCTAAAAACGAGTATTGAGTAAGATCAAGAAAATAAAACTATATGGATTACCACAGAACAAAACAAAGACACATAGAAACACACCGATAAATACAATCTCTTAAAATTTTACTTACTCATTGATGTTGTCGAAACAATTTGGGCAGGCATCACCCGAAAGTTATAAATATCATAACGCTCTAGAGTAATATGCTCGTCGTATAAGCCTTCTTGAAGTTATTAATAACAGTCATTGCAATATTTTCTCGCTACGAGTAGCATCATAATAAGGACAATATGTCTCAAACCGCTAGTCGAGCGAAATTAGCGACAACCACAATCCAAAAGTGATTATCTCTAACAGGAAGAATTACCCGAAAAACAACCAAATTTTTAAAATACCTAAAAAAATAAAATTAAAAGGACAAATTTAATTTTTAAAATACAAAAAATCAAACGAGTTGCACAAGAGTTGAAATAGCAAGTTGAAACCAAATTCAATTATAAAACATCAAAGGAAAACTTGTGGCATACTAGACAATGTATATATTCAAGATACAAATATCATAAAAACAAAATACTCACAACATCAAAGTGATATATCCCGCAGGGTAAATTAGGCTCCATAATGTAATTCTTCAGTGCGTTCGGATCAGCACCCAATTCCCTGAATGCCCTCTAGCAGAGTAGAGAGAGAAAAAAAACACACATTTTACCATTCTGCCAAACAATTATCCATAAAAAAGTAGAAAATATCCATATTTAATAAATAAAAAAAAGAGTAAAAACTTACTACACTCTCACTATACATTATGTACTTTAGGCACTGGGGACGTTGTTGATTAAATAAGACACTGTTGTCATACTGCTCTTCCATTACGAGTGGCAAGCAAATACATTCATAACGTAGTCATGAACATAACCACCAGAGTTGCATTGACAACCCAAAATTTCTGTGAGTGGCCCATCTTCCCCTTGTCTCAACAATTCTTGGGCTGTACAACGAAACAAAATCACAACATAGCAAAAACATTATTTAAAATGATTAAATAAAATGGAAAACCAGTGGCATAAAATAGTAGGATACCTTCTTCCAAATTGCGCTGGTAAATACTTTCGCACCCACTCCATCATATCAATCTCAGCCTGCGTCGAATCTCTAATTGAGAGGAAGGGGCGATGATTTCCATGATGCAAAGGTTGACTTTGTGAAAGCCCTCGTTGTTGATCCTCTATTATATGTGCCTTGTGACAGGACTCGTGTTAAATCGTACTCGCTGTTCACCATAATTCCTCCGGTGATACCGCGGCGTAGCACAAACACGTGGGGACCGAATCATGAATTCGGAAAGGGAGTAACCACATAACCAGCGTTCCCACCCACATCTTCATCATCATGTTGGCTACTATTATACCTTCCTGCACTTTGAGAGCTCTGAAAATTTTGCTGCCCAAGCGTGTTGTAAGAGCTGTTATGACCAGTGTTGTAAGAGCTCTGAAGAGAAGACGCTTCATAAGGAATAGATCTCTCATGTCTATAACCAGCAAACCCGGAGTTAAAACCGGATCACGTATATTGTCCTTCCAGGTGTGTTTACTCGCTTGCAAAGAAGAATGATTTGACGAGTGCAAACCATCAATGTTAGAAATAATAGCTTGGGAGGCAGGAGGGTCTCGCGAAATTAACAGATCCTTCGCCCTCCATGGAATGTTCTTCCATTTCGATCACGGAGAATGCCCCGATAACCAGATGACAATACAAGTTGCGATGGCTGCGACATACCGGGGACTCCGTCTAGATACCGGTGTTGAGTACTCGGATGGCATACAAACACTTACAACGTGCACCAAATGTTCAGCCATCAAGACATCCGAGGGTGATGAATATGAAAATTTCTTCATTGCAAGCGTTTTCGTCCTCTCAATCCTTTCTATTTCTTCCCAGGCAGAAGGTTCATCCAACGGGTCACATGGAACAATATAACTAGTTTGGTCTGCTCCACTTGCCATCTTTGAGCTACCCTCCTCCAGTACAGACATCTTTTGTTTCTTCGCAGACGAGTCATGCTGGAAACCGTGAGACTCAGATGAATTTCTCTTCGAAGACGGGGGTAGAAGAGAATCTTCAAGACCAGTAGCTGGATTATTAGAAGTGGAAACCTTAGCACGCTCATCAGCAAAAGCAGTGGGATTAATTGGAGGTTCTGCACCTGTAGTGCAATAAGATTGAGTTTCAACTCGCCAGCCTTCTTGCCAATTTGTTTAACTTCAACTCGTTGGATCGTTAGAATTACCGGATGAGCCATCTTTGCAATCTACTCTATCGGCGTTAACACAAGCCAAAGAGTCGGCCTTGCAGGTTTTCGTAGTAGCACTCCGAAGAACACGCAGCTGAGCCACTCCCTTTGCTAGTGGACTCGGGAAAACAAAGGACAACTTCATTTCCTACGGCTTGCATCAACTTGTTTAACATTGTCAAGCACCTTCAGGGGGGTCACAGAGGGCATGTTTAACCTCTCACCAACTGCGCTCTTACCAGTATCTAAGGCAACCGAGCAGTTGCAAGTTTCAGAAGCAAGAGGACTATTCAAAAGTCCACAACAGTTGCAAACAACTCCTTTCTGGACAAGCAAATCCAAAGCTCCTTCGGATGGGAGTATTGATGGAAGATCCTCCACAACGCGATCAAGATACGCTTCGAGATTCAAGAGATACTCCTTATACAATGCATTTGGCGTGTATTTGCAATTAATGGGAATGAGCTCGTTGAAGCAACCTAATCCGTTTATAAACATTCCGACTAATCGGCATGATTTGCTCACGCCACATGTCATCGCACATCTCGAGCATTAGTAGCAATACCCTTATTCCTGTTCGGCTTTCACGGCAAGCCGTATGTTTGGTCATTCAATACGGAGACTTCTTGATTTGATTCAGTTCTAACGGCGGATGGGCTATCACCCGTTCCATTCGAGCGGTATATATGATCAAAATCATTGAGTATACCCGGACAATTCGCCATATTACTCGAACCATGGCCTTGAACAAGAACCACCCTGTTTATCTTCGGATGCGCAAAATCTTCGTTCATTATAGTGGCTCGCAAGCCGCAAAACATTGGCAATCTTATTGTTGATGATTGGCTGAATTGCGAGAAAATATTTCAAAGTACAAGCCCCGCTGAATTTCTTTCGGGTCATCGATAGCCCGTTGCAAAATCAAAAACAAAACAAAACAAAAAATTAGTAATTGCGAGACAATTACTTCCAAATATAAAACATTACACTACGGATGTCAATTAAAACAGAACATCACAATAAACGTACCAACGGACGCATCGCGAGCTTCACAAAGGAGCAAAGAAACGTCTCGAGACCGGGATGCGGATCTCCAATACAGAAAGTGGAAGACCCACTCTGATGAAACGGAGTACGTCTCACATCCTTCAGCTAATTATAACACACACAAAGAAAAAATAAAAAACACAGTTTCGGGACAACACATAAACATAAAATTTTAAAACATGTATTGCTCATCATCAGATAATAAAATACACTAACCGGTATTTCGCCATAGGTTCCATCCTCCGCAGAAACCAAGTCAAGTTTTTCAAATTCACTAATTGTAACTGAATCCCATACGCTAATTCTTGGAACAACACTAGCAAGCTCTTTGACTTTTATATCAAGATATTCTAAGTAAGTCATCTACAAAGAACAACAAAGCAAAAAAAAAATCAGGCACTCAGATAGAATTAATCAATAACATGACAACAGCAGCTGTTGAGAAACTAAAGAAGTTACTAACCAGAGGAACTACCAAGCAACCATAGAGGGCACCTTGTAGACCACAATCAACGAACGTTTTCATGGAAACTGAAAGTTTCTGAAACACTGCTGTAGACCAGTCATACGTGCGGATTTCCTCAGAAGGACCCTCAAGTGCTGAAAGGTAGTCGGGATCGACACACTCATACGTCGTTGGACATAGAAATGCAATGAATACGGAACATCATCCAATATATCTTGAAATCTTCCTCTTCCAAGTCGGAAGACAAGCATATTCATTAGCTCATTTATAGTTGGGGTACCGCCTTCACAAAGCATGAACGATTCCTAACAACATCCCTGAATTGCTCACTGCACTTGATAGGGATGCGCCGTCCTCCAATTGGTGTGCCTAATACCTTATGGACACACAGTGCATTGAAAGCAAAGTCAAAGCCATTCTTGAACACAAACATCCTTTTTGAAGCAACATAGTTGCTGACAATCCAAGCAACAAAAGCCCTTGGTATCTCTTCAAGACGAATATCAAGGAGAGATTCTTGACCTATATCAGCAACATAACCCCTTTGTTTGGGGCTAAGGGACTTGCAAACGGAAATGAACTTTGGAAGGCTAAGTTTTGTACTAAATTCGATGAACCATTAGGCATAGATCCAGAACCGGAAAACAGAAAACAATAACACATAAACACATGATCATGACATGAAAATAAACCACAAGCATGAACAAACATATTTAGGAATAACAAACAATCTAAACTAACCAAGATTTTCTCAATCTGTGCAGCTCAATTTTTTCAGTATTAGCAGATACTTTCTTCTCCATCCTGATCCTATCCTGCTCAAGCTGGTCACGCACCATGAATTCCTCGAGTCACCATCTCGGTACCATCAACGGAAAAAGATCGCGTATCGGATAATCGAGGGGTGACCTCATCTTCACCATCACGAGGTACAGCGAGCTTCGTCATCCATTGAACAACGCAGGCTACGAGAAAACAACGAGAACTCACAAAACCAGCCGAAAAAATCCACGGGGCTCTTTATTGAGAACCCGCCGCCTACAATCAACAATCGAAGAAAGAAATCAAACGATAAATAGGATTAGGAAGCATTCCAGACGAGAGGTTTCGAAAAACAGATCTGAGATGGGGGAGCAAACGTACGAAGAGGCCAAGAGGGAGGAAGAAGATGGCTCACGGGATCAATGAATGACGGCAAAAATTACGGGAACGCCACAGAAGAAAAATTGGGAAAGAGAAACAGAACCAATCATCCCATCCACGAGTCCCACATGTCATCCACGCGTAAAAGGAATCATAAGAAAAACAAGGACCCACATGTCATACCGAAACATCAACTCCCATTTTAATGACATGTGCTCGGCCCACAAATACGAGTGAAGAAATATATCGGAGATAGATATCTTAACAAATCCTCCACTTCCGGTGGACAACGGGATCACGCTTTCCATCCCTTTCTCTCTCATCAACAGATTCAAAATTCAAATCAAGATCCAGACGAGAGGAACGACGGAGCCACCAAGGAAGACGAAGGAAGACGAACGACCACGAACTCAAGGTAAACATCTAAATTCCAGATTCGAAGATTTGTAACGTTGTATACCGTACCCCGATTTTTCTCGTTCGACATCTGGAACCCCATCCACGACTAACATGTATTTCGGTCAATCGCAATTTTCCATCTAACTTTTTTTTCCAACGATTCAAAATTCGAACGTGCAGGACAACATCAACGCAAAGGAACAAACAAGGGATGAGAGAATTAGGCAACGTGCACAGTACATCCGATAGGAATATCCACATAGGTAAAATTCACCAGGTTTCTTTTTCATTGGTTCTCGGAATCTAAAGAGTCACGTACTAACCACTCAAACAGGTGGCACTAAATAAGTTCAAACACCGGGTACTCATCAAAAGTAATCGTAAATTCAAACTTGCACATTTGCTTCGAATACTTTTCAAAAGTAGCAATCTAACTTCTCAACCTTCCACGCTTGCTCTTCATACTCATGGACTTCAACACTTCATACTCGTGCGTAGCTGGAGAAGAAAAAGAGAGACATCGAGAGAAGATGGATGAAACATGGGCACAACAGAACAAGGATGAAGAACAACCAATATTGTGGTTGAACAAGCCGCCTCCTGGAGTCAAGATACCACTAACCGCACAACAGATGGCAAAAGTTGCAAAAATGGTAAAACTTACCGAAATCTACTCTACTTACAAGCACCTCCCCGTTATGATATAGTGCTAAACTTTGTGGTGTCGGGAAGTACTAAATCACCATACTAACAAATACTAGTAACACTCGCATGGAGAAAACGAGACTAACGAGTGTAGCAAGTACGTAACTACCAGTCTCGTGCCTACAATGATCAGGAAAAACTAACTATTCATATCAAGAAGTACTAGTAACATTTGCAAGGAAAAACAATTTCCATGCTGTCAAACAAAAGCAACAGTATTAGGATGCCTATGTTGTTCAAAGAGTACTAACCCATAGTATTAAGAAGCATTAGAAACAGTTCCAGGCAATAACAGCTTCCTCATGTCGACGGTACACAAGTACTAGTACTATGCCTATAATATAACTTTATTGTGGTTTATTTTGTAATGTTATCATATATCTTTATTTAAAATGTACACAACATAAACTATATTTCTTTTGTTTTTGACATGCATGTACAAAATAATTTATATTCAATTTTTTTCAGGCAAGAATACACACGTGGAGGAATAAAAGGGAGAAAATGCAACAAAATAAACTTAAACAAGCTGAGTGACAGTACAGAGTGCAGTGTGCTCACCTTAAACGATCTCTAATAGAAGTAAAGAAGGAAGAAGCTTCCAGCAACAACTCGACAATGGAATTGGATAGAGAGACGAAGGAAAAAAAATTGCTAACCTCTGAGAAAATCAATCAGTATGCGCCCTCCTACGCTTGTTCAAGAGAGCATCCTTCCCTGCTTCCAAGCAACATCAAATCAAATCAATCACAAAAGTTCACAACGAAGGTTGGTAAAATTAATTACTAGACATGGCACCAAAAATTCACTACTAGATTTTATTGAATCAATTTAACAAATATACTTAAAATTGATTATTTTCTGAGATGGTAATATTATTGACTGTCAATCTTCTTACAGGATGCCAATGGCACCAATTTGAGACAAAAGCATCACGAAGAAACAGGAAAGCATAATTATGTGTCAGCAACAAGCAGCCAGAGCAGCTCAGCTGCACCAGCGGAAAAATACATGCAAAGAAAATCATCAAGTTATGAGGTAAGTAACAAATCTTACACAAGCAAAGTACAAAATCAAAAACATTTTTAGGATAAATACCGACAATTATTTATCCATTTCTCGAGGTTTATTCAAAGAAATCGACGACGATGATATGTCTGACGACAACAACGACAACAACCACACACAGATCAAGCTAGTAGACAAGCACGACACCTCCCAACAACAATCTCAACAAAACAAAGAAGACATCAAGAAGGCATGTAGATTACAGTTAATCAACAATTCTCGCAATGACCAGAAAAGTATCTGTGATTAAAAAATAGCCTGACAAAAATAATTTATATCCAATTTACAGGAGGTCTACAGCAACCAGGCAAGAATGAAACAACATACAAGACCAAGCAGCAGCTATGGTATACCGGACAAACAGAATGACAGGAAAACACACAAGCAACCAATACCGGAAAAAATTATCAAGGTACAATTCAAGAAT
Source organism: Lolium rigidum (assembly GCF_022539505.1). Classification (NCBI taxonomy): domain Eukaryota; kingdom Viridiplantae; phylum Streptophyta; class Magnoliopsida; order Poales; family Poaceae; genus Lolium; species Lolium rigidum. The sequence continues at coordinate 57,153,157 of NC_061508.1, forward strand.
TTATACAAGATAAATGATGATTATGCATTATGGTGAAACATCGATGAAACCAGGAATCTAACACAAAGTTTACTTGGTTTACTTATTTGCAGGAAATGAAGTTTGCCACATCCAACACCAACTCCAGTGATAGCACAACAAGCAATGCAAAGGTAGTAACTACATGTATGTATTTATAATTACAAATTACATTTAAAATAATGCATTAAAAAAATTTGTATACCTTTAATTTACAGGAAACATATGAAGCATACACATGTACAGAAACATCGGGAAACAAAATCATCGATCGAGCGAGTACGTACTTTTGATTTCAAAAACCAGTACACACTTTGTTATATGTGGAAATAAACATTAAAATATCTAAACATCTAGAACACCATCTTACAAAAACTGATGCACAATATGAATGTTATGAATTCAGGAATACAGAGAAATGGGAAGTACAGACGAAGAAACAAGTGCCTCAAAGGAAACAAATCAAAAAGAAGCTTATTCATCATCGCAGAAACACAGCACAGGAGAATCAAACTCGCCCTCGGAGGAACAAGCTACCAAACAAGAAACAAAGAAGACTGAAGGATGATGATCCAGAAATAAATCCACATCCTCCAACAAAGATGGAAGAGGAAATGGACAAGATGTTCAGCACAGATGACTACCCAGCAGTTGAAGAGATTATCAGTGCGGCTATACCAAAGGAAGGTGCCCGTTTCAAAACAAGAGACGATGCATTCTATAGATACGCTCTGTATGCAAGAAAGGAAGGATTTGCAGTGAAGAAGTTCAGCAGCAAGAGATCAGGAAAAAACGGAGAAATTTACATGCAAACGTTTGCATGTAACAAGGAAGGATGCACAAACACAGATGTCGAACCATCGTCGCACAGGAGAACAAACATACTCATCGAAGACCGGTCGTAAAGCACGGATAATTGTAAGAGAATTTGATGGATACTCGGTACATCAAGAAGGTTCACTTAGAACACAACCACCCGCTGGAACCAACAGACTATCTCATTAGGTTTGCACACTGTCACAAAAGGATGACTGATCTCGACAGGAGATTAATTCATCTACTACAGATGGGACGTCTGCCACCAAGGAAGATGATGTTAATCTTCCGGTCGATCAGAGGGAAATTCCGTGGAATACCCTTCGATGCTGTTGATCTAAGCAACATAAAGAGTCAACAACAACAAATAGAGAAGGACCATGACATCCAGAAGTGCCTGGAACGCTTCAAGACACTCCAGAAAACAGTACCTGGCTTCTATCATGCCATGGAAATAGACAGCAAAAAAAGAGTTCGGAGCCTGTTTTGGATGGACGCAATGTGCGTAATGAACTACAAGCTGTTCGGTGACTACATATCTTTCGACACAACTTTCCAGCACAAATAAGTATGGCTTACCATTTGTTCCTATAGTTGGGGTGAACAATCACGGCTCCACAGTACTGTTTGCCGTTGCTCTGCTAAAGGATCAAACAACAGATACATTTATATGGGTACTGGAAACATTTGTTCAGGCCATGGGTGGAAAAGAACCAAAGACAATAATAACAGACCAGGACAAGGCAATGAAGAAAGCAATAAAAACAGTTCTAAAGTCCACAACACACAGGAACTGCTACTACCACATCGTGACCAAGATGAGCCAGAAAGAGAGCACCTTCTTTGCAAAAAACACAGGACTGTCGGAAATGCTAATGTACATTGCAAAGAACGCATTCACACCAAGCTGAGTTCGAAATGGGATGGAATAAAGTGATAGAGGATTACAATGCTAGCGGAGAAGAACACCTAAGCAAGTTATTCAGGATAAGACACAGGTGGGTACCAGCATACTTCATGGATAAATTTTACCCATTCTCATCAAGCACAGGAAGGAGCGAGAGCACAAATAACATGTGGAAATGCTATAGCCAGCACACAGACACGATAACAATGTTCCTTGAACAATATGAGGTCACACAAGACAAGTGCTTATCTGCCCTGGACAAGAAGAAGCTCACATCAACACTGAAAACAGCAAAATTAGTAACAAGACATCCGTTTGAGAAGCAAGCTCTTGAACAATTCACAAATGACATATTCGAGAAGTTCCAGATTGAGATCACAAACAACACGGCATTCGAGGTAGATGGATCACTTGAACCTGGTCGCCACCTGCGGCTGAAAAGAATAGTGAAATTCTACAACCACATGGAATTCAAAAGGGAGTTGTTTGACGTCACATTTGACGATGAAAAAAAAACTTCATGTGTTCCTGCAAAAAGATGCAGAGGGATGGTATACATTGCTGCCATGTAATAAAAGCAATGGTTCACATGGAGATCAATGATTTGCCGGAGAGTTTTGTGCTTAAAAGATGGAGAAAAGACATAGACATGGAACTCGCAACATTAGGAAATGTCGCGAGATGCTTCTTGCGGAGACGAAACACTAAAGTTTGCCGGTGTGATGAGCCATATGGCGGAACTTTGCAACAAAGCATGCCCAAATGACAAAGCATACAATGTCATGATTCGAGTGTATGCGTGATATGGAAACAAAAGTGTCTGGCAGCAATAAGAGAAGATGAAGGAGCTAAAAACTTCACGACGAAGAAACAGTAGCAACGAAACATTGCTTGACCCACCAATGTCCGACGAAGAGGAACAAAAAGAGGGGACAAAATGATGCCAGGTTCAGAAAAAAGACAGAAAACTAGACAAATAAAATGCGGATACTGCAAGAAATCAGGTCACAACAAAACAGGATGTGGAGAACTGAAAGCAAAAATTACAGCAGTGGCAGCACAGGCAGCAGCACAAGCAGCAGCAGCAGAAACAGCAGCATCACAGGAAAGATATACAAGCAAGACATCACAGAATCAATCAAGCAACAGACACACAAATAACGATAGTAACACAACAGAGAGAACAACACAACCAGGAAACACTTACGGTATGTACTACCACAACGGAAGAATAAGATGCGACATGGAATATCTAGTATTTGGTACAAAAAACACATTAACAAGGTAAGTGTGCCCATGAAGCTTCTTTGTCAGTGATGAAAACCTACTGATGCAAATAATCTGCTTTTTCCTACAAATTAACATAAATTTAACATATATTTATTTGCAGACGTCGACGATGAACAAAGGATATCAAAAGGAGAGCAACAAAAGTAGGAACCACTCAAGGAGGAAGCCACATGAATATTTAGAATATATGATACAGACAATGGAATGAATATGTAATGTTATTATGTACTTCATTTCCTTATTTTGTACAATCAAGTTCACTTCATTGACTTCCACTGGACGAAAAAAGGATAACCATTGTAAAACAAGTTCTTACTTTCGAATTCTTCAATCTGTTCGCGAACGAAACTTGCCGGATAATCGGAGAATCATAAGTGAGCATCATTCCGGCGAAGAACTGTCGAAAACTTTCGATGTCAGCTCGAAAAACACGAAACAACACAATGGTTAATGATCTCCAACAAGAATGCACAAGCTCCAAACGAAAAAGTACACAACGACTAAACAAAAAGATGCACAAGTACTAAAAACAACCATTGACATGTACTATTTATACAACGAACAAGTACTAAAAAACTGCCTTAAATACTATTGAATAAAACTATGTACACAACACATTACCTACCTTGAATACATCTGGGTAAAAATTAGCCTTGAATATCCAAATAAACCTCATTGCATAGATACCACAGTCATGCCTCGCGCTTGTCCTAATGGTCAAAAATAAAGAAACAATTAAATCCAAACACAGTAAAAAAAAAAATCATAGTTCACATTAAGAAAAGATGATTACTCTGAACAAGAAGGGGTGCCGCAAACTTTTATCTTGAACGATGAGATATTTAATCTCTCGACACCATGAAGATAACTGTAAAGTTTCTTAAATGATTTGACTCGAAAGAATAAAAAATAAAAGTTATTGTTGTCATGTGTAAATAATTATTTAATTAGCTAGATTACAACGAAAACCATACAATTCTTTGAGTAGAAGCCATCCGAGCTTCAGTCAACTCCAGCGAGCTAGACACTCTAAATTTCCTGAAATGGAAGTCGACAAAGATAACCCACCAATAGCTGTAATCGCAACAAGTAATGTAGACCTTTTTGAAATTAAACAATCACAGGAGAAATAAGAAAGCATCCACGATACTTGTAGTAGAAAAAATATAAGCGCCAAACAAAACATGACAAACATGCCTCTTCCCTATCCAAACTATAGTACTTCAGATCATGTTTAGCAAAGCTTGCAACAAGATGAATAGGGTCAGCCTCATCCACATCAAGAATATGCTGGAAAAAACAACAAGAAGATGTTTAAAAAACTAAATGCTAAAAACATTTAGTTAAAAAATAAATAAATCTAAAACATATACACATGACATACCGCCAAAGAGCTCGGAATAAATAAGAAATCAAGACCATCATCAACGCACTTAAGAAAAACATCCATAACGAAGGATCCATGAAACCACCACCCTTCATAGCAAGGTAGAAACTATGCCAGTTGACGGACTTACCACCAACTTCAAGTATTTTCTCGGAACCGCAATTGTTAAAAACAACAAGAATAAACATCCGTATATACAAAAATAGATGAAAAATAGATGGAAAATTGAATTACAATGGTTACCCTTCAATGTAATTCCTAGGAGCCTCAAGTACATCAGGCAAACAACATTCTATGCAAAGCGATTACTGAGGACTTCCTCTTCCCCGGATAGCTCCTTAAGCTCAAGACAATCATCGAATCGCCGTCCGCATAGGAATCATACTCCCGAGCCACGGAACTACCTCCAACAACATTTTCGGTTTCAGGCTCATTTCCCTTGCATGTACATGGCCCCGAACGCTCAAGACAACAATCCTCAAGACAATAATCAGAATCGGTGTACCGCATTGCCATCACCCTTACGTGCCACGGAACTACCTCCAACAACATTTTCAGTTTCGGGCTCCTTTCTCTTGCAAGCACATGGTCTGCTTCTTCAACTCAATTGACAAAAGAGAAACCATATCACGCATCCGATCGGCAAGACCACGTCCCGTTCTTATCATCGACGAAATGAAGATAGTCTTCCACATTTCTTTCAGCTTAGAACGTAACTCGTAAATAAAAAACACAATTAAGAATGCAATTTACAATAACACAATAATTAAAAATCAAAAGACATAATAAAAAACCTTACATCATTATGCATTTCACCAGGAAACATATCCGAGATGTGACGATCGACTCGCTTCACGAAGATGGTCGGGAATACCGAACACGAGAGTGAAAACCTGGATCTGCCATCTTTTCCAACCTGAACAAGCAATCGGAGAACACTAAAATTAGTTCGGGTACAATGTGTGCAGCTTATCACTTTCGAAACTAGAAAAAACAGGACAACAAAAAAAGATTACAACAGAAACCACCTTTGTCGTCGCAATTGCATATCTTCACTACACGTCTAAAACGATACGCGCCTTTGGCGCAAATACATCGACAACCAAACAAGGAACCCAAAAGAAAGCAACATAATTTACACGCATGCACTGGCGAAGATGTGTAACAGAGCAGCACCTTTGCTGCCGCTAAACTCTACAACAAATAGGTGCAGAAGTACAAGAGATATAGATGCACAAGTACAAGAGATATAGGTGCACAAGTACAAGAGATATAGGTCCACAAGTACAAGAGATATAGGTGCACAAGTACAAGAGATATACGTGCACAAGTACAAGAGATATAGGTGCACAAGTACAACAGATATACGTGCACAAGTATAAGAGATATACGTGCACAAGTACAAGAGATATACGTGCACAAGTACGATAGACTAAGCTACGCAAGTACAGAACAAATTGTCACACGAGTACCAAGGTCAAACACGAACAAGTACAAGACACAAAGGACAGCAAGTACCGAGACAGAAACGGGTGGACATACGAAGTACAAAACCATCTTATGAACAACCACTGGACAAACCCTAGAAATAGTTCAGGTACGATGTGTGATAAAACTAGACCAAACAAGTACAACAAAATACACGAGATAGAAACCACAAGAACCACCGGAGTCGTCGAATCTGCATGTCAACACGACACGGGAAACTCGGCGGCTCATCCGGAGCGGGTAAATCGACAAGAAAAAAGACCAAGAAACCCTAAATAGTGAAACTCGAGCAGCTCATCCGGATGCATGTAACCACGAAATGTGGAATTATACGGCTACTCCAACAAAGGCAAACCCTAACTAGTGTTACTCGAGAAAGTGTATAACCAAGAAGAGGCGGAAGAAATCGATGAAAAAAGAACGACTTTACCGAGAGAAAACGCATCCGCATCCGCCTTCCACATATTTTCCATTTGAAAGTGCTACCTCCCTCCCATTAATTCCCCGGAAAACTCACAGCCGGAAATACAAAGGGAAAATACTGATTCGATCTAATCGAATCAAAGGGAAAAACCAAGATCTTAGAAACCCTAAGCAGGTAGAAAAACGCGACAGCGCTTACCACTGGAGCAGGAAAAACGTCCGCCGACGATGAGTTGCGAGAGGTTCTCGACGAACAACGGAGGAGAAGGGAAAATAGCGAGCGCCGCCGACGAGACGACCAGCCGGAAGGAACCGGAACCCACGACCGAGCCCGGACGACGGAAGAAGAATAAGGGAAAAAACGGAGATAAAGGCGGACGCGAAACGGGTCCCTGTAAACCCGTTAAGTGAGAAGCGGACCCGTTACGAGAAGTGGACGGTTCGCAAAATCACCAGAAAGCAACACGTGTCGAGCGCGGAGGAAGTCCACCGGCAAATTCCGCGCCCCACGTTCAACCACGTGTCGCGCGCGGAGAAAGTCTCTTCCCTTCTCAGAGGTCGGCCTTTTTCTAGAGTTTTCGTTTTCTGTTTCTTTTTTTCCTGTTTTCTTTTTTCTTTTTTCTGTTTTCGTTTTTCTTTCATTTTTTCTGTTTCCTTTTTTTACTTTTTTTTTTCAGATAAATATTTTAAAAAATTAAATTAAAAAATGTTCAAATATAAAAAACCGTTCAAAATATGAAAACCGTTCAAAAATTAAAAATCGTTCAAACATGAAAATTGTTCAAACATGAAAAATGTTCAAATTTAAAAACCGTTCAAATTTAAATATCGTTCAAACTTGAAAATTGTTCAAACATGAAAAATGTTCAAATTTAAAAACCGTTCAAATTTAAAAATCGTTCAAACTTGAAAATTGTTCAAACATGAAAAATGTTCAAATTTAAAAACCGTTCAAATTAAAAAACCGTTCAAACGTGAAAATGTTCAAATTTTGAAAAATATAATTTTTTGAAAAATATTCAAAATATAAAATCGTTCAAATTTTAAAACTGTTGAATTTAAAAATGTTCATATTTTGAAAAAAATCTTGAAAAATAATTTCATAAAAAATGTTAGATTTTGAAAAAGAAAAATATTAATAACAGAAAAAAAACAGAAGAAAGAGAAGAAGAAAAAAAAACGTACCTGAGTTAATGGGCCGCGGCCCAAACTACCCGATCTGGTCGCTGGGGGTGTGCGGCACCCCGCACGCGCCGACCAGGTCGGCGTATAGCAGTTCCCGCCGACTGGCGTTGTTGGACAACCGGAGCTCTCTGCAGGCTCGTGGACAAGTCTAAGTGGGCTTTTTTGCTCTCTGTGCAGCGGAGTATTGTTTGGGCCTCGAAGCCCATCCCATCCCGTAAATCGAAACTTTCATAAAAAATCATAAACAAAAAAAGTAGCAGTCCGACTGTCCGAGCCAATGTTTTCAGTATCAGGATCCTAGGTGGTATGGTCTTGCTGTTGACAGTATCATACCATAAGATCGTATCATAGTATCATGATACTATAATATTTATTTCTTCAAAACATAATTAATTTATATATTATGCGACATATTTTTCAATAGATTACCATACATATTTTTCTAGGAAATCTAGCATCATGAAATATTCTTGTTATTACTGACAATTGCACTAGTGACTATTGCCAAATGCACGTGTACATTATCTTGTAACTAGCACGACCTGGAGTTGTAGCATCCAACTAGGCCCATGAGTGATGCAGAGGTGGTAAATGCTACAGGTTTTTTGTTCCACATTGTGAAACAAGCAGAGTAGCTCTTATGTGGTTATAAGGTTCGCCCCGCTGCCAAAAGGATAACGATTGCTTCAAATTGTCTTAACTGAGCAGTTTATTGCTTACTTTTTTTTTTTCCACAAGTGGCTTGTTGTAGAAAAGTATCGAGATACTACCGATTCGAGGTATGGTGTCGCACTCGGACAATGATACCACCAGATTAACATACACAATACGATACATGTTGTTTCGGTTCGGAAGGACCGTAGTATCGTAAGATACTACAATTTGTATCGCGATAGTATCAACCATGATCTAAGCTTGAATTTGATGGTTATGAAAAGTCAACAGTGCAAAGTTTTACAAGTAAAACAAAATCAGGTGAGACGTCTGAGAGGCTAATATATTCCTGGTCCTGGAGTCGACACTAGGGCTTGGCATGGTCGTCAAAACAAATGAGGTGCATGCATGAGGCCAAAAGGTAGTAGTCGTCGATCCAAGATTTTGTAGTGCACGATACGAGCGAAAATCGAGAGGCCACACACAATTAAACAATATCGGTACGTACTACATAAGCGCGCGGCATCACACGCACGCTACTGGAAACTGGAAAGCAATCGCTTACCCTCTCATCACACACACGCGGTAGTTTAGTTATATAGTTCGCCGACACGCGCCATATAAATGGTGTCAATGATCATGTACGTGCATCACGAACTGGTATTTGCCAATGCCATTTTTAATTGAAAAAGATCGGGATCGATTTGGTTGTCGACGATGAAGTCCGAGTGTCTGACCGCTAGGACAATGATCTGGTGGACGATGGACGTCAATGAGTTTTTCTATGTGCCCAGAAGGTATCTCAGCGGGCCTGATTTAAAACGGACACTAAATAGTTTGCTTGGGTTGAGCTGCAGTCAAAAAATGGGGCAAAACTTACTGCTTATTTGTTTGTGTCGGACGTTGCGAGCGGCCAGCTAGAGGCAAATATATTTTTCGATAAAATATACTTATATTAATAAAACATAATTTACATAGGAATGGAAAATAGAAAAACTTAAATAAAATATATTAAACACTAGATAACTAGGGTTCACACAATGTCCTCCTAGTCGACGTCGAGGTCGACGAAGACTAGCGGCGCCTCCCATGGCTAGGGCCAATACAGCGACGAAGGAGGTCCAACTCCTAGCGCTGTTGCAGGTAGGTGGTGGTGGCAACACGCACGCCTCGCTGCGCGTGGGAATGCTTGGATGCGTCACTGACCTGCCCCTGCAGCAGCGCGGATTCTGCGGCTGGACGGTGAGGCCATCCCACTTGGCGAGGGCATTGGCCAACTCAAAGGACTCCTTCTTGCTCAGATCAGCAGGCTGGAGACTGACGTTAGAAGAGGGTGCCTCTGGCGGGCCACCGCCATTGTCGATGTCTCATCGCCATCGCCGTTGGCCATGTCGTTGTCGTCGTCGTGGCCACTATCGTCGTCCATGTCATTGTCGTCGCTGTGGCCGCCGCCGTATTCACGGCTCAGGTAGGCTAGTTCGCTCAGGTACCCCGCGGGTTAAACTCCCACATGTCGAACATATCCAAGTTGAACGAATCTATAGTGTACGCCGGCTACATGAGGATGAAATCGCGTCGTCGGATATCGTCAGGCCGTCGCTCTCTCCTCGCTTGGCATGGACGCACCGGCACCCTCTGCGAGTTGAGCAGCCAACCCAAGGACAGTCTAATGTCCGACCATGACACAGGGTGTCCCTCCTCTTACAGTTGGCGGACGTAGTCCCCGGGGACATACTGCCGGTTCCTCACCTTGCGGAGTCGACAAGCCAGCTTCGTGGTTGTTCTTGGTGTTCCGGAACTAGCCATGACTTTTCCATGGCGATGCTATCTCCGAGGTATGTGGAGATGGATGAAGGGAATGTCCATCTTGTGGGAGGAAAATAGGCACGATCACATGCCTTAATAAGTACTGTCGCACCCTCTCCATCAACGCCAACACCGGTGCGCAAAAAGGCAAAGCAACGCCATTAATGTGGCACAAAAGACCATAGTGACACGTAGAAGGCCAAGTGATGCCTCTAATGCGGCACAAAAGACACACACCAAAGGCATAGAGGGAAGCAGTTGTTCATACCAAATATAGTAACATTTTCCAAAAAAAAAAAAATTCATACGTGACATCCTTGATTGTTGTTCGTACCAAATATAGTTTTACGTAACATTTGTTATCTTTAAATCGTAGCTATAAATTTTAGATCTAACCATCAAAATAATTAGGATGATGTGGATTAACGTGGTGTCTCTATTTTAAACATCCGTATTTTGCTTTTAGTATATAATAGATCCTAATTTTTACACTATTTGTATAATATACTATACAAAAATAATATTGAAACATTAAACAGAATAATTACCTTGATTCCTTGCATTTGAATCAATAAAAATGGAAAATTTGAGCGAATGCACAATTCTACAAAACCATAAGGAAGGAAATATCGACTGGCATACAAAATTTCATCGAAATTTTACTAACAATCGGCTGAAATATCGGCCATGAGAGTGAAATTCCGACGAAATATCGGCTTTCAGATAGAAAATTGGCCGAAATATCGGTGGCGCGATAAATTAGCCGATATGCCGAAATCTATTTCTTAATGCGTATTTGAAAATTCGTCTATATTTCTTAATGAACTTTGCATATTCAGAGTATTAGAAAATCAAGGATCACATAACGTGGCTACACCAACGAAAAAGAGAATACATAAGATGTCTATGCATTTCGTATCTTATTAGCATGCTGCACCCAGCTGGACATAGCTGGTGGATGTGTGAAGTTGTAACCTTCTTGGCGTTGTACCTGCCATCGTAAACCTTTTTTTTTCTACATGATTAGTACATCTTCTGAAAAAAAATGCAGGAGCACCAGCAGGACTGCAGGTCTTGCAACTGAGCGACCCAGCAGGATCTAAGCACATGTGTTCGTTACAGGACCATAACCACCGATAATATGCTTCCAAAGCTCAGTACTAGTAGTTAATAAGGGCAAACGTCTCTAGAGCCTATATCAATAATCCCATTGGGCAGGTGTCGCCCTACGTACTGACAGCGTCCGTTATAGGATTCGTCTCTTGCATCTTGGTTGGATTAACGCACTCCATGATCACGAGAAGCTAAGCACATGGGAAGCACGCATGATTGCGCTGCCGCCCATGTGATGTGATCTCTCTCTCTCTCGTATGATCAATCCTCCTCTCGTGTACTAGCGTTTCCCAGCTGCCGGACGGCGACGGTCGGCTTCAGTAACCCCAGCGAGTCTGCAAGACGTACGGCATCAGAAATGGCGATCGCGGCCGCCGAGAGGCAAGCAGCAAAAATAGTGGCAGCAGCAGGGCACATGGACTGCAAGGATTGCCTCGAAGAGAAAGGCTGCCGGCCGGGTCGGCAGTGGGTTTGCTCCAGCAACTGGTGTTCCCATTCGTGTACCCTGAATCGCAGACCAACAATGGCAACTAGGTTTATTTGTGCCTTTTTTTTTCTGAACCTCAGGCGATGACCCATCATTTCACTGCCCCTGGCAGCTCCTTCGTATGTATCTTCTTTACCCTTTTCTCCTGGGTAACCCTCGGTATATCATGGTCCGCGATCGGATTCATTGCTGTCCCCAGTTTATACAGGAGGTTGTCCCTCCGCAAACCAGCATTGCGTCAAGCTAGAAAACCTAGCTGCCAAGATTCACTACTCCTCCTCCCCCACCTATTCAAGAAACCTGGTTGATGCGGATCCCGTCCTATGCAATTCAAGTTGCGACTCGTCCTCGCACCTAACATGTACACGTACTTCCCAAGCAGTAGCCTATCTTGCGCAGCATAATTGAGCACAAGTTCTAGGGTTGCTGTAGGGTTGTTGTAACACAAAAACAAAAACAAAATCCCTGTGTCTAAATGATACGTAGTACATCGGACTCTCGTGGTAACTAATAAAAACATATGTTCTAGTAGATTAATCTGTTGAAGTGAACTGACACACTGGACCCATATGCCATTGAATGTGGGTCATGACTCATTTTCGACCTAAGACGTTCGTTGGGTTCAGTGTGTGTCCAATTAACGGAGGAAAATTTGTGCTGCCATACAGAGGTTTTCCCTCGCGAGCCCAACTTTCAATTATATGACAGGCCGATAGGCGACAGATCGATCCAGGGTCCCCAGGTCCAAATTCTTTCCAATCAAGTACGAGTTCAAAACTTAGTTTTCCGGGGCTATCGATTCGTAGTTTTCGAATCTATCGAGTTTATCCAGATTAGGACGAATGTCCATTCACCCTACCACCCATCTTCCTTCTAGCTTCTTTGATCAACGACGAGTAAAGATCCCGGAAAAGATCCAAACGAATATAATAAACTTTATATTCACGTCTTTAATAATGGAATGTGTTTCTGTGGCCAGTCACCAAGAAAAGAAATGCGCCGCAAGGCAAACAGTGTGTCTTTAACTAATCTAGACTTTTGAATATTTGAAAAACACTAAATTTTGAAATTTTCAAAAAAGTAAAATAGGACTAGACCATGCTATAGGGCCCCAGCAATCGCTCGCCCAAATGCTCGCTTGAAGGGTTTGAAAATGACAAAAAAAATCTACCGATGCACATAGATGTTTTCTATGGATTTAGAAAGAAAAGAATAAATTTTTAATTCTTAAAGGTACACAAAAAATACTAATTTATGGCTTCAAACAGCCAAAAAAATACTTTACTCTGCTCCACAAATTCGTCCTTCCTGTATAGATCGCATGAGAAAAGATATGTTGCTGAAAACTTGTATGTACATTTTTATAATTTTCTTTTAATAAAACTTTTTTACGAACCATGCAAAAGCCTTACATGTATATATTAAGAAGGCAAAAGAACAACGTCGGATTACATATAGAAGGACGACCAGAAAAACTACAGGAAAAGAGACGGCCGTTACTACTAAGAGTGTTTGATAAACCACAAAGAAAAGGGAGAGAAAAAACAACTCGGTAAACACCAATTACTCTGGAGTAGGCTAAAACGACCACCGCTCGCAAGCGCATATTGTTTTGCGTCCTGCGTGAGCCTTAAATGCTAAACCCTAAAAAATATTTTTAGTAGTTCCTTAAGAATAAATAGTAATATCGTATAGTAAAACACTGCACAGCTTACTGCCAAGCAGAGATGAGTGTGACAGGACGATATGCGAGAGAAGAATATAAGCAAGGATGCTAAATTCCCACCGGATCGATCGACTAGTTTGGTTTCGCGCCTGCTGAGAAACGGAGGACCGCGTGCTCTCCATCCCATCCCATGCAGATGGAGGACGAATGAAGTGATGTTTCTGTACCTACGCTGAGCAAGCAGCCAAGGGGAAGGGGAATTCCGAGCACATGCGGTGCCCCGCGCCCTCGGCTAGGTGGTCACGACGCCGGCCGCATGGGGAAGGGAAGGCAGCGGCGCCACACCCCACATGCGCCATGGATAAGATGCAATTCGATGCCGCGAGTTATAGGAAGGGCGCATCTGCATACAGGGCATGGAAGTGCTTATCCGTAGTTTTGGGTTTTGAATGCATGCTCTCCTTTGGATTAGTACGTGGTTCTCGAGCAGTGTTTTTCTAATGGCTGTGCTTGCTTTCATACACCCCCATATCCAGTGGCGGAGCCAGGATTTTTAAATCGGGTATGGGGAGCTACAAATTTTTCGAGCATACTAATACATAACAAAAAAAATTGTATTGAAGTCAATGAAACTACAAATTGGTCTTGCTAGCAGCAACATCATGGTTGTATTTTAAAAAATAGAGTAGAAAGTGACGGTTTAACCATCTCAAATTCAGCATGGCAATGGACCTACCAAATATGAATCGAACCAAATCAACCAATGAGCCAGTGCAAATTGTTGGTTAAATCCAACTGAGTGTTATTCCAGTGAAATGAAGTAGTTGCTAAACACTGAATGAAGAATTATTATCCTCCATCCTAAGTGACACCCGAGGAAAATAGTAGCCCAAAGTGAAGTGGCTGGTAGGTGTGGCAGCAGTCCAATAGCAGCCCAAAGTAAACTTTACCCAAGTTACCAGCTCGGGAGGGTGCTGGTCTGCTGGAGGCTGCTAGTATCGATTTTTTCTTAGTTCTACGCATAAAAAAGAGGCTACCATACACATGCGTGTATACATGGGCATAATTACGAAAAATATTTTACAAAATTTATTGGGTATGCATTGCATACCCTTGAATAAGTCTAGCTCCGCCAATGCCCATATCTCAAAACACTGTAACCTCTAAAGAGGTATCGTGGTATCATTTAATCTTAGGTATCCAAGTCTTAATCCTACTTAATTATGTTTCACTCAGAAAGATACTTCTTTAGTGATTTACACTGTTTTAAGATTTAAACGTCTGCGGAAGCACAAGCCTTTTCTGATACAATTAGATCTCGCCAGGAAGGGAATTTGACATGTTCCCTCTACCCTCCTCGAAAGTTAATTGTCAGTATAGTGTAGGTGTAGAGCACAGGCCTATCAGAACTTTTACAACGGAAATTTGTTAGCAGTGCATTCTAATTATTTTACTGATGTGGCATTTTAATTGAAGAATAGATACAGAGCTGTTATAATATCCTTTTACCTGCGGAAGGATCAGCAACTGCGTCTGCAACGCCATCGGCATCGCCTCCAACAACAACTTTGGTGACGGGCAAGCAGGCTGACATCATGGTTCTAGACGACGAGGCCGCCGAGCAGCCGTTGACGTCGGGACTCAACCTGTTCTTCTTGGTTTATTTGTGCCTGAGTTTTTTAATATCTGTGATGGCCTAGGCGGCGATGCGGGAAGTTTAAACTATATCAATTGAACACAACAAGCCTATTTTGATTTATATTTGTGTTGCAAAAACAAAAACTTTTTGGCGACGCGTTTAGGGGACATGATGGAACGGCTTGACCGTAAAGGCGGCACCACCGGGGGATAACAACGCTTTGGCCAGACGTCATTTGAAAGATGCGACTAGAGATGCTCTTCTACACCTGCGGACCAAACTCGAGGGAACAACATTACATCAAAATTGATGATGCTCACGCGCACAGAAATATGTTGGTAGGTTCCCCTTGACCATGCCATGTTCTTACACAAGAAAGGAAAACTCCGAGCTTATCTTGATAGGATAATATATGATCAATCGACACATACTCCTACAAATTCATGTGACACATATAGCAGCCGTAGCCACATGCGCAGGCTGGCGCCGCATCCTTGTTCTTGTTCGCAACCGAGTTTAACGGCCTGGGTCCTCCTCGCCACATGCAAATGTTCCGGTTCCAAGGGCAAGGCTAAACACGGCGTTAATTAACACTTAGCCAAGATTCTGACAGTCAATGTACGCCTATATAGGGGCCTATATATGTGCCTCCTTGTACAGGCAAGATTTTGGTACGTAGTACCATCAGTGTACCACACCATGCATGTGAAATAATACTAGAACGACCAAATAATACAACACGTAGCCTCCCAGAACATGTCGCTGTACATGTGTACGTACGTATGTGTGTATTGTCGTTTATCCGGTCAATCATTCGATGCATGTGGTGTGTCACCGAATATGTACATGCACGCATGACCTCTCTCCGGCCAGACCCATAGGTAGACTGGTGGATAGAGATATCGCTTGTTCTCTTTAATTTGCTGAACTAACCTGGGAATATTTTTGCCTATAATTGGCCAAGAGATGTCATGTTAGGTTTAAGTTGGGCCATCTGAATACTCTTTTGTTTGCTCAGCACTCCTTTTCCATAACCCTGCTGCCAAAGTGCCAGAAATATTTATAACAAAAAAGAAGAAGATTACAAGTACAATGCTAGAAAAAAAGTGGTGGTATCAGGTATGCTGAAAACATCTTTTGGAGCTTGATTTCTTGAGTGCTCGGTTTTCTGAAACTGAAGAAAAAATCGTTATTACATAAAAAATATTCTGAAAATATTTGTTTTCCCCGACTACATTGTGCTAATATTATTTAAGAAAAATAAATGCAGGTTTGCAGAAAAAAATCTGTATCCATGATGCAAATGAATCCAATTTTTTAATTTAAATGTCATTTTTAAAATACATTGAAATGCCAAGAGTCCTGGAGCTCGGCCTCCACGATGCCACACCCACGATTTGAAATCGTAGGAGTTTTTGTAGTTAAATTTTCATGATATTTTTCACAAAATCTAAATTTTATTCCAACCTTTTTCGAATTTTATTCCAAGTCATACACAATCTCTTGCAGATTTTCTTGCCTTTTCCTGCAACGCACCTAAGCGTCATGTGTTCCACATTCACATGCTCTTAATTTGTTGGATTCAATGGGTCATAACATCATATTCCTATGTTTTTTTTCCTATTCCCGTGTTTTGAAAATCCTACAACCCAGACAGGTTCTTTGTTCTCTTTTCTCCTTCAAAAAGGGCAAAGCCTAAGGCCCTAAGCCTCTGCATCTACTGATGCATATAGACATTATTAATTTGCTGAAAATTGTTCACACAACGTTGTCTCACGGGTCACGTGAGGTAGATACCCCCTCCATTCACAATTACTTTGCGTTCCGGGTTTAGTAAAAGTTAAATTTTGATAATTTTCGTATCAAAACCGTGATTAACTAAAATTTTGAATTTTATGTATTTGGTTTTACCGATATTAATAATTGTTTCCTACAATCATTGTGAAATTTTAATTTTTTTTTACTTTGACTAAACCCAGAATGCGAAATAAAAATGAAGGCAGTACATGTATCAACCCAATAAAAAAATATAAAATCATGAGGACTCTTAGATTTTGAGTCGTTTTACAGTACAACATTGACCCGTAGTGCTATGGTCGTACAAATCGATGACAGTCTATAACAGTACTGATGACGCTGCCTCTTGACAAGTTGCTATCCGTGGTCTGCTGCTCACTTGCTCCACGGTTGATATATCGGGTTAGCTAGGCAGATCAGACGTACAACGATATCTTGCTTGCTTGGTCAACTAGATTCTACCATACGTGGTTCGATGATGTTACGGAGTAGATCAGATCGCTGCTGTTGTTTTGTTCTTATTCTGCAACTCCAAAGCCAACTACTTCTCTGTTGAACTGCCTTGCTTTCTGGCGTGTGCGGCTTAGTGGTCTAGATAGCTGAGAAAATACGTCAAACACATTAAGATATAACTTGTACTGCCCCGTATAAAGAAAAGAAATAAAATGCTCGTTAATTGCCCCAGAGAATGTTGGGAAAAGGTAAGCCTGCCTGCGGGCATGAGAAAGAAAATGATAGTGAGTGGTCTAACTAGATCATCTGTAGCTGCAGCTTTTCTGGCCACCTGAAATTTTTCTCCGAGTATTTCTGCTCTTTTAGGTAGAATAAAATTTATGTGGTTCCTTCATAAAGAAGTGCTTTTAACTGAAGATAATTTCATCAAACGAAATTGGCATGGTTGCACTAAGTGTTATTTTTGTGATCAAGATGATACAATTAAACATCTTTTCTTTTCATATCCTTTTACAAGAATTCTGTGGAAGATTATTTATATGACCTTTAATTTACCTCCTCCATCTAATATCTCAAATATGTTTAGAAATTGGTTAAATGGAGTAGCAAAAAAAAAGATAAAGGCCATATTAGAGTTGGTGTGCACGCTTTATTATGGGCTATATGGACTATCCGTAATGATTTTTGTCTTTAACAAAGAAAGATTTTCATCATTCTGCATGTTATCCCTTTGTTAACACACTGGGCCATCTGTGGTCCTTCCTGCAGCTAGCGGAGGACCGCTTGGACATGGATATTGGGTGCAACCATTTCTGAGAGGCGCCTGACCTCATGATGATCTGGCGCTATTTTCGTTTAGTCATCTTTAGCTGACTTATCCATGTTGAGACTCTTTGAGATCCATGAGTTGTAATAAGTTGTAATACTTTGTCGTGATTTCTTTAATAAAGGGACGTATGCATCGATTGATGCAGAAGTTAGGGCTACCCAGTTTCAAATAAAGTTAGATGGTGTACTTTTGGAGGTACGTTTTCCTCCCTTGATCATTTTTCAGCTTTGTCACAAATTTATTAAGTCTTTTAAAAATGGTTGGCATCTGAAAAAAATGAATTCATCAATTTCGCGGAGAAATGATGCGGTGACGTTTTTCTAGACCCTAAACCATGCTCCCTCTACTCTAAATTGTAATTAAGGCGGGGTTTGCTTTTCCTGGCCTATTTGCACTTATAGTATAAAATTGGTATAGCACATAAAAGATAATTTTGCAAGGAAAGTTCAATGATACAATCTATACAAGCTCAGTCATATTTAATTTTGGCACACATTACGTGAAATGAATTATGTGCCTTACACTTTGGGACGGAAGGAGCAGTTGGCTTTTCGGAATCGAGGGCCGTACCCAATATTTACAACGTGCAATCTTGGAAGAAACAAATAGTTTTTTTTAGCATGAAGTTAATTTCTTCTAAACAAAAGAAACTTATTTGCGGAGCCGTGGGACAAAATTAATTCATTAAAACCTTAATTAATCAGGGACTAGAATAGCCCCCTTTCAAAAAAAATTAAGGGAAGGGGGACTAGAATATCCTTATACGGATGAGTAAGGTGTTCTTTGTACTAAATAGTTCTTTTTCAAATTTTAACTAATTTTGGCCCCTTTTTAAAACTTTAAAACTTCTATGATCTTTTTTGGTTACGCCATGCTAGATGGTTTAACTTAAAAAAGGACACACCGTTTTAGTTGGCAAGTGTATTTAAAATATATGCAAAACAATGACCAAATCATTTGAATTTAGCCATACCAAACGGTGTGGCCTTACTTTTTCTTTATCAAGAGGATTGAAAAACATTCTTAGAGGATCCAAGATCTTTACAAACTACCCAAACTAAATGAGATGACCTAACAGTTTTAGGACAAAAACGGCCAAGTCATTTCAGTCTAGCCAAACCAACTGGAGTGTCATGCACTTCAGTTAAGCCATCCAGTATATCGTCACCTAAAAATACCGTAAAAGAAATTGAAAATTTAAGAGAAGCTAAAAGCAGTTTAAAGTTTAAAAAATTACCATTTAGGTGAAAGAACTCCCGAATCAGCTGTACAGTGCACGGTTCTTGGAGCGTCGAATCAGCTGTACAATGCAGGTACGAATTAAGGTCGGCACGATCGAACGCGGGAAGGAAAGAAAGAGAACCAACTTGTCGCCCCTCTCGCCACCTGGAATGGACGTCTCGGGGTCCCCCGGCCTTGGGGTCGAAGATCTTCAACCGAGCGATCCAAACAGATGCGCTGGATCGTCCGTTTTGGGCTGTTTGGGTGGCCGAGCGGACGCGTGGACGGAGCCCCGCGTCCGTGCGTCCGTTTGGGTCACGCGGTGCGCTCAACACTGCAGAAATAGGTCGCGGCGCCGTATGGTATGTTTTTGCTTGTAAATTGACTATAAACGTCAAATAAATTATAGAAAATAGTTCAAATGCTGAAAATTTATTACACAGTACATTGTCCACATAATCAATAATAAAGTATTATTCAAATAAAATGTAAAAACGTTACAAATGCTTTAGGCTTCGGGATTTCCATCATCATTGTTGTTTGCAGCATTGTTGCCTACATGCTGCCACACGTGCTCGATCAAATCAGCCTGCAGCTGGTTGTGTACAGCTAGATCTCGAATTTTATGGTGTGCATGAAGAATGTCCTGGAATGATGCCGGGCCACCTTGAGGAGTAACCAACTCTCCCTGGCCCTCCCAGTCATTATCAAAGAGTGAATCATCCCGCTCTACCTCAATAATCATGTTATGCATGATTACACAAGCGGTCATCACCTCCCACAGAGTTTGCACATCCCAGGCTGCGGGCGGTGTGTCGACGATAGCCCAACGAGCTTGGAGGATGCCAAACGCCCGCTCGACATCTTTCCGGGCTGCCTCTTGCTCTTTGGCAAACCTTGCCTCCTGCTCTGGGTTGGGTTTTCGGATTGTCTTCACGAGTGTAGCCCAAGGTAGATAGATACCATCAGCAAGGTAGTACCCCTTGGTGTAGTGGTGGTCATTGATCTCAAAATTCACATCAGGGACTGACCGTACGCTAGCCTATCAAACATCGGAGAGCGCTGCATCACATTGATGTCATTGTGCGAGCCAGCCATTCCGAAGAATGAGTGCCAAATCCATGTATCCTGTGATGCAACAGCTTCAAGAATTACTGTGCACCCCTCAGAATGACCGCTGTATGCCCCTGTCAACCAAAGGGGCAGTTCTTCCACTCCCAGTGCATGCAGTCTATGCTGTCAAGCATCCCAGGAAAATCCCTGGAAGCGTTGATTGACAACAGACGAGCTGTGTCCTCTGCATTAGGTTGCCGGAGGTACTGTTCTCCGAACGAACCAATCACTGCTCTGTAGAACCTGTACATCGCTTCCAAGCCGGTAGACTCACTCATGCGCGTGTACTCCTCTACGAAATCACCGGCAACGTCATATGCGAGCATCCTAATCGTTGCCGTGCATTTCTGGTACGAAGAGAGGCCTACCTTGCCAATTGCATCCACTTTCGCGCAGAAGTAGTCGTCGTAGAGCTTGACGCCATCCATTATCCGGTGGAACAACGGTCTGGACATCCGAAAACGACGGCGAAACATGGCCGGCGTGAACAATGCCTTGGGTTGGAAGTAGTCGGTGAAGAGCTGGTCGTGGCCGCGTTCTCGTTTGCGGTCCAAGGCGGCCGCGCGCCACGGCAAGGACCCCCGGTGCACGGAGATCTGCGAGACAATGTGCTCGTGGATGATCAGCGCAGCCTCCGTGAAAAATTCATCGTCGGACTCCTCGTCTGACGACGTGTCGATGAAGTTCTTGAAAAAGTAGTCGTCGTCGCTGTCCACCATGATCTACAGATGAAAAGAGACAAATTTTAGTACGCCCATTTCATCGAACACCTCTCTCCGGTTCTTGAAGAAGTAGTCGTCGCTCGTCGGGGATAGGTCGTCCAGTTGAAGATGTCCTTGGATCTCCCACACCTCTCTCCGGTCCACACGCGGCCTATCCGCACCGTACCTATGCCTAGCTCTGGCAACAACTCGATCGCCCGCCAGACCGTAGAGCGCTTTCTTGCTTGGTTTGGACTCCACGTACGCACGGACATGGACGTTCATCAGCACCACCGTGCATGTCCAGCTGTCAGGAACACCCATTCCGGCTCCTTTTCTTCACTCCGCGCACAAAAGGTCGGTCTATATATGTTGACATTGCCAGGCCTCAGGCTTCATCTCTGCTAGCATGAACTCTAAACAACTTATGACCTCTTTTAAACCTTTAAAACGTCAACGATTCTTTTTAATCACGAATGTACTACCTCTGGACTTCTTTAATCAACGCGAGTCTGTGCATGCGATTTGGTTAGCTTTAGCTTCCCTCCACGTTGATTTAACCCGACAGGAGGGAGTACATGGTAGCTATTTAGTTTGGCTAGTTTTTTTTTAAAGAACCAACTTGTGGTTGGGTGGTTAGGAGGGTAGTGACACCCCCAGATTAGCAGAGTTTAAACCCTAAATTTGACACTTTGGTGTCTCATAAAGACGTAATTTTCTTCTACAGCAAGACACGTGTGGTGACTTCGTCAATCTCAAAACCCGCCAAATCAAGTTTGAATCAGTCTCTCGGAGGTGCTCATAGGGGTAGGATGTGCGTACGTTTATAGGCGTGAATATGTGTACGTATTTGTGAGCGTATGCGTCTGTACTGTGTTTCGTAAAAAAAAAAAGATTTGGCTAGTTTTAGTTTTGCCCAGACATCTAAACTAGCGCGATCTATCTTCTTTTTCCTAGGGAGTCTAAAATTGGTAAGCTCAGCCATCTGAAATGGCGTGACCTAACTGAGGTAGCCGCCGAACAAACTAATTAATGTGTATATTTTTTATTGATAACATATTTGTTATGTGTATATTTTTTTGTTGTAGTTATGATGTGAGGGAGTTGCAGACCCATCGTTGCACAAATCACCACTTCTATGACTCCTTTGCAACTTTCACCATATTTTGGTCTAGTTGGATGCACAATGGTCTAAACCTAAGAGGTTAGTCTTCTGAGAGCCAATCTGACGTTGGGTCCCATGTGACCAAAGCCAGTAAACCCCAAGGCGACCAAGTCCAACCAGCCTTGTCGACTGAATCAAAGCCACCACATCTCGAACCTCCCGTAAAGCAGAGGACCACGGGCGGTGTCGGCGGCTGGAAAATCGCCGCCGATGATGGATCCCGGTGAAGATCACGAGTTCGTCGTCCATAACAGCCTTCTCTTCAGGTTACTAGTAACACATGTTACAAATTCTCAAAATCACTTATGTTTTGGGATACTAATGATTGCTTTGGACTAGTGTGCAACAAATAAGACCAAACATGGTGAAATCTGCAAAGGACACGTCAAAGTGGTGATATGTGCAACGATAGGAGCAAAATCTAGCTGAATATGCAATTCCCTCAGCATGATGTCTGCACTAGGACCGGTCCCGCCATAAGTGGTTTGGAGTCTAGAAAAAGGTCATTTAGGTCAAACAAGCCGATAATTTGGTTATTGATGAGTGCAATTAAGACGCATATTTAAGCATACGACATACCCATATTGCAACTCATCTCATGCTCCATCTAGATACAACTATTCCTATTTTGCATGATTACTAGTTCTCGTTCATTTTCATATAAATATTGCACAACTATTAGTTTTTATTAGGATTTTACTACTGTTCCTTGTCTTTGACTTGTGTGTAGGTGTTATGGATGATTTTGGATAAACCGAGGCAAAAGGATCAAAGAAAGGGCAATATGGAGAAGTTGCATGTGCCAGACTTAGCCATATGATATGAGATGTGGAATTTTTATATCATCTCATATTAAAGATGTAAGACCATGGTGTTGTAGCCCTCGTCCATACAAGTCCAACGAGCCAAATAATACCTAAATTGGAGTTCGTATGAAGATATGGCAACCAAAATACGAAAGAAGAACAATAGTTTTAACGACCGAAGGTACGGGCGCGGCTGGCCGTACCGCCCGCCCATACCCGGGTCGGGAGGCACGAAAACCACCATAACCGATGCGTTTCTTCACAGTTTTCATCCCCGTTTATTCCTAGACGTTCCTTTGGTCATAGGCAACGTAGGAGGGTCTTTTGGAGGCCCTCCTAGGCCTATATAAAGAGTGGAGGAGTCAAGAGAGAGGCATACTTTCCACATATGTCCACAACGGAGTCATTTCACCTTGCCAACTCCATACCCGCCGTGTACACAAGATCTCTACCATCATCACCACACAAGAGGAGAAAGTTGGTTTCAATTTCAGTTAGTCATGTGAATGGAGACTTGGATCTTGAAGGCTTCAACACCGATCTACAATATCATCACCATCAACACCGTCTCCAACACATAACCCCTTTATCTATTTGGTTGAAATACAAACCCTAGTTTGGATTTGCTCTTGTATTCAATTGGACCTTCGTATTTGATTCATATTACTGAGATGATCTTGATCCCCTTCATATGCGAGTAGTTCCCTTATTCTTGGGGAAATATTGAGAAACCCTGGCACTATTATGAGATGAAATAAAGATGATCTATGATCACGAGAAGCTCAGCAATAAAGGGGCCTCGCGGAGGTGTATATTTCGGAGAGTGGGGGAGATTTTAGGGATCACTCTCTCATTTTTGCTCATTTAACCGGCTTTGGGCTTCGGCTAGAGAGTCGGCTTCGGCCCGGGGGAAATTTGCTCCTCTATGGCCGTATTTGGGATCAGTTAGAGACGCTCTTAGTTATATTTTCTTATAAACTAGTCCGGTTTAAGCTCGATAATATTTTCCCAGGCTTAGGCAAAAATTAGCAGCATCTAGCACACTTGCTGCACACATCAATTGTTACCAACAAATTAGAGCTACGCAAAAAAGGATCTGAGCACATGTACACCACAGGACCATAACGACCGTTATATGCTTCCAGAACTCCACTAGCTAGTTATATCGATCCAACGTGTACAAAGCAACTTTTAAGAGCCATCCTCTCTAATCAGGCGTTTGCTCCAGTACAACCCCCTCTCCTCAAACTCATCCAAACTCAAACACAAGGATGGATGAGATCTTCCGATACCCCTTCGCGATTAAGGGCATGATTGTCTTTTATGACTAATTAACGAATAATTAATTAATATGTTAGCCCAGTAAAAACCCGTACGGCCCAGCCGCAAGTATACGGATCTGTACATGTAGCCTTGTTTTTTCCGTACAAGATAGTCCGGTGGCAACGGAAAACAAGTCCGGCGGCAATGAAAAACATCTCCGGAGGCAACGGAAAACATGTCGGGCCCTGCTCCTACCATAGCCGGTGAGGTGCAAAACAGAAACTGTACCTAGAGGAGATGATGTTAACAGCAATGAGTGACAGTGGTTTGGACGATCGCCTTCGCCGATGCCGGTGGCGAGGAGTGATGTGGAGCGGTTAGCCTTGACGCTACTGCCAGCGACGGGGAGAGGATCATGGCGGCAAGGACCGCGAGATGTGGGTTTGGGGAGAAGTTCTATGCGGTATACGGTATACGTATACGTGGGTATACGTACTGGGTTTGGACATGGGCTCATGAGGGCCAACTCTAATTATTTGGCTAATGACCCTGGTACCCAAAGTAAGTTTTGGGAGGGGTTGTACCGGGAGCAAGCCTCAATCAATAATCTCATCGGGAGTTGTCGCCCTACCCATCGACGGCGTCCGTACCCTCCCTAGTCTCCTGGTTGGAATTAACACACTCCATGATCACGAGAAGTTAAGCAAGAGAGCGAGCACATGGGAAACACGCATGATTGCGAATTTGCGATTGCCGCCCATGTGACCTCTCTTTCTCGCATGATCAATCCTCATCTCGTGTTTCGCAGCCAGCGGACGGCGACGGCCGGCTTCACTGCTTGAGCCACCCCAGCGAGGCTGCAAGACGTACGGCATCAGAAATAGCAATCGCGGTGGCGCCGAGAGGCTGCAGCAACATGGACTGACTTCCTCGAAGAGAAAGGCTGCCAGCCGGGTCGGCCAGTGGGTTTGCTCCAGCAACTGGTGTTCTCATTCGTGTCTCCTCGATCACAGACCAACAATGGCAACTAGGTTTGTCCGTGACTTTTTTTTCTAACCTTCGCGATGATTTGGTTAGGGCATCTCCAGCGGGGTGACGCATTTCGGACGCTCAAAAGTGGTCGACCGCAAGGGGCGAAATGTCCGTTTGCGTCGGGGGCTACCTCCAGCGATCCGACGCATTTTGGACATGCAACTGTTTTTTTTTTGTGCTACTTCTTTACAGTTTATAGTTGAATGATCAAGTTTTAAACGCGAAAAAGATGTACTCATGATGTCATGTTGGTCCAATCGAATAGATTATAGCCTAAACAATTAACCGGATACGTCAATCGACTAGATTCAAACATATTTAACATACAAATAAGAAGAAATTTAAAAACATATAAACTAAAACTATTTTTTGGCCTTCTTGTTCGAAGGCCCTGCGTCGTCGTCGTGGAAACTCCTCCGTCTCTTGCTTGTCACCTCGTCGTCGGAACTGGAGGACGACGCGCCCGTCGAGGACTTGAAACTGGAAGAAATGGCGTCTTCGTCGTCGTCGTCGGTGAACGGACGACGACGCGCCGCCCGCGCCAGCGCCCTAGACTTCTTCCTTGCCGCCGCCTTGTCGTCCGCCGCCTCCTGTGCCTCCAATCGGACGAACTTGCTGTCGGAGTCCTCCTCCTCCTCATGGCCCTCCTCCTCGTCGTCGGTGTCGCTGGCAGCGCCGCCTCCGTCCTCCTCCCCGGCCTTCGCCGCCATTGCCGCCTCCCTCCTCCTCGTCCTCACTCGGTGCGGAGGTAGGGTAGCCGGGCGTGGAGCCCGGATCGCTTGGCGTCGCCGGCAATTCCCACCAATGCAGGAATCCGGGCGACTTGCCCTCGCTCTCCGAGTCGGACGGCAGCGTGTAGTCGCTCATGACATGCCGGTGTTGGAGAAGAAGAAAAGAGGATGAAGAAGGAGACGATTGAACTTGAATTACCGTAGACGCGGGGTTTATAATGTGCGCGGATTAACGGTGGCGCGTAAAACGAAGAGGCCGGCGGTTGCTCTTCCGCGGTGGTTCGGCGCTCCATTGCGGCGGTTGGTCGCCGGCGGTTGTGAATTCGAGGCCGATCGAACCTAGGTCGCTGCCATGAGGGCCCGTGGGGACGCGAGCGGACGCTCCGTGCGACCGCCGAGCGTCCGCGGAGACGCAAATCTGGCGCATATTTGGGCCAGGTTTGCGTCTCCGCGGACGACCCGGTCACTTTGCGTCGCCCCGCTGGAACAGGCCCCAGACCCATTTCCGGTCGCGGCGGACGAAAACGGTCGCTCAGCGACTGTTTGCGTCGCGCCGCTGGAGATGCCCTTATTAAAAAAAATGGAGGCAAAAAAGCTTTACCTCGTCCATTAATTAAACTAACGGTTTTGCTATGTCTCGGTCAACTAAGATTTTCTTAAATCTAAGTCACTTACAAAAAAGTACTTGAGTTGTACTTTTCTGTTAAAAAAATACAATTGCACTTTTCTAATAGAAATGTGCAACTGGACCGAGTTACAGTTTTCTTTAAACTGCAGTTGCACTTTTTCTGAGGTGACTGAAACTTAAGAAAATCTCAGTCAATTTAGACGTTTTTAGAAAAAAATCGGACAAAACCCATAACAACAAGGCTAAGTTACACAAACAACACACCACGTGAACCTAAACAAAGCCTAACATAGACCCAAACAAGGGGCTACACCCACTCAAACCAACAGAAAAGACCACAAGGTGACGCGAACGAACACATATTCCAATAACGCACCGACAAAGATAGGCCATGCTGTTGGGACACTCATCAATCAATTGCAGATCTAGGATACGCAGCAGCCAAGGTGGCAAGATAAACGTAAACCTCTCCAGCAACAACAGCTCCGAGCACCGTTGCCAACACCCCTGTCATAGCAACTTCATCACCCATAGAAACCGCATGCCTGCCGAACTCAGGAGAGAGACTGCAACGTCACTAACACCACTCTTCTCAAAGCCAACTGTCTAATTTGATGGAGAAGCCACAGCTAAGATGCAAAGAGCATCCCCAGCCGTTGGGGCTCCCCAGGCCGAAATCCGGCGTTATTTAGCGCCGGATGGATGAAGTTTTTGGCCTGGGGAGGCCCATTTTTCCAGCCGCGAGCCCATGGACGCGCACCCACCGCGTGCATAGCGACGGCGCAGCCACCGGGAAGGGCAATCGTCGGAGTTCCCTCGACGCATTGAACCGTCGTGAAGTGGACTCGGAGAGCCGAAACGACTCGTCGGGAACGGTCGAAGTGGCCTCGATGCGAGAACCGCCGTAATGGAGCACGAACTCCGCGGAAGAGCAACCGCCGCTCTCTTTCGTCGAGAGACCTACATATACGGTTTCCGACGGCCGACGCCATTCATCTGTTCTCTCGTCGATCACCATCCTCCGTCAACCATGAGCGATCTCTCTTGGCCATCGGACACCGACAACGAGGGAAGCCGCCCGGATGGCGACATTGGTGGGATAAAGCTGCATCGTCTAGCAGCGACGATTCCCCTCCGCCGGCCAGCGAGGACGACGACGAGGAGGACGAGGAGGAGGCCGAAGAGGCCAAGGAGCAGGTCGAGGAAGAGGCCGAGGAAAAGGAGGAGGAAGAGGCCGAGGAAAAGGAGGAGGACGACGAAGAGGCTGAGGACACTGACGAGGAGGAGGAGTCAACTTCCTCCGACGAGGAGGTGACGAGCCGGAAGCGTCGCCGCGACGACGATGAGGCGGGGCCTTCTAAGAAGAAGAAGTAGTTTAAGTTAGT
This sequence comes from Lolium rigidum, assembly GCF_022539505.1. NCBI lineage: Eukaryota > Viridiplantae > Streptophyta > Magnoliopsida > Poales > Poaceae > Lolium > Lolium rigidum. The sequence goes on from NC_061508.1 coordinate 57,181,160, forward strand.
TTTAAAGTTTTTCTATGTAATTTTTATGTTTATTCGAATTATATTCGAAATATATATAATCTATCTATGTTGCACCACTTGAGAGTTCAAAGCTTTCGTTCGACGAGGGTATTGCCGTAGATCGGGAAGACGAGGGTTTTGCCGTAGATCGGGAAGACGAGGGTTTTGCCGTAGATCGGAGGCCATTGTCGCCGACAAGTTGGGGCCACGCGCGCTGTCGTTTCGTCCGGAGTCCCCGAGCGCTCCCCGGGGGCCGGGGGTGGCGTGGGATCGCCGGATGAATTTAGGCCCAAATCCGGACGAAAACGAGGAACCGGGGGCGCGACTGGGTCGAATTACGCCGTCCGGATGGAAAAAACGCTCGCCGGGGGCCTCGTCGGGGGGACGAGTGGAGATGCTCTAAGATCTTGTGCTTGAGTCGGACATCGCTTCATGAATGGAAGGAAGTATAACCACACCACTACACAACTCATATAGCTCTGTTAGTTGCAGATTAAAATGTCGTGCGATCCGAGGGAGCATGATCCATCATTTCACTGCCCCTCGCTGCTCGTTCCTGTCATGGTCCTCAGTATGGTCAACGATCGGATTCATTGCTGTCCCCAGTTTACATAGGAGGATTGTCCCTCCACAAACCAGCATTGCGTCAAGCTAGAAAACCTAGCAGCCAAGATTCACTCAAGAGACCTGGTTGTGGTTGATGTGGATCACGTCCTATGCAATTCAAGTTGCGACTAATCCTCGCACCTAACATGTACAGGTACTTCCAAACAGTAGCCTATTTTTGCACAGGATTAATTGAGCGCGCAGAGAGCTACATAACTTCTCGCCACTTTTAACCTACAACCCGGACACATTTTTATCCATAGGGGGGGCATCTCCAGCGGCCCCAAGTAAATGGATCAAAAGTATCCGTTCGTATCCGATCGTTTGTAGTTTGGGTAAAGTTTCATCCAGTGGTGGAGGAAATCTGACCTGTTGCCCTGTTGGTGACGCCGTTCACGACCCAAATTTGCGCCCGGAATGCGCCGGGGCGGACACGTCGTCACAGTCAGGACATGCGTCCGCGCTCTTGTTGCTTAGGCCCGCCTACCAACGATCACACGCACTTCACCTCCTACGTGTTGTACTGTCGGCTGATATCGTTTCGACTTTCTGCGTCGTGTTAATGGCGCTTCCCCGCCTTTTGCACGCCATTGGCCGCCGCCGGCACATGGCACCTCCGCTCTGGCCAACCCTTTGCCATCAACCGCTGCCGCCAACACCGCCCCATAAAACCCGTCGAGCACGAGATGAAGAAACGACCACGAGGTCGGCTCGTTCCGGGGAGGCAAGAAGAAGAAAGAGCTACGTTCCTGTAGAGATCGCGCGCCAACTGTTCGACGCGAATAGGTCGACGCCCTGGCGGGACGTAAGCCTGCCGGACGGTGGTACCTCAACTCTAAGACGCCATGTTTGATAATGGCGGGGCGCCTTCTCCGCATGCCATTGACCGGGAGATCCAGCTGGCGTACCTAAGCTGGCAATTGCCCACGGCGGGTTCGAGGAGCTCAGCCTTTGGAATGACCTTGCCATCTAGCTACGCTGTGCTGGCGCAGGGAAGGCCGAAACAATCTGTCATCCGCGGGATGACCTAAATAGACATAAAGGTTCGAAATACGTCCGGCCGCCGGAGATGCCCTAATAGAAAAACACTACACAACTTACTGCCAAACAGAGAAGAGTGTGACATGTCGTTGTGCGCGAGAAGAATGTAAGCAAGAATGCAAAATTCCCGCCCGATCGACTAGTTTGTAGTTTGGTTTCGCGCCTGCGGAGGAAAAGAGAACCGCTATCTCTCCGTGCCATTCCATCCCGTCGTCCTATGCAGATCGAGGAGGAATGGAAGTGATGTTTCTGCACGTACGCTGCTGCGCAAGCAGCCAAAGGAAGGGGAATTCCGGTCACATGCGGTGCCGCGCGCTCGGTGGTCACGACGTCGCCGCATGGGGAACGGAAATTAGGCAGCGGCGCCAAAGGCACATCCCACATGCAGCAACTGGACCGGTACGGCAAAGATGCAATCCGAATTACAGGAAGAGCGCATCCGCATACTTCGTAGTTTTGGGTTTTGGATGCTTGCTCTCCTTTGGATAATTGGATCAGTACGTGGTTCTCAAGCAGGGTTTCATGTCGGCCAGACGAAACTGATAAATAGATCTTGCAGGGAAGGGAATTTGACATGTTTCCTCCCCAAAAGTTAACTGTCTGTATAGTGTAGTTTTAGCACGAATCTATGACACCTTTCACAATGAAAATTATGTTAACTAAAGAAGCGATACAAAGTTGTTATATTTCACTAGCTAAAACACAACCATTTTAATAGGATTTTTCCGACTAGGCAAATCACATGCATGCATGAGCCTAATCATCAAATGCAATGTTGGTAAAAACAACACTTAAGAGAAAATGCATTAGTTAGATATGTTTGTTTTTTTTGGAGCAACCGGCAGGAGCACTGACTTTTCATATAAGCAAGGGGGGAAACGAACCACTGTACAAAGATAGCATGTTTAGTTTGAGGTGTAAAACATGCCAGAAACCACCAAGCTAAGGAAAACAAAAGCTGCCTAGTCAGGCTCAGCGGGGTAGGTTACTCTAGCAGGCGCGAAAGCACGATGTCTTTGCGCAATATCCTCCTTAACGATCGAAGCCACCTCGATGTAGGTAAGACGATGGCCTGTGAAGATGCGTATGTTCCTTTCTTTCCAGGCATTCCACAACACATAGAGGAAGCGTCCACTGAGACGACGCCTGTCAGAGACCGACTTGCCTTCAATGATGGCGTCCCACCAAGCGTTCAACTGAGACGATATGTTTGGTTTACGCCACTACGTTTTTTGGTGGAGCAATTGGCTGCCTTCGTCTCGACAGTTCTTTAGCAAAAAAAGGTGAAATGAATATAAGCAAACCAAGCTAGGTTAGCCAATATTTTGGCGTCCAACCAAAACGCAGCCGGTGGTGACCTCGTGTGTGCCAATTTTTGGGAAGGCTAGCATCGGCTCTAAACCACTTTCACAATAAGGTTTCTTAGTATTGTACAGCAGGCACTTTGCTAGTTTGATATCTTAGCTAAGATACAACCTTTTTAGGTGGTTATTGGTGGAAAAAATTAAACATATGCGTGAGTGTAAAAATTATTAAATGCAACATCCCTACGAAACAATATTTTATTCCTAAAAAATTATGCATTGTGAAAGGCCTTAACTTTTAATTTCTCCTATATAAACTATGCATTGTGAAAGTCCCCTGAGTGACAATCTTTCAACCCCACGGACCAAATTCAAGGGACCTACATTACATCAAAATATTTTTTTTTTGACAAAAACATTACATCAAAATAGATTATGCTCACAGCCTCACACGCATAGAGACACGTTGGTAGGTTCCTCTTGCTCATCTTGCTTTGTTACACCACCAAGCAAAACTCCGATGGAGCTCATCTTGATTGGATATTGATCAATCAATCGACACATACTTCTACAAATTAATGTGACATAGCCGTCGCCACATGCGCTTGCTGGCGCCGCATCCTTGGGAATTCTTGTCCGCAACCGAATTTAACGACCAACGGTCCTCTACGCCTCATGCAAATGTTCCGCCTCCCAGGGCAAGGCTCAAGACGGCGTTAAACACTTCGCCAAGATTCTGACAGTCAATGTACGCCTATAAATGGGCTACACAGCCTAGATGTGCTTTCTTGCACAGACAAGATTTTGGTACGTACGTGGTAGTAGTACCATCAGTGTATCACACAATGCATGTGCAATAATATACCAGAACGACCAAATAATGCATCACGTACCCTCCGAGAACATGTGTACGTACGTGTGTGTTGTCGCTTATCCGGTCAATCATCTGATGCATATGGTGTGTCACCGAATATATTCATGCATGATCTCTCTCCAGCCCCGGTAGTGTTGTGGATACAGATATATACTCCTACCGTTTCATAAAAAATGTCTTAACTTCGTCTAAATTTGAATATATCTATGTATCAAATCGTCGTATAGAAATATTTAAATTTAGGCAAAGTTATGATGTCTTTTGTGGAACAGAAAGAGTACTATATTTCATCGTTCTATTTATTTATTTATTTACATGAACAAATATCGGGGCATGTTTGCCTATAAGTAGACTAGGGATGCCCAGTTAGGTATAAGTTGGGTCATCTGAAAACTCTTTTTTTGTTTACCGAGCACTTTTATCCATATCTTGCTGCCAAACAATTCATAACAAGAAGGAAAAAATGACTACTCCCTTCGATCAGTAAGAAGTGTCGGGATTTTACTAAGGACACTTATTATGGATAGGAAAGAGTACGTGTTATAAGCACTGAGAAAAAAATTCTTTTGGAGCTTGAGTTCCAGTGTGCTAAGATTTTTTTAGATTGAAAATATTTGTTTTTTAAATCAAAAAAGTCTAAAAATGTTCAATTTTTTTCCGAGTATAACGTATTACTTAATAAAAATTGCAGGTTAACACAAGACATTGTACTATGCATAGTGCAAATGAAACCATTTTTTTACTTTAAATGCAATTTTTAAAATAAAATTGAAATGCTTTTTTTATGAATAAAATAAAATTGAAATGCTGACAACCCTTGCAGTGACAGGCCCTTTGTTTTCTGTTGGCCAACGGATATGGAGTTGTTTTAGAGTTCAACATTGACCAATAGTGCTGACCGATCTATGGTCGTACAAATCCATGACGGTCTAACAGACTGCTGACGCTGCTGATCACTTGCTCCACCTCCACGGTTGATAGGGATAGCTAGGCAGATCAGACGTGCTTCCATATCTTGCTTGGTCAACTAGATGGTACTACGGAGTATATGTGGTTCGATGATGTTGGATGAGATCGATGCTGTCGTTTGTTCAGCAAGCAATGGTGCCAAAAGCACTCCAATATTCCACAACTCTGGAGCCAACCCGGCCAACTACTTCTCCCGGGAGCAAAACGCAGTGGACGAACTGCCTTGCTCTCTGACGCGTGCAGCGCAAGTGCTGTAGCTAGCTGAGAAAAATACATCAAGCATGGACGGATATAACTTTTAGATGGAAGTGAACATATGTCGGGTGCCCTTAGTTACGTCTGTGCTAAATAATTCTTGGTGAAACAAGAATTAACTTAGTTCTCAGCTAGCTAATATCATTGAATTACAGTGTAGCTTATAACTAGTACAAAGCACATCTATTGGTAAGGGGCAATTTTCTTTGGTTGTAAGTTGTAACCCAGCTTCTAACTGAAAAAAATTAGTTCCAACCTAACCTGTAAATTAGAGTGTAAAAAACGCAAAGCAAATTTGATGTTGTAGGACTCCCTCCTCTACAGTAGCCTAGAGAGCAATACCCTCTCCCAAAAAAAGGTAAACTGGCTTGAGTGAGAAGTTGTGGCTGTGACGATACCATAACCAGAGTGGTCTCCCTCCTCTACAGTAGCCTTGAGAGGAACCCGACGTTGACTGGGCATCCGACGCCCGCTCCGCCGGAATAGCTGACCGGGCCTGGTCTTGAATTGGCGCCCAGAGTAGTTTAGGTGTAGATCTAGATGTTTCTTTGTTGGTTTTTGGCTTGATGCCGCGGTTTGGGCGCTTTCCCTGTAGTGGAGATAGAGCCTTGGATCGCCGCCAGATCCTTGGCGGTGTAGGGCCGCCGCCGCTACGCTTAAGCTCCTCGGGTCGGAGCTGAGTGGGAGGAGGAGCGCAGCCATCTTCTTCAATAAGCTTGTGGTGGCAGATCTCTGCCGTTTGCCCTGAAGCCAAGATATGGAAGTTCGATCGGCCGGCCATGGCGGCGAGGGGGAGAGCAGAGATGTCATGGCGAGATTCGATGTTGTTATTCTCCCGGTCGGCCTTGGTGGTGAGGGGGGAGTGGAAGCAGTCGGTCACTCTTCACCAGGGACAAGATCCATGTTCGTTGGCGAGTGTTGTCTGAAGTGGTGGAACTTCGTTTCAATTTCTTCTCTGTCTCGTCGTGGAGGCGAGGGGAGAGGAGGCGATGGAGCTGTGGCATTCTCCAGGCGGCACTGGCCTTTGCCTAAGTGGTGCTATGAGGACAAGCTCAACCACACAGGAGGCATCCTGGCCTCTGTGATCTTCTGTCGGCATAACGGTAAATCTTCAACCTCTGATGCGTACACCCTTCATCCGTCACTGGAGCTCAATCCCTCTTGGTCACTAAGTGGTGCGGCCCCGGTGGCTTGAAGGTTACCGGTACATGTGGTTCTTCGTCGGAAGGGGACATATTGTTGCTAACATTCCTTAATTTAAGAGTTTCACATCTTTTCTCAAACTTTTTTAAATGGTTCATGGGATCATCTAGAGGACCTTCTTTGAACCTTCCTCATAAATTAACTTCATATAACAGGATCAATCTCAAATGGTTTAGGTAGATGAAATGATGAAGGAAAGTTCTTAACACTAAATGGCCAATGCAATCTTTTATCCATTTTTGCAAGAAGAGTAAAATGACACTAATTTTTATGGACTTTTGTATATAGGAAAAGTAAATAGAAACTGAAAGGAAACAACTAAAACAAAAAGAAAAAACAAGAAAAAAAAACAAGGAAAAATGATTTTCAAATCTAAAGGACAAGAAGAACTCATAGTGGTGCAACCTCCTCAAGCTTGAGAATTTGCAAGGCGCCAGAAAATGTCCGACTGTGTTGTGGAATTGCAGTTGTGGTGTTGCTTGCTTGCTCCTCGGCATTGGTGCCAGAAAATATCTTGATGACACTACATCAAGCGTCAATTCGTTGGGACTCCAAGTGTGGAGTGATGTAGCAAGGGAAATTTTCCCCACAAGAGTGACTCGGGGTTTATATCGAACTCTCGGAAAACAAAAGCGAGCTTCTTCCAACCTCGTCTAGCAACCTGCAAGCAAAGTCTTTGTCTTGTGCCCCCAACTCCACCTTGTGATTTTCAAACACAAAGTCTTGGTATTAATTAAGTAAAATAACAATAAATAAAATAATAGAAAGAAAATTAAAACTAGAAAGTAAACTAAAATAAGTAAATAAAGATGTTTTTGGTTTTTGGTTTAGTTGCAAGAAGCAAAGATATTTTTGCATTTTCAAAATTAATAAATGCTAAAAATGTAAAGGCAAGTAAATGCATGTAAAAGTGTTTTCTTATGACAAAAAGTGGGTCGGGGTTCATGGATTCACTTGTCGACTCTCTCATAAAGGTGTGGTGACATTAAGAACACGCCAGATAACTAAATACTGATGAGATTTTATTGTGTGTGTTGATTAACATTTATATGGGCATCACATCCTAACAAAGATGGTACTACACATTTTACTTATACTCCCCTACAAAGGGATAGACTCGTAGCAATCTAGATTTAAGAATTAATAGAGTGTAGCTTTTGATACTTTGACATGATGTTTGAACAACAAATATGCTACCTTGAATTAAACATAACACAATAGATCAAGCATATGATCCATATATTAAACATGACTTCTTAGCTGTCACTAAGAATTATATAGCACATGCATTCACTTTATCCCTAGTCAGGTAATAAAAGAATTGGTAAAGACTATATTAGATATGAGGTTAAAGGGAATATGCCCGAGAGACAATAATAAAGTGGTTATTATCTTATTACATGTTTATAATAGATGTTTACTTTTCATGCTAGAATTGTATTACCGGAAATAGTAAAACCTCTCTCTTAACTAGCTCGTTGATTAACTGATGATCAAGATTTCCTGATCATGAACATTGGATGTTGTTAATAATGGGGTCACGTCATTAGAAGAATGATGTGATGAACACACACCCAAGTAGGTATAGAATGTGATCGAGTCATCAAGTTTTATTGCTATATTAAGCTCATACGAAGTAGTTCTAATCCTTAGGCCATGAGATCATGTTAATCACTGATACCGAAAGAGTACTTTGATGGTATCAAATGTCACCCCGTAATAGGCTGATTATAAAGGTTGAGTTGGGTATTATGAAAGTGTTAGGTGAGGCTCATGGATTAAGAGTGGAATTTGTCTGACTCGCGGGAAGATATTCTCTGGGCCCTTCTCGATGATATTGCATTGACACCGCTTACAAGCATGTGACTAGGTCACAGGAACACCTTATCACAAAACGAGTAAAGAGACTTGTAGGGAAAGAGATTGAACTAGGTATGGTTGATACCAAATGATCGGATCTCGAACAATTAATAATATCGCGAGTCAAAATGAATTAATTATGTTCATTAATAGTTCACACGATCACTAGTTCATCGTCGAGTAAGTTATGGATTTCCAGATCCCGCTGATGATTATTAATCGGAGAGGAGTCTCGATTTTGTCCATGTTATTCATGAACCATAGGGTGGCACACTTAAGGTTCGTCGTCATTTTTTAGTGGATAAGATACTCCAAACGAATTATAGGAAAACATAGGGGTTGTTTCAGAAAAGCACCGAAAATGTTTCGGCATATCGAAATAACTCAAGGGGTATTTGTTAATTGATTGAATTAACAAATGTAAAAGAAATAAAAATATTTTATTAATTCAATTAGTGTGGATTTTAATTAACATGAATGTGATGCAAAATTGAAATGGAATGAATGAGGAATTACCTCATGTTGACGAGGGAGTTACCACCATGAAGAGGGGCATGAAGAGGAGGAGAAAATCCTCCTTGGGCCGGCGCAGCCCCCTAGGGGGTTGCCCCTTCCTCTCCTATAAAAGGGACCCCTCTCCTCCCTCTACATACATACTTGATTCCTCCCTTCGTCCCATAGTTGCTGCTCCACCATCGACATTGCTTAGCGAAGCTATGCCTAAATATTAGTTCATAATTCATACACTTAGTTGAAGTGTGTGTTCGAGTGTCCGACGGATCCCTTCTTCCGCTGCCCCGCTGGACCGAGGGTGTAGAGGAGACGTCGGCGAATCGTAGGTGTGACCGAGTACGGAGGCACCACCGGTTGTGACGTCTTGTACACGATCTTGAGATCGTCAAGTGAACGAATACATGGACTACATACGTCTTCATCGAGTCTTCATTGGCAACGTTTGTGCGGGAACGTAAAAACTTCGAGGGTGGGTTTATCTCAACCACGGTTTAATATGTTACTAGCATCTCCTAGATTCTCTCTTGGTGTTATGTTGTTGCAACCGTAGAATTTTGTTTCTATGCAACGAATCCTTCAGAGGTTTGTTGTCACAACTAATTACTACCACCATGTTACTCTATCTAATACACACCAACCTCCACACATGCTCTTGCATACAAGTTTGATCAGAATAAGTAATAAAGAACGGTGTAACAATATGCATCTATTAATACATCAAGAACAAAACAAATATTCAGATCTCATTGATCATCCAATAAAACAAAATATCTACCATATAGAATACAAACATGGTCATAATCATAATAGGCAGCTCATATGGCATTTGAACAACATTGCACAAGAGAGAGATATATATTAAGCTAATGCCACAAACCCATAGTCATCATGGCGGTGGTGTTGATGGTGTTGGAGAGGGTGGAGATGCAACGGAGGATGGCTCCGGCGGCGTTTACCCTTCCAATTCGCATGTTCAGCCTCAGTTTCGTGGTTTTTGTGTTTTCCGCGCTACCTCCTCTGAAAACGCCTCGGTAACATGGGCGGAGTGTCGTTGCCTAATCGACGGTACCTCGGAGGAGGGATCCTCACGAGGGGGAGAAGTAGGGGCCATAGGGCGGAGTGCACACGGGACGGTGGTACGCGAGTTACCCAGCTTCGGAACACCTGCACGATGACAGGGCCTACCGCCGCTTGTCCGGAATTATCCGGGCGCTTTCGCGTTGTTACAATGAGTTGTGGTTGTGCCTCTAGGGCTCCCGGGATCCGGCTTATAAAGGCGCACGGATCTAGGGTTTACATGGAGAGTCCTAGCCGGATTACAGCATCGCCTAGCTACGGTACAATATCTTGCCGTGCACGTCACGGATCCGCCTTCCACATACGTCGTACCGGATCCGGGTTCCTCATGGGCCTCCATGGATCCGGGTTACTCCTAACATCAGCACGGATCCGGCTTATTGATCCCGGGCTGGACTTCTTCCCCGCATGATCAACAAGAATCGGGCCGCCCGATGGGCCACATGCCTCATCACCGTTCGTGGGCCACCCGGCTTGCCGGATCTAGGCACCGTCGATGGTACACCCATGAAGTATACCCACAACAAGAGCCCCCGCAGTTCTCCGAGTTTCACCTGCAGCTTCCGCCTTGCTGGTCCAACATGATCTCCGGCAAACGTTGGTAACGCGGAGAAACTTGAAGAGCTCCAACTTCGCATTTTCTTCTTTTCCCGAAATGCTCCCATCCTCGCGGACTTCATCCATCGACGTTCCAAAGAACATTTCCGGTTACTCCCTCGCTCGCAAATGAGAGTCAACTTATCCTCACGCAATCACCCGGAATCTTAAAAGACTCAACCGTTCCGCCAATTCTGGCGCCATTTTCGCGCGATTTGTGCGGTAACTTATCTCTAGCCATTTTGACACGTGTCACGCATCCAACGGCGCGACGCTTGCGTTCCGACCACAGGATGCGGAGCACGAATCTCGTCCCTCAGCCTATAAATACCCGCCGTCGACCCTTTACCCCTCATTCACCCCCCTTCTCACCTCTGCCGAGCGCCGCCCGTGAACTTTTCCTCCGCCGTGCCGGAACCTGCCGGAATAGTCGCCGGAGCATCACCGGAGTGAGCTCACCAACGCAGTGTTCTTCGTGTTCTTAACTCCGGCGAGCCACCGCGCGAAAAACTCGTCGCCGGCGAATCCGACCACCGCATACGCCATTACGGTAAGTCTTCGAGCTTTACTTTCGCGCCGTAGTTGGTAGGGATGAATTTGGGGAAGATGACGTTGGATCCGACTAAATTACGTTCTCCGCCACTGCTTTTGTCTTCAGATGTCTTCCGTGACTCCGCCTCCATCCTCCGAGCCCATCATGGCAACTCCCATCTCCTCCGCCCCGCCACCCTTCGCTTCGGTCCACCTGGATCCCCTTAAGGATTCCGGCAAAGATACCGAAGGAACCTCTACTAACCCGGAGAAAACCTCCGGGGAAGAAAAAGCGGAACAGAAGGCGGAAGAAATCGCCGCCAGGAAATCCAAAGCTCGTCAGCGAGACGCGGAAGCCAAAGGGAAATGGTGGCCCTGCACCACCACTGACATGGAGTTGAAGAACCTGGAGACAGAAGGTTTTCTGCTCCCCGGAAGCCGGCGAACAGCTCCGGGTTCCCCGGCTCCAGCCCCACAGATGGCGAGATGGTGGTAACGAAGGCGCCGGTGGAGCGAGGCTTCTCGTTTCCGCCATCGGATTTCATCTCGGAAATCCTCGAAGGCATACGGGCTTCAACCCCACAACATATCGCCGAACAAAGATCCTCGGCGATTAGCAACCACGTCACTCTCTGCGAGGGCCATCTCCGGGTAACTCCCGAGCTTCCCCTCTTCCAATACTATTTTTCTGTCAAGAAGGAGAAGATCCGCCAGACTTCCGAGTTGGCGACTTGCGGATCCGTCACCTTTATAATCCGTCCGGGCCGCGTCTATCCCCCGACCGATCGCCACGAATCCGCGAGGTACTGGTCTGGGGGTTTCTTCTACTTGAAGGACGTCTCCGACCCCGCGAGTGAAAAGAAGCTGCCACCTTTCAAGAATTGCCCCGCCACCGAGCTTCCGTCATGGACGCATCGCCCTCACTTCTCCGACTCGCCTCAACTGACCCGCGCTGTCAGGCGGATCTGCAAGCTCACGGAGGAGGGGCTGACGGGGAAGGATTTAACCCTTTCCTGGTTCACCAAGCGGATCCAGCCGCTACAACACAGGGACCGCCTGATGTTTGAATACACAGGGCGCGACGATCCAATGCGCGCCACCAAAGACAATCTCTCCGCCGACGCCATCGACAAGAGGATCCGGGTCCTCATCAAGATCCCACGTGAACTCCATGTTCACGTATGCAACAAAGACATCCACACGAATGGATCCGGAACCGCGGTGCGTCGTCTTGACTTTGGTCTATTGTTTTTCTTCAAACTTTTTTGTCTGTGTTTAACTTTGCATTAGCTCGAAGCGCTTGAGGAAAATGAACTCGGAACTCTCCTCCGAGTCCCATCCACCGGTAACGCGGATCCGGAGCCGCATCGGAGGCGGAAGCTCCCGAAGCCCTACGCCCGCTAAGAGGAAGAAGCCGGCTCCTTCCAGCCCCCATGCGAAACGTCCCCGCGAAGTGCTTAGCCCCGCGGCTACCCGAAAGCGGAGGCGGAAAAGAAACGCCTTTCGCTGATTAACACCAAGAACAAAGGGCAGCCTCGCCATCCAAGCATTTCTTCAAGCCTTCCGGGTAAGCGCCTACTTCCGAGATCCAAGTTCTGGTTTCACGCTCGCTCTTACACTTATGTTTTTATGTTATTTTTGAAGCTCCGGAAACCAGCCCCCCAAGGTCCCAAGGGTCCTGAAGAAGAGAGCCAGGCCATCTCCGGCTTCTTTTCCTATTACTCCTGAGGTTGAAGTTCCGCCCAAGGCTTCATCCGTCTCCAAGCCGGATCCAAAGGATATCATCAACATTGATGACCTTCCTGAAGATCCCGCTCATCATGGCGACTCCGCCAAGGGGACCTCCTCACCCGTTCCTCCGCCAGATCAGCCAAGCTCCGCTCGCGGGGCCCACCGGAGAAGAACAGAGCAAAAGGCTAAGCTCCTCCAAGTTACCAACGCGACCCGAGTCAACCTCCAACCAACTCCGTCCCTCCAAAAGCTTACCCTTGCACAACGTCACGCGGAAGTTTCCGCCATGCCGAACAAGGTATGGGGAAAACCGGACGAGGAGGTGCGTGAACTCGCCGACCTGGAGGACAACTTGAAGGATTTTTTCGCCAAGCACAAGGAAGTGCGGCAGGTAATACTAGCCCCCAAGCATTGGGTGATATAGTTCCGTGTAACATGTATTAGCCGATGCTTTCCCAAAATGTACTGTTAGTCGAAAATTTGAAATTTGTATCCCAGGACTTTGAAATCTTCGCCAGCCCCCCAGATTTTAATATCCGACTAACTCTCTGCTGCTTCGCGGACCACGCGGAAACTGCACGAAGATCTTCGCATGCATGTGCTGGAACAAATCGCGGAAATTGAGGGGCTGCGCCAGCACGCGGAAAATAGCAAAAAAGATATCCAGCTTCTTGAGACCCGCCTTCGTGGTATGAGATCCGGGTCTTCACTTTTTGTGCCGACATAGTTGTTCATGATGCATAATATGTGCAACTTTCTGCCTTCAGAAGAAACTGCCAAGCACTCCTCGTTCGATGAGCTTTCCGCCAAGGTCAAGGTGCTTGAGGCGGAAAACGAGTCCCTCAAAACCTTCATTCAAGAATCCTCTAGTAAGGAGACTGAGGCGAGGAAAGAGCTCTCCGAGAAGCATGCCCGCGACCTGGCGGAGCTGAATGACAAACTGGAGAAAAGCCAGGGCCGCGTGCTCTCCGCGATATCCAAGAACAGAGTTCGGAGGAGGAGGCGGAGGCCATTGACAAACTTATCTTCCGTAAGCATTTTTCCGTGTCGTTGCTCCGACCATCTTGTATGATTTCTCTAACGGAACCGAACCTCTTTCTTCCACAACGAAGCCTTGGCTTTGAATGGTCAAAAGAGTCAAACCTTAAGAGGACGGAGGCATACGATGAAGCGCGGATTTCAATTGACGTGTTATTTGAAGCCTCGTCGCGGAATCGCCACGCTCTGTCTCCGAAGAAGGCCAAAACCACAGCTCATTGATACGATGACCAAACTTATGGGACCGGTGCCGGATTTCATCAAGGACCGGCGTAAGTCTTCAGCACGCGGAGCCGCCTCCCTAGTCTTGGCCACCCGCAAGGCTCACTTCCCCTCGCTCAACCTCGGCGGATGTTGCACGCGGAGCCCCCAAGGATTCCGACATGGGCGCTCCTCGCGGAAACCGAAGGCTATGAGCAGCTGTTTGTCGGGCGAGTGGATCACTCGTTCGGTATAACAAGCACGATCCGCCCGAAGGATTTTCCGATGCGAGAGGAAGAAGCGGGTGAGCCGGAGTATTACGGGGAAGGATCCGGGTCAAGCGGCGAGCATTCCGGAGGAAACTCGGTGACGACTCCGGCCGGATCCGGTGACAGCGACGACGGCTCCACCTACCAAGCAATCCGAAGAGGAGGACTCCGAATAGAGTTCCTGTTTTAGACAATGAAACAAATTGCATCATTTTGGCCCCAGAGAGGGTTTGTAATAAGACTTAAATTCTGCAGTAGCTAGGAACGAAACGATTATGCATGGGGCGGAAACACTTATCCTGCTATTCGTTAGTGTTATGTGCATGTTTCGTTTTATGTCGGAAAGCAAGTGCTGACTTCATTATTTTCCGGCTTGCTCGCTTGACCTTCCACGAGCCGGAAAACCTTAGCCGGAAACGCTCGCAGCCGGCGACGAAGCCCAATGGCAATCCGTCAATAACCGCGGAAACAAGCCCCCAAGCATAGGTGCCGAAATCGCTACTAGGAATCCACGAGTTCGCAATGGACAATAACTTGATCGAAAACTTAAGCTTACGTCCTAAAGGACGATTTTTGAAAATCACAACTTTTATACACGCCTAGGCGGAAAAATCCAGCTCGCGGTTTTAGTCGGAAAACATACACGATCTAAAAATGAACAAGTAAAGGAGGTAAAAGACTCAAAGAGTGAACCAAAAGCTTTATTTCATTGATCATGTATAATATTGTTACAAGGTATGCAATTCTATGCTAAGTGTGGAAAGGACGTAGCCGTGCAATGTTCCAAGGGCGATCTCGTCTCGTCGTAGATATCATCCGGATCCTCACGCTTGCGTTTCCGGCGCCAATTAGTAGTGTCCGTCCCTCAGCTCTCTGGAAATCAACAAGGTAGTACGATCCGTTATGAAGCACTTTGCTAACGACGAAGGGTCCTTCCCATGGAGATTGCAACTTGTGATCTTTCACCCGGCGAAGGCGGAGAACCAGTGTCTCCGGCCATGAACGAGCGATTCCGGACTCGACGACCGTGATAACGTCGGAGCTTCGCTGGTAGATGGCGGAGCGCTGGTCGGCTAAATTCCGAGCTTCTTCGATCGGGTCCACGGATAGCCGTCTCGGCCTCGTCGACTGTTTCTTCATTATAGGCGGAAACTCGCGGCGAATCGTGGATGATGTCGGAGGGAATCACGGCTTCGGATCCGTATACCAGGAAGAATGGGGTAAACCCCGTTGACTCGTTAGGGGTAGTTCGTAAACTCCACAAGACAGGCGTCCAACTCATCGCCCAGGCTCCTGCTGCTCGTCGCAGCGGTTCCTCGAGGCGTGGCTTGATTCCTGATAATATTAGACCGTTTGCTCTTTCAACTTGACCATTGGATTGTGGGTGAGCCACAGATGCGAGGTCCAATCGAATCCCCATTGTCTCACAATAATCCTTCAATTCCCCCTGAGCGAAGTTTGTGCCATTATCTGTGATTATGCTGTGTGGGATGCCGAATCTCATCACGAGGCCGTGGACAAATTTTAGTGCCGTAGCACCATCGGCTTTTCTCACCGGCTTAGCCTCGATCCATTTGCTGAACTTGTCAACAGCCGACCAGGAGGTATTCAAAACCGCCAGGAGATGATCTTTTTAACTTACCAACCATATCGAGCCCCCATACCGCAAATGGCCAGGTGATAGGTATGGTCTTCAGCTCTTGGGCTGGAGCGTTTGGTTGAGTAGCGTAGTACTGACAACCTCGGCAGGTCTTGACTATTTTGTCGCATCTTCTTTAGCCGTAAGCCAATAAAAGCCTAGCCGAAAAGCTTTTGCAACGAGTGACCTGGGGGGCGGCATGGTGCCCGCAATCCCCTGCGTGGATCTCTCTGAGGATTTCAATGCCATCTTGATTGGAGACGCATTTGAGAAACACCCCTGTTGCGCTTCGTTTGTAGAGCTGTCCATCAACAATTGTGTAGGATCTTGCTCGTCTGATGATCTGGCGCGCGAGGACCTCGTCCTCCGGCAACTTCCGATCGATGAGGTAGTCCAGGAAAGGCCGTGTCCAAGCCGGAATGGTAGCCAACACCTCTCCGGCCGGAGACACCGCCACCTCTCGGGTTTTCCGGGTTAGCGCCCTTCACCGAGGGTATCCGGAGATGCTCCAGGAAGATTCCAGGCGGAATTGGCTTTCTCGCCGGATCCGAGCTTGGATAGCATATCCGCCGCCGTGTTATCGTCTCTCCCGACGTACTTGACTTCGTATCCGAGGAAGCACTTGGCAATCTCATCAACTTCGTCTCCGTAGGCTGCCATGACGGAGTTTCGGCGTTCCATGTTCCGGCTACTTGTTGTGCCACCGGGTCGGAATCTCCACAAGCATATGATGTGCTTGATCCCGATTTCCTTAGCGATGCGCAGCACCGTGTAGTAGAGCCTCATATTCCGCCATGTTGTTTGTAGCTTCGAAGTGGATCTCGCGAACGTATCGCAGCTTCTTCTCCGGTAGGGGACTTCAGGATGACTCCGGCTCCCGAGCCTTGATGCTGCTTGGATCCATCGAAGTGCATGACCCATGTCTCCGGTTCCGGCTCCGGACTTGCATCCGGAGCTTCGTCCAATCCGCAACGAAATCTGCCAAGACTTGGGATTTTACCGCAGTCCTTGGCTTGTAAGCGATGTCGAAGGCGGATAATTCAATGCCCCATTTAGCCGTACGTCCCGTTGCGTCGGCGTTGTTGAGAATTGTTGACAGCGGAGCCTTGCTCACAACCGTCATCGGGTGCTCTTGGAAGTAGTGTCTCGGCCTTCGGCTGCCTAGGAACACTCCATAGGCTAGCTTCTGAAAGTGAGGGTATCTTTGTTTTGACTCCGTTAGCACCTCGCTTATGTAGTAGACAGGTCTTTGGATGTCATATTCATGACCTTCTTCCTTTCGCTCCACCACGATGACGAGGCTGATGACTTTGTTGGTAGCTGCCAGATAAAGGAGCATTGGCTCTGACTCTGCTGGGGCCGCCAAGATAGGTGGGGAGGTAAGTATTTCCTTCAATCCTCGAAGAGCTGCGTCGACTGCGTCGTCCCGGACAAATTTGTCCGTTTTCTTCAAGCAACTTGTACAGAGGTAGCGCCTTCTCGCCAAGACGGCTAACAAACCTACCGATTGCCGCGACGCAACCAGCTAGTCGTTGCACATCTTTGAGACAAGTTGGCCGTTTGATACACAGGATTGCCTTGATTTTTTCCGGGTTAACCTCAATGCCTCTCGTGAGAGACTATGAAGCCAAGGAGTTTTCCGGTCGGCACGCCAAAGACGCACTTCAGCGGATTCAACATCATCTTGTACCTACGGAGGTTGTCGAAGGTTTCTGTGAGGTCGCTGATCAGGTCGGATCCTTTCCGGGTCATGACCGCGATGTCGTCGACGTAGGCGTGCACGTTCCGGCCGATTTGGTCCTTTAGGCACCGCTGCATCGTACGTTGGTAGGTGGCACCTGCGTTTTTCAAACCAAAAGGCATAGTAACATAGCAGTAAGTACCAAACGGGGTAATGAATGAAGTCGCCTTTTGGTCGGATTCCTTCATCCGGATCCGATGATACCCGGAATACGCATCAAGAAAACACGAAGTTCCGCCCCCGCCGTCGAATCAATGACTTGGTCAATGCGCGGCAAGGGGAACGGATCCTTCGGGCAATGCTTGTTCAAGCCGAGTAATCGATGCACATTCTTAGTATTTCAGTATTCTTTTGGGTACAAGGACGGGATTCGCGACCCAATCGGTGTGGATAACTTCTATTACAAAACATGCTTCTAGTAACTTTGCTAGTTCCATTCCTATGGCGCGGCGCTTCTTATCTCCAAAGCGTCGCATAGCTTGCTTCACCGGTTTGGCTCCCGGGTTTATATTGAGGTAGTGCTCGGCGAGTTCCCTTGGTACTCCAGACATGTCAGAAGGTTGCCATGCGAAGATATCCATGTTAGCGCGGAGGAACTCGACGAGCGCGTCTTCCTATTTGGGGTCCATGTTGGCTCCGACCGAGACCTCGCTTGGAATCGTCGCCTTCCTTGAAGTTGACTTTCTTGGTCTCTATCGCGGCCCCGAAGGAGTTTTTGTGTTCGGAGATCTCGCTTCTTGGTGGTCCGCATTTCGGCCGGATCCACCGCGGCTCCGTAGCCTTTCGGCTCTTCTCCGGATATAACGTACTCGCGAAGGCGGCTTCGCCCAACTCGCACTCGTGAGCCTTTTTGTAGTCTCTGGTTATGGTGATCATACCATTAGGACCCGGAATCTTGAGCTTGTTGTAAATATAGCACGCTCTTGCATGGAACTTGTGGTAGGTGGGCCCGCCGAAGATGACATGGTAGGAGCTCTTGAAGGGCACCACTTCAAACGTGATCTTTTCTTCGCGGAAATTGTGAACGTCGCCAAAAGCCACGGGAAGTGTGATGCTGCCGAGGGAATTTGCCTTCTTACCCGGAACCACGCCGTGAAACTCAGTGTTGCTGTGTTTGAGCTGTTCCTTGGTGAGGTTCATCCGTTCCAGAGTCTCCAGGTACATGATGTTCAAGCTGGCCCCGCCATCCATGAGGCACTTGGAGAAGTCGTACCCGTCTATGCGGGGACTTACAACCAGGGCGTAGTATTCTTTTGGCACAATGGCGGGATGATCCTCCCTGTCAAATGTGCACGGAACTTCCGACCACCTGACATACTGCGGCACAGCAGGAACCGTGGCGTTCGGGATCCGGGTAGCTGACTTTGTAGCGCGGATCGTTGGGGTTCCGAGGAAGGTGTGGTAAGCCCCCACGCTCTTTTTCTCGAAGGGGTTGGATTTACCTGCGGATCCGGCTTTGGGATCCGGCGAGTTATCATCCTCGTCCATCGCCTCGGAACTCGTCCTCCTCCTTGTCCTTGTTCTTGCCCTTGCCTCCTTTGCCGCGTGGGCGGTGCTTCCGGGCTCGCTTGTATCCTCGCTTCCGGTCGTTCTTTAGATCGTTGACCCACTTGCGATTGCGGTTGGTGTGAGTGGACTTCCCCGTAGCCGGATCCAAGTGGGCCGTGCAGGGCATGTCTCCGTACTCCTCGTAGGTTTGCGGGGCGCGGGATCCGCCGGCCGGTGACTTCGGTGCCATGCCGCCGACCCCTGCCGGCTCCGCCTCCACGGCCGCGTCCTCTTCCGCCTCCTGAACCTCCGCGTTGGAACGCCATGGCGACCATGTCGGATCCGCCGCTCTTCTGGTCATCAGGGTTTTTGCGTTTATGGCCGCTATTGTTGCCGTTATCACGGTTCTTCTTTTGTTGGTGCAGGGGGATTGTTGTAGCTGCGATATCACCGCCTGCATCGTCATCGGCGGCAGTGTGGTCGCTGGCAATGGAGATCATCTCATCCAAAGTCAGTTTATTGGCGTTAGCCAAACATGTGAGCTTATGCCTCAGCAATCCGCCTCTCTGTAGTCCACCAATGAAGGCGTACATGGCAGTGGTGTGGTCGACATTTTCGCACTCGTTCCTGCATGCCAACCATCGTGTGAGGAAGTTTCTTGAGGATTCTCCCTTCTTCTGGATACAAGCATGCAAGTCGCTTGCCGTGGCAGGTCTTTTGTAGGTGCCCCTGAAGTGTTTCTCGAAAGCGGTCTTCGGTCAAACCAGCAAAAGATGGAGTTTTTCTCGAGGTCACCGAGCCGCATCCGGGCTGGACCTACAAGGTACAACCTGGAGCATGCGGCGAGCGATATTAGGGGTTCCTCCGGCAAAGGTTACCGCATTGTAGTAATCCTCAATCCAGGTATCCGGCCTTTCGGTGCCATCATAATGCTTCGGGTTTCCGGTAGCTTGAGGGAGCTCCTTGGCTTTGGTTCCTCTCGAATCATCCCGCCAAAGCACTTTGGTCCGATGTAGTCGGTTCCGTATTCGTTGAGGCGTTCCCGCGCGCCGCGCGAACCGTGACGGGGGACCGTGAGCGAGAGCGAGATCTCCGGCCACCGCCTCCGCCTCCACCTCCGCCGCCACCGCTAGGTGGTGGTGAGGGAGACCTGCGAGGGGGCCGATCCGACCTCTTGCTTCCGCCTCCGGATTCTCCCCGTCCCTCCCGGTGCCGGCTCCGGCTCCCGTGGCTGCCTTCGCCGTGGCGCTGGCTGCCCCGGTCGT
Organism: Lolium rigidum; assembly: GCF_022539505.1. NCBI lineage: Eukaryota > Viridiplantae > Streptophyta > Magnoliopsida > Poales > Poaceae > Lolium > Lolium rigidum. Next base: position 57,201,362 of record NC_061508.1, read on the forward strand.
TCCGGCTCCGGCGGGTTCCGGTCGCGCTCCTCATTCCGGCTCCTCCTAGGCTCGGGCTCACGATCGTTGTTTTGATGCCGGCGAGGTTCCGGCGTGCGCTCCTCGCTCCTGTTTCTTGAGGGCAGCACGTTGTCGCGGATAACAATTCCACCATGCCCCCGAGGCCCGGTGTTTCCGGGCTGGACTACGGCGGCGAGGGGGACGCGGGTAACCATTAGGCGGAGGAGAGGCGTTGCGGTACTTGTCTCGTCCCGTAGTACATTGCGTCCTTTCCCTTTCTCGGATCTGACGGTGGCGTCTTTGATGGTACGGGGATCGGATTTGGGTGTTCCCTGGCTTTCCTTCTGCGTTCCGAGGATCCGGTTCGCGATTCATCATCTCGATGGCGATTGTCGTGGGCGTCCTTCTGCGCAGTGGAGACGCAATGCTCCGGGTTAGATTCCAGCTTGCGCGAAGTGTCCGCCTTGCTCTGCTCGTTTAACCGCCGAAGCGACGAGCGTGCGTAGGTAGTTGATGTCAATCTCCTCGTCACTTTTCTTCGGGATCTCTCGCAGCTTTCGTCATATTGTCCTTTGGGGTTGCGAACGGCTGCTGCTCCGTTGGAGTTGCGAAGGTGATCCTTCGGGGAGCTATCAACTCCCGACGGACCTTTTCTACCTCCCGATCAGCTTCAACGATCTTGTCCTCCCGATGCTTTCGGAGTTCCTTGACCTTCGCCGGTCCTTCGTCCACCTCCTCGCTCACGCCGGATGAAGTCTTCCACAAAACCGCGGCATGCTTCCTCTCCTCCGACGATGGCGGCCGCGGTGTCCTTAAACTTCTTGGCCGTGGCCAACAGCTTCCACTCTTTTAGCTTCTAAAGCTTCCACGTCTTCGGGAGTGATGGGTTTATTAAGAATATCCGAGCGATAAACCGCATCCATGCCTCGCTTGTGCGACCATCTCTTCGAGCGACAGGAGGCTCTCCGAGGAAGAATCCCTACGGGGCCGCTCCCGCGACATCGGAGATCCGTGGTGAGATGGCTGGGGGTCGGATTGGGTGCCCGCCTCTTCCGATCCGTTTTCTCCGAGCGCCACTACGCTTGCAAGTACCGCTTTGGCCGGGCGGAATCAACTTCGGGCTGGTCGCCGTATCCATATTCCTTCACCTTGCGATCGAACTCTTCGGTGTCCATGGACTCGGGTGTCTCCCGGAGATTGGGCTTAGATTTCCCAAAATCGACTCTTCGACTGGAGTTTCGCTTTCTCCGACAGACCTCTTGCCGATCCGGAGCAGCGTTGTTTTCCGGGGCCTCGACCTGCTCGGGACCAGCTCCGACTTCATGAGGGGCGGTTCCGGCGGTATGGGCCAAGAAGTGTACGAAGTGACACCTTTGCTTCTCTAACACCCGGGAGACCCGGGCGGATCCGCATTGGTCTTCCACCGTTATTTCCTGCTCGGGGGCGGATTGGGTGGGTTTTGATTTTTTCGGATCTAAGGCGGAATCTTCGCTAGGAAGTTCCTGCGTCTCGGATCGGATCTTCGCGACCGCGTCCCGCTCGGCGGCGGTCGCGTCGGCGCTACTTACCAGCCGGGTTTCCGTCGGAATCGACGGTTTCCCCGATGAAGATGTGTATGCCGCCAACCGGGACGATGGAGAGCTTGACGGGGTCGGTTTTAGCCGGAATCCAACACTCATCCGGAGGGACGATCGGCAGATTTCCGGCGTAAAGGACACGCCCCACGCCGATGGTGTCGTTGTAGCTTCCCATGGCGGAACCCTCCCGGCTCCGGCCTCCGTACGCCGCGAGCCCCACGGTGGGCGCCAAATGTCGTTGCCCAATCGACGGTACCTCGGAGGAGGGATCCTCACGAGGGGAGAAGAAGTAGGGGCCATAGGGCGGAGTGCACACGGGACGGTGGTGCGCGAGTTACCCGGCCTTCGGAACACTCGCACGATGACAGGGCCTACCGCCGCTTGTCCGGAATTATCCGGGCGCTTTCGCGTTGTTACAATGAGTTGTGGTTGTGCCTCTAGGGCTCCCGGGATCCGGCTTATAAAGGCGCACGGATCTAGGGTTTACATGGAGAGTCCTAGCCGGATTACAGACTGCCTAGCTACGGTACAATATCTTACCGTGCACGTCACGGATCCGCCTTCCACATACGTCGTACTGGATCCGGGTTCCTCATGGGCCTCCATGGATCCGGGTTACTCCTAACATCAGTACGGATCCGGCTTATTGATCCCGGGCCGGACTTCTTCCCGCATGATCAACAAGAATCGGGCCGCCCGATGGGCCACATGCCTCATCACCGTCTGTGGGCCACCCGGGCTTGCCGGATCTAGGCACTGTCGATGGTACACCCATGAAGTATACCCACAACACGGAGGGAGATCATTACATGGGTGTACAATTGTACACCCATTATTTTGGGCAAAGGCTCGTATATCTATGTCCAATATACATTCAGAGCACTATGCATTAAATCAATTAGGGAAAATGTGAGTAAAACTATGAATTTAGTGTACTTTGTACACCCATTATTGATGCACTGGCTCCGCCACTGCTCGGTAAGTCTATATATAGTGGTTTAAGTCAAGCCCGTTAGTTTGAGATCACAACAGACGGATGCGGACCCTTGAGGATGGGACGAGACATGGTGGTGCGGCCTAGGCTGGGGCCGTGCCACCTGCGCTTGTTCGGGACTCATGGGCCCCTCCGGTACTTCTTCATTTCATATTGTGTCTCCCGAAAAATATTCACTCCAAAAGAAATCCTCGCTCCATTTGAGTTTCCAAATTTAAAAATACACAAAACAGAGATCTTTTGTTCTGCAGAGAGTTGAGTTGTAAACTAATGAAAGAGATTAATGAAATCCTATAATCAATGCAAAACATGAATATAACATCTTATAACATGCAAATATGTTGAAATATATAACAATAAACTATAAAGTTCATGTAATTTAGATAGGACTACCCGCCCGCCATGAAAAGCGAACCACGAAAGAAGACGAGGCGAATCTGCCTGTACGCTGTAGCGGTGCTGCAGACACCATGGGAGACGAGACTGCACGGCATGGTACTGTGGTACGTAGTACACACGTCGGGAAGGAAGCTAGCTTGGTGCCAACTGCCAAGAATCAACGATATTGGATGGTTATCGGGGGAAAAAAACAACAACGATGCTGCGTCCTGATGCGGTCAAGCCGGCCGGCCTCGATCACGCAGGCAGCGCTAGCTGCGGCTGTACAGGTACAGAACAGAGAAATCGCGCGGCACGGGGAATAGCGTACAGCTGAAATGAAATGAAACGGATTCGCAAAAAAAAAAAATGAAATGAAACGAGAGAGCGTACGTACCCTACCGTCGGTGTTGATTCTTTTTCTGTGTCCTCGGGCGGTTTTGCCCACTCGACACGGCGCTAGCTAGCACTACCACACATGGAGACGGACGGGACGTACGCCGCATATGCTCCATCTACCATCTAGCCACCAGTCTAGCTTCGCGGCGCTTGGCCGGGGGCCGGGGGCGCCGTGGCCCTGCTATCCTAGTTCTGCACGGTCACAGGCTCCAGCCCCAGCGATGCCGTTACATACCGAGATCGAAAATCATTTCCGAGCTTCAAACAAATTCCACCGCAACAAATTCTGCAAGTAGCCAGCGTTGTATGTATGTATCCCACAAACCAGCGAAATATCAGTTTGAGATGATTTGTATTTAAGCTAGATGAAAAAATGATTAAAGTGTGGATCCGGTGTAGTGATCAATGCACATTTTTAGAGTTCCAATAAATATGTATACCGGATTAGTATGTCTTTATTAATGTAACCCATGTTTTTTCTATTAAAAGAACGTATTGTGACTATGCTTTCTTGTAGGATATATATTCTTTTTCTTGGCGGTGACCTTAGCCGACTTCGTTTTTTGGCGGCGTTGGTGGAGCTCCGTGTCTCAGTTTCTGGAGTCAAAACCCTAGGTCTGACCTCAAGTGGTTGTACCTGGCAATGGTGGTTTCCTAGTCATTTCTGTTGTGAAGTGTACAAGTAGATTGCCTAACCCTTTCCATCAGTTCGGACTTTTGGTTTAAGTGGCTAGTGCATGAAGCTTAACATGGTATCAGAGCCCCAGGTCTCAAGTTCAAATCCTGGCTTTCACATGGTTTTCGCAATTAAGCCTAAAAATTGCTGTTGTTCATGGTTTTCGCAATTAAGCCTAAAAATTGATGTTGTCCCCCTCTTTAGCCACCGTTGATGCCCTGTTTCGGTGTGCTCTTCTTCTTTCACGTGTTGACTTTCTCTTCTCCCGTCACACGCGAGTGGGGGTGTTGTGAAGTGTACAAGTAGATTCCCTAGCCAGTTCGGACTTTTGGTTCAAGTGGCTAGTGCATGAAGCTTAACAATTTCCTTGTTGAACCCGTTGATTGAAGCTTGGATCTTCTCTAGGGTGAAACACATAGGATCTAATCATGATGGTTAGACTGGACGACGACGGTGTTCGTTCACTATTACCTACCTATAGATGTCGTTTTTGGAGAAGCTTTCTAAGTTGAGGTGTGGTCACCACTGATAGTGATATTGCTGTTGCAGTCTCTAATTGTTTGGGCAGGGTTTTTTTCCTTCTATTTTTCCGGCTGCGTACATCCTAAATGTCTAACTTACTCTAGTCATTATGTTGTTGTAGGAGTTGGGTGTATTTGATATCTTCTTGGTATTGATATATTTTTTATGTATTAAAAAATATATCTTTCTTTCTCGTTTGCACATAGATGATTTTGCACAAAACTTTAGTTGTTGCTACATTATCTCTAATGACCGTGGACCAACCCTTTTCTAAGGAGCCGCGTTAAAACAAGTATTGAGAAATTCAAAATCCATAATTATATTTTTTTATTAAAACAATTTTGGGCATTGGTGGACGCATTTTATTAAAACCGAGAAGCACCACCGAACTTTTTTTCCTTTTTTGCTTGGTACCTTGTTCAGCAAGAACTTCATCTTTACTGCAGCCCTCCATCCATAGTTTCGACGCCATCTTCCTCAAGCATCAATCTTCTTCTATGTTCCCATCTTTTGTATGATATCCACAATCAGCAGGACCATCAATCCTCATGGGTTGTCCTAGATTAGTCGGAGCCATCTGTTGAATCAATGGGGCCATCAATCCTCATAGGTTGTCATGAACTAGTCGAATCCCCCCCCCCCCGGTAAGAGGTAGGAGTGCTACAAAATCCTCGCAATTTCTTGTCTTTCCTGCTGTAGATGGAAACATGTCCAATATGACATGAAACCACACTGACATCAAATTAACTCTAATGGTGGTTTAATCAATTTCCTCTCAAAAGAAACTCTATTGCGAATCTTTAGTGCTCCCGGAGTGCCCCGCTTTTAAGTCATATGGCCTAGCCTAGAAATTTATCTCTAAAACTTTTTATCAATTAATTAAAATGATGAATCTTTTACCATGTTTAAGAAACAGTAATCATCAATGAGAGGCGCGAAATCGTCCGCTCATGAATTTAAATTGGACCAATGCACATATTTTTCTTTACTGATGGACAAGATATATTTATTTAAATCCAAGATTCATCTTGTATTCCCCCTTTTGAGCCGGGCCTAGATCTTAGATTTTTTATTTGACCAAACCCGGAACGTAGAGTGATAAAACACAGAGGGAGTAATGAATCACTTATAATTTTTGGTCAACTCCAGAATCGTTAGATCTGCATCGTGATTTGTGCACCTCGCAGGGGTTGCAGTTGCACGTAGGAATGTAATTGCAACCAAATTTCCCAGTCACACAAAAACTTACCAGTGAAATTGGACGATGTCGTCTAACCAAGAATTAGTCGTCTTTCAAAAATCAAATTGGAACTAGCTAATATGATAAGAGCAGATGTACAGATTTTTTCATTGCTGATGCAGCGTCGTTCGCATTGTACAAGATATTCTTCAGAACCTGGCTTCATCTAGTTCTCTCTCTTTCAAGCTTCTTCATTTAGTTGGTATTGGGTTGCTAAATCGTTCTCGGTGAAGTTCATATTGCACCAATTTTTTTGTTGGTTAACATCGCGTTCTTCCTTAATTCATGATATCGGGATTAGCCATTCCCCACCAATTGGTTTCCCGTCTAATCCGAATACAGGAGAGCAATGTCTATAACGAATATTCATTAGCGTGTTGAGGGCAGGGTGGAGCTAGCTACCACGGCACCGGACCAGTGTTATGCCTATTTTCCCAGTCGATCGGTAGGAAGGATGGCATGACACGGGCAACACATGCGAAGCGTCGCTGCTAATTAACACGACGATACAAGAGAATATCACGACCAGAACCAGTATTCTCGTGTTGCGACGTCGAGATCAATCATTATTGCGTAGGGATGCTCTAGCTACGAAGTTGTTATCATTTTTTCCATTATTCTCCGCGTTCTTCTCGATCTTATTTTGTTTTCCCAGCCGGCCCCAACGGATTTTGGAGGACGCTCGCTCTCGTTCACGCTCTAGCTACAAAGTAGGCATCATGAAGTCTCCGGCCCGATCTCCCATGATTATTTCATTAGCAAATCAGCATATACAACATTAGTTTAGAGCAACATGCGTCCCTTCCAATGCATTACTCTAATCTGCCATCTGCTTTTCCGGGAGTACCGCCTCCGGTTTTTATTTATAATTAAGGCTGCAAAAGTCACATTTTAGATACCAAAAAAGAAAGAAAAAAAATGCCTATACCATCCAGATTCCAGCCACCGCCCCCCACCCCTCCACCTCCGTCGCCGCCGCCGGAGGAGGAAGTCACCGGGCAAAGCATGCGCGGCTGACAGCGGCGGACCTTCATCTCCTCGCGCGACGGGTGGCGGCGTGGGCCTTTCATCCCCACGCGGCAGGATCTTTGGCTGCTACAGATCGGTGGCCATAGACGACGAGGTGCACGCGGAGGAGACAGACGCCGAGGCGGTGGCCCCGGTTTTCTTCGACGATCTTGGCGAACGGTGTGGCCGCGAGGGCGGCACGACACCTGATTTGGTGGGTGGGGGACTTGGCGCGGCTAAGCCCCTCGTCTCCACATGGTACAGGTGGCAGCGTCGGTGTCCGCTAAGATCCCCGGCTACAATTGGGAGCTGGCAGGGGACTGCGTGGGGGTCGTCGTTCTACCTACTAAAGGCGGTGGTCCTAGGGTTCATCTCGCACCAAGACAAAGATCTGCTTGATGTTTGACCTCCTTGATCTGGCCGAAGCATCAAGTTCTGGAACGCTCCGCCAACTAACTCCCTTGGGCGCCTCATGCCTAGAGATTGCTGAATCGGATGGGATTTGGTCATGCGCACCCATGTCCTTTTCCGAATGTTTGGTTTCAGGAGGGAGCGACACAAAGCTCTACTATTTGTTGCCATTATGGGACATGTCTTTTGAGTTTCATGATGAAATCAGAGGTGAAGAATGGCATGACCGAGATCTGAGGACTAATAATGGTGGTTCGAGTCCTTGCGCGGTGAGGAACTTGCTTGGTGATTCTAGTCGTAGCAATGGCATGCAAGTGGGAGAGACATCACAAGAGAAGTTCAAAGCCTTCAAATCCAAGGATTGGCCTTAATTGGTTGTGTCTGGCAATGTCCATGTTGAAGGCAAGAACGGAGACTTTCTTCAGGGGGAAAACCTAAGATCTTTGATCAGACGACGATTGCGCTTATGCAATGTTTTCTTCTTTGAGTCGTCGTTTTTTTAGAGCTTCGACTCTAGTGTTATATTTATGGGTGTTTGTGTTGATCCTACAATGATTGGAACACTATAGTGGGAATTTTGTTTTTTAGCTTCTTCCTCTTTTTTTTGGTGGTGTGCATCCATGCAGTCATTACGGTATTGGGTTGTCGTAGATGCTAGGTGTAATTAGTATATTTGCGATATTAATATATTCTCTTTATTACAAAAACCAACCAAATAATAAGTAACACAATTATTTATGTGGTAATGCTATAGTATTTTGGTTAACTGAACATGTAGCATGTAGTGCCTCATTCTCTATGCTTGCATGAAACTTTTGCAATAATGAACACCATCATACGAGGTAGAAATATAATCAATTTTGTTCAATTAGTATGAGTGGCTTTACATATTTCAAAATGTATTTTTAATAGTGGATTTACGTATTAAAACTGAGGGGGTAGGTTTTAGGAGAAGTTTAAAGCCTTAGCTTTCAGTATGAAAATCCAAGATCTTGCCGTAATTGGTTGTGCCTAGCAATGTCCTTGTTGAAGATATTATTTGAGAGCGAAGACTTTCTTCAGGGTGAAACCTAAGAGCATCTCCAGTCGCGTCCCCCAAACCGTCCCCCAAAGCGATTTGGGGCGCGCCGGACAAAAAAAGCGTTCCAGCCGCGTCCCCCAAAGCCCTTTTTTGTCCGGCGCGCCCCGATACGGTGTCCGGCGCCCCGAGCCCGTCCCCGTCCCACAGGGGACGCACCGGGGACGCCGGACACAACGAAAAGCGAGGCGGGCTCCCACATGTCGGCGACTATTTGCATAAACTGTTGGTTCGCGCCTCTTTTCTCGTCGCTCCTTCCTTCCCGCGCCTCCCACCCCACCGCCGCCGCCGGATTTCCCGGCCGTTTGGGCGTCCGATCCGTGCTACGAGTCAGCACCGTTGTCGCGGCCGGGGCTCCCGCCGGTCGTGCCGCCGCCGCCGCGTCGCCGGCGCCTCCCGAACGCGCCGTCAAATCCGCCCCACCTCCGCGCACGGAAGGTGCTCGACGACTTGCCGAGTAGGCGCGATTGGTCGCTTGTTTGTTGCGTCGTCCGCCTCGGCGCAATTTTAACCATTGATTTTGCTTTAGCCATGGACAGCGACGATGAGATGGTTGCCCCGCTCGCTGGAGGACGAGCAAGCGTTCGACGACGACCTGCGGGAGCATTTGCCGATCATCGCGTCCCTCCGGGACATGCTTGACGCCGAGGCGGAGAAGAGGAAGAGGCCGCGCCGCGGAGGATCAAGGCCGGGAAGAAGGAAGTCGAAGCCCCGGCAGAGGATGGAGGGGCATGCCATGCTGCACAACGACTACTTCGCCGACGGGGCAACACATGCCGACAATTTTCGGCGCCGGTACAGAGATGAGCAAGGGCCTGTTCATGAATATCCTCCACGGCGTTCGAGAGTTCGACCCCTACTTCAAGCTCAAGCTCGACGCCGTAGGCATTCTCGGGTTCTCATCCATTCGGAAGTGCACCGCCGCCATGAGGATGCTTGCATACGGAGCACCTGCCGATACACGGGACGACTACCTTCGCATGAGTGAGTCTACTGCCATTGAGTGCATGTACAAGTTTTGCCGAGTCTGTGGTGGGAAAGTTTGGCAAATACTACTTGAGAGGGCCAAGCGAGGAAGAGACCGCAAGGATCATGGCACAAAATGCTGCCGGAGGATTTCTGGAATGCTTGGAAGCATCGATTGCATGCACCGGGCATGGAAGAACTGCCCGTTTGCTTGGCAAGGTATATACAAAGGGCGTCATGGATATTGCGAGTGTGGTGCTTGAAGCCGTGGCAGATTATGACCTGTGGATTTGGCATTCTTTCTTTGGCATGGCGGGATCACACAATGACATCAACGTGTTGCGGCGGTCTCCGGTGTTCGGCGAGACTAGTGGAAGGGCATGCTCCACCATGCAACTATGAGATCAATGGCCACCAATATACCAAAGGCTATTATCTAGCCGATGGTATATATCCAAAATGGGCCACTTTTGTCAAAACAATCTCGAATCCATCGGGTCTGAAGAATTCTCACTTTGCTACACGACGGGAGGCTTGCGGGAAGGATGTCGAGCGGGCATTTGGTGTGCTTCAAGCACAATTTGCCATTGTCCGGTACTCTGCTCTAAGCTGGTCTCACGACCAAATGTGGGAGGTGATGCGAGGCTTGTGTGATCATGCACAACATGATCATCGAGGATGACCGCAAGAATCATGTTAGGTCACATGTTGGTCCCTATGAGTGTCAAGGACCTCTCGCGGAGGTTGATCATGAGGTGCCTGCAGATTTTGCTGATTTTGTGGTCATGCACGCGAGAGATCCGTGACGAGCAATGTGCATGAGCAACTTCAAGCTGATCTCGTTGAGCATTTGTGGAGGATCAAAGGAAATACCGTGGCACCTTGATGTATCATCTAGCCCTTTTTATTATATTTGATTACTTGTTTTATTGTTTGTTGTAATTTAATTTGAAAACAATCCTCGAAAACATTTTTTTCATATGCTACATTTGATATAAATGGTTTATGTGTTAAAAAAATTATTTTAAATGTTTGGGGGCGGCGTTTGGGGGACGCGGCTGGGGAGCGACGTCCCCCAAACGCGGCACGAACAAAACACGTCCCCCAAACGCTCAATCCGGCGCGCTTTGGGGGACGGTTTGGGGGACGCGACTGGAGATGCTCTAAGATCGATTGAGCGGCGACTGTGCTTGCGCATTGTTTTTCTTCTTGGATGCGTTGTTTTTGGAGTACTTGGACTTTAAGTATTGTCTTGGTGGTATTTGTGTTGCTGCTACAAGGACTAAAACACTATAGTGGAACTTTTTTTTTTTGCTTTGTTGCAGAAATTGGGTGTAATTGGTTTCTTCACGATATTAATATATTCCATTTAACAAAAAAAAGTACAACCAACTAATAAATATCACAATTATTTATTTGGTAATGCTATCGTATTTTGGGTTAATTAAACATATTGCATGTGTTGCATAAACTTTTACATTAATGAACACCATCATATGGGGCAGAAATATACTTAATTTTACTCGATTAGTACTAGTGGCCTTACATATCACATAATATATTTTTGATAATGGTCTATTTTATTAAAATGAACGAAGAGAGTAGGTTCCAGCTCTAAGTTTATGTGAAGTTTCTGCGTCATAGGGAAGATTAAATTAAAAGAAGAGGGAAACGGTAGAGCCCATATTCTTCCAAGCTCTTCAAAACCAAGACCATGACATGACAGACACACTTGACTATAACAGCTGGCAGGAAAAATGTTGTGAAAGCTAGTATCGCACTGTGCCTAGGCACTGACAGCACACCAATACACAAAAACATCTCCAAGCAAACCCCTTAAAAAATCCCCTTATATAGCAGAACCAATTTAAAAGTCCCAAGCAAACCAAGAGAAGATTCATCGACGACCGATGATGATGATGCAAACCAACATGTCACCCACGTAGTTAGTTCTCCCTGACACTGGCAGTAGTTCGTTTCTCCCAGTGGCCGCACAAAAATCCACCCAAACCACCAGGCAGGTAAACTAAACAAACAAAACAGATCGGTAGATCACCGGTTCACCATCCGGTGGATGGACGGAGCACGCGAGGGCGATCACATGGCCGTCTCGTGTGCAAGCGCATCTGGCGAACACACATGCGGCCATGTTTCACCGGATGAGTTTGACACTGGGAAACTGTGAGATTTGGAGGCGCCCATTGGCCACTGCCTGTAATTGTTTTTGTTCCTTTCTGAAGAACCGTTTAAGCAATTGGGGTTGACAGACTGGGCGATCAGAAGGGGGCAGCGGCTAGGGACAAGATTTACTTAGAGCATCTCCAACGGGCGCTGTAAAATCTCGCGCGCTATACCGGCGATTGGGCGCGCTGTATACCGCTCACGTGCGGCATAGCGAATTTGCCCCCGGCGGAGGCTGTATTTTGCAGCGCGCGTTGGTGTGCGAAAAACGCACCTCCGCCAGAGGCGCTATTTTGCAGCGCGCGCGTCACAAATTGCTAATCCGACCGTTTTTTTTTTAATTCATCAAACAAACTATGTAAATATGATCGAAAATACGAATATATTTTAAAAGTGCGCGATACAATGCGACATTTTAACGAAAATACTAAAATAAACTACTCCTCGCCGTCGTCGGACTCCCAGTCGAAGTCGGAGCTGCTCGGTGTCGTGTCCGAGCACCGGCGTCGACGTCGTCGTGTGCTGGAACTCGGAGGAGGACGAGAGGACGACGGTCGACGGCCCTGCGGCGTTCCGCCTTTCCTCCTTCCTCCTCGCCGCCGCGTCGCCCTCGCCTTCTTCCTCGCCGCGGACTCGGCGCGGCGCTTCTCGCGACTCGCCTTCTTCATCGCCGCCATCGCCGCCTTGTCCCCCTCCTTCACGCGCGTAGAAGGCCTCCGTGGCGGCGACGTCCTCCGGGAACGCGCACGCCCACTCAAGGCGATTGCGCTCATCCCGCTCCGCCACGCGCGGCGGCTGCTCGAGGTCGCGGGCGCGGCGCCGGCTGCTCGGTCGTGATGAGCGGCGATGGCGGCGCGAGCATCTCCGCACGCTCGCGCGTCCAAACATCGTCGAAATTCATCTGCCGGCGGGGGCGGCCGAGGCGCCACGCGATGGCGTCGTAGGCTCGCGCCGCCTCATGCGCGGTGTCGAAGGTACCGAGCCGGATCCGCTCCTCGCCGGAGCGAATCTCAGCGTCGAAGCGGCCGCTCGGCCGCGCGCGGACGCCGCGGTAGCCAGAGGCGGAGCGGCGGCGCGGAGGCATGGCGCCGGAGACGGAGGCGGACTGTCGGCGCGGAGGCAGAGCGGTGGCGCGGAGGCAGAGCGGTGGGGGAGAGGCGGAGCGACACGCGGAAGTTTCGGACGCGGGAGGCGGGTTGGCCCGTTCGCGCGTGTCGTCTTTATAGCGCGCGCGGTAGCGGACGCGGCAATTTTCCCGCGTGGGATAGCGCAAACGCGCGGGCGCGGCAAAATTTTTCCCGCGCGCCCTTTTCCCGCGTCTGCTGGAGCTTCGCGCGAGCGCTCGCGCGCGCCAAACTAGCAGGTATTTTGCCGCGCGCGCCTTTTAGAGGGTCTGTTGGAGATGCTCTTAGAGCATCTCCACTCGTCCCCCCGAACAGGCCCCCGGCGAGCGTTTTTTCCATCCGGACGGCGTAATTCGGCCCAATCGCGCCCCCGGTTCCTCGTTTTCGTCCGGATTTGGGCCTAAATTCATCCGGCGATCCCACGCCATCCCCGGCCCCCGGGAGCGCTCGGGGACTCCGGACGAAACGAAAGCGCGCGTGGCCCCAACTTGTCGGCGACAATGGCCTCCGATCTACGGCAAAACCCTCGTCTTCCCGATGTACGGCAAAACCCTCGTCTTCCCGATCTACGGCAATACCCTCGTCGAACGAAAGCTTTGAACTCTCAAGTGGTGCAACATAGATAGATTATATATATTTCGAATATAATTCGAATAAACATAAAAATTACATATAAAAACTTTAAAACTAACTTAAACTACTTCTTCTTCTTAGAAGGCCCCGCCTCATCGTCGTCGCGGCGACGCTTCCGGCTCGTCACCTCCTCGTCGGAGGAAGTTGACTCCTCCTCCTCGTCAGTGTCCTCGGCCTCTTCGTCGTCCTCCTCCTTTTCCTCGGCCTCTTCCTCCTCCTTTTCGTCGGCCTCTTCCTCGGCCTCGCTCCTTGGCCTCTTCGGCCTCCTCCTCGTCCTCCTCGTCGTCGTCCTCGGCCGGCCGGCGGAGGGGAATCGTCGGCTGCCTGGACGATGCGGCTTTATCCCACCAATGTCGCCGTCCGGGCGGCTTCCCCGCTGTCGGTGTCCGATGGCCAAGAGAGATCGCTCATGGTTGACGGAGGATGGTGACGAGAGAACGGATGAATGGCGTCGGCCGTCGGAAACCGTATATGTAGGTCTCTCGACGAAAGAGAGCGGCGGTTGCTCTTCCGCGGAGTTCGTGCTCCATTACGGCGGTTCTCGCATCGAGGCCACTTCGGCCGTTCCCGACGAGTCGTTTCGGCTCTCCGATCCACTTCGCGACGGTTCAATGCGTTGAGGGAACTCCGACGATTGCCCTTCCCGGTGACTGCGCCGTCGCTATGCACACGGTGGGTGCGCGTCCATGGGCTCGCGGCTGAAAAAATGGCCTCCCCAGGCCAAAAACTTCATCCATCCGGCGCTAAATAACGCCGGATTTCGGCCTGGGGAGCCCCAACAGCTGGGGATGCTCTTATACCCGCCCTGGGACTCTGGGTTGTGGATAAAGATTGGAATTTCTAGGCACATGCTCCTGGATCTCGATGCGTTGCGTCACCTGTGGTAAGCACATCGGGTTTAATACTACAGGAGATTACCACTAGTGTGCAGATCATCCATGGGCGGTGAAATATTTTACTTACTTGGGCTAACATTTTTATTCTCACTCTTGTCTAGGTGCTGCTAACCCTTTACAAGGTAGCTAATTTACAATGTGTTGACAGGTGGCCGGGTGAAAATTTTGGTGGCGAGGAATCATGATAGGTGACGAGACAAATCTATATGGTGCTGGTCCTGCTGGAGAGTACTAATTTTCTCAGGTTAATGGTCATTTCTTACTTGGAAAGTTTTTACGCATTGTTACCATCATGCAAGCTGTTTTGGTTTCGGATATAGCTGTCACATTTCTATGTATTATCATTACTTGCCATAATATATGACTGTCGGTACAAAATAAATACAAATACAGATTTTCTTGTGTACAAACCACGCCGAAAAAGATTCTGGGCTACGATGGAAAGTATGATATTGGACGGGGTCATTCATTGTTGCAAAAGTAAGATTTTGAAAGTGCGACAACGACAAGTAAAATCCACGAAAACTAACAAAGTTTTCCAAAAAAAAAATGTTGAACGCTTGCAACAGGTTGGAACATACATGAAAAGGCCTCATCGCCGAAGGTGCCAGGCCAGGGCATTTTTTAGTGATAGTGGGCGGGTCTCGTGAGATTTCATCCATGCCGGTCATCGTAATCAAACGAGGGTCGAAGGACCTGATCCTCCCCATCCATGAGGCCACATCCAACAGTCAGTCGATCCCATCTTATGAAAGTTGCAAACCATGTCGCGTGGAGGCGGGTGGGGGTGGGGGGTGGGGAGTGGGTGTTTAAATTTATTACTGTCGGTATATTTACCATTTGGCTAATGTTGATGGTTTGTGCCCGTTTACCTATAGTCCGTGAACTTAGCGGATTGTGGTAGCATCATTTTTTTCCAATCGGACGCTCTATAATTTAACATTCATGTGTGCCAATAAGGATTTTTCAATTAGTAGCAATGACGTACACTTAACGTTGAGGTTCAAAAGAGGAAAACCCACAGTGGATACCTAAGCTCACATGGACCTCTATGAGACCCGTCAAGGTCGCCTCTCTCTGCTTGGATGACGCTGGTGTTGATAACAACTGGCAACACCATGATCTAAGCCACTGCGGAAGCAGTGGCACGGAGGGAAGCGCACAATGAGAATTGGACGGAAGGAGGATGGTGGAAAGCGGCGGGAATGGATGAATCTATGCGAGTGGCACGCCCTATACTATAACTTTTTTTCTCTATATACAATTTGGTGTACCATTACTCTCTTCTATATAATAATTTGCTAGTACTTGTGATTTGCTCTAAGAAGGAAGTTGCTGCCTCATAATGGATTAAGTTTGCTCCTTTGAAAACCACCTGAAAAGCTTGGTCCCCAGAAGCTCATCTGATACACTCATGAGTCACCCCAACCATACACCAACCAAAACACGGCTACCTCATCCAAAACACAAAGCACCGCAAGATGAGCCACATTTGAAAGTTTTCGGCAAGGTGCAATGTACTGACTGGAGTACAAAAAAAAAACATCACCATTTCGAAAATACAAGAAAAAAATACTACTAGTAGTAGTAAAACACACCAGAAGAAGACATATATGAATGCTCAGTCCACACCAAGATCTCCACCCTCTACCTTTTCTCACCCGCCACCTCCCACCTCGCTATTAGTAGCCGCGACGCCTTCTTCCCCCAGCTGCCTCCCATCCCAACCCCTCGCCGACCGCCGGCTGCCACCTGCCGCCGGAGCTACAGTTGAAGGCCGAGCCATGGGGCCAGCGCCGAGGGAGCCCATGAAGCAGCGGGTGAACCGCTGCCTGCACCGCCTCTCCGACCGGGACACGGAGGCCATGGCCGCCAACGAGCTGGACGCCATCGCGCGCGGCCTGGACGCCGACGAGCTGCCCGTCTTCCTCGCCGCCGTCTCCGACACGCGGCCCACCGACAAGACCCCGCTCCGCCGGCACTCCCTCCGCCTCCTCGCCCTCCTCGTCGCCGCGCACCCGCGCGACGCCGTGGCGCCGCTGGTGCCGCGGCTCGTCGCCGCCGCGCTGCGCCGGGTGCGCGACCCGGACTCCTCCGTGCGCGCCGCGCTCGTCGACGCCGCGCGCGCCGCCGGGGCCGCCTCCCCCTCGGCGCCCGCCGCGCTGGGCCCGCTCGCCGACGCCGTGCTCCACGAGCAGGACCAGTGCGCGCAGCTCTCCGCCGCGCTCGCGGCCGCCGCCGCCGTCGAGGCCTCCGCCCCGACCTCCGACCTCGCCGCCTACCTCCTGCCGCTCCTCCCGCGCCTCCTCAAGCTCCTCCGCGGCGCCGCCTTTAAGGCCAAGCCGGCCCTCATCTCCCTCATCGGCGCCGCCTCGGCCGCCACCGACGCCGAGGCCGCCGCCACCGCCGTGCCGTGCCTCCGCGACGCGCTCGCCGGGGACGACTGGGCCGCGCGAAAAGCCGCCGCCGAGGCGCTCGCGCTGCTGGCCCTGGAGCACGGGGACGACCTCGCCGCACACAAACCCGGCTGCATTGCAGTCTTCGAGGCCAAGAGATTCGATAAGGTTGAGATTTTGCTGCGCCATCCTCCTGGTCGTGGATCTGCTTCCGTCCGTGTCAAGATTTCTAACGAATTCCCGGCAATGCAGGTGAAGATTGTGCGGGAATCCATGAACCGGATGATCGAGGCGTGGAGGGAGATCCCGGACATGGAGGAGGATGTGTGCTCCTCCGACGCGCCGCCGTCCCAGCCCAGATCTTCTCTAACAGGTGATGTGCCTTTTTTTTTTTGTCAGTCTGGCTCTAGTCACTACTGTTTGTTCCATTATTTGGCTGTTTGAGTAAACTGTTGTCTTTTCGAGGATTGAGTAAACTGTTGTCTTTTGGAGGATTGAATAAACTTTTGTCTTTTGGAGGATTGAGTGAACTGTTCTCTATAGTTTGGACTCTGAACTACTGCTAGTGTATATGAATTTGTTTGGTGAAAGACAGAAGTGGAGTGGGTTCACTAACTAGGCAAGACTGTTATTTCCTGGTATATCTGACAAAAGGAATTTCTAAAATGTTCCGTTTGGATATATATGCATGCTACCACACATTTCTTGGATCTCCTGCTACATGGCCTTTCTGAATTCTGACATTGTTTGGTTTTGCAATCAAGCAGACAGCGCAAGTAGTGATGCTCGATACCCGGCCGATTCCCTAGGCTTCAACTCCGTCCAATCGGTTACAAGGAGGAACACGCTGCCGGCAAGCAGGTCGCCCCCGTCAGATGCAATGCGCAATGTCAATAACAGAAGGAGCTGCCCCCCTTCCCCCATCAGAAACAAGAAGGGTTCGTCGCCTTCACGCAGCAGCGAGGCAGGCCAAGCCAAGAAATACGACTATAAGGTTGACGTTACCGTTGCCGCAGATGCCACCCCGATCAAGGCGGTGACCGAGGAGAAGCTTCTGAAAGAGGGCAATGTTAGAGCGAGGCTTGAAGCGCGGAAGATGCTTTTCCAGAAGAGTGGGGAGAAGGGTTACAAGAAGTTGGCCGGGATCAAGTCGGGGTCTAGAGTTGTTCCATACAACGGTGACGGTGACTCGGAAGAGAGTACCGAGGTTGAGGATCGGCCTGAAGAGTTTCAGTCAGAAGAGCCTGAGGAGCTTGAGTCAGCTCACAAAGATGAGGACCTGTCGAAGATCAGGATGCAGCTAGTTCAGATTGAGAATCAACAGACAAACTTACTTGATCTTCTGCAGGTAACTCCCCCTTATCTTTATTGGAAAAACCATTCCCTTGTTATGGTGCATGTCATGTCTTCAGGTTCCATCGAAACTCCTAATTATCGGGATTCATGCAAGCACTTGCTACCTGGGCTGGCTGGCGTCTAATATTGGATAAAGTTGAGGATACAGTTTAACCTAATAAACAAATTAAAAAAATGTACTATCTTAACCCATCAAATTTCTTTAGTATTTGAGCAAGGGCATCATAGGTAATATAGGGGATGGGAGTTTGATTTTGATTTTGAAGTTTACATCAAAATCAACGAACAGTTGATGGTAGGGTTTAGACATGTGCAATTGAGAAGTAAAAGGAAAAAAAACGTTGGTCGATGCAAGTTCATGCATTCCGTGGGTTTTCAGATAACCTTGTGGATGTTGAAGTTGGTCTTAGTGCGTAGCACTGACCAATGATGATTGGTACGAATCATGCATCCATTGAATGTCTCTTGATGGCACTAGTCCAGTGATACATCAAGACATGAGCAATGGCATGGTATGGGGACAACCTGGACAGGTGCATGACATTTAGTGCCTACATGGCAATGTTTCTATCAGCAAATCTATTGAGCTTATTATGATCTTGTGTTATTTTCCACATAACGCACCAAATGCTTTTTATACATTTTTCCTCTTTTTTGGGTTCATCAGAGACTGAGAACACATCTAACACTTCAACTCCTTTTGTTCATCAGAAATTTATGGGGAGCTCCCAGAATGGGATACGTTCCTTGGAGACAAGGGTGAACGGTCTGGAAATGGCACTGGACGAGATCTCGCGTGATATGGCGGCCTCTTCAGGAAGGATGCCAAACAGTGAACCTGGCATGAACTCCTGCTGCATCCCGAGCCCAAAATTCTGGAGGAGAAATGATGGCGGTAGATACTCTTCAAGGTACCCTGTCACCGACATAGCAAACTACTCGGGGGACAGCAAAACTTCTCATATGTGGGAGAGGCAGAAGTTTGGAGTTCATGGTGGGTTTGTCACCAACCCACTAGCAGAGCCGAACGCTTCGTTTGTAAGGAGCACATTGGCTCAGGAAGGCAGGAGGCATAATTCAGCCCAATACAAGGCGAGATAGGTAAGTCGATCTATGCGAATTCAACATCAGTATTTGTAAGTAAGCAAGTCCACACGACTAGATATGGTAGGTATGCCAACCAGATGTGCTGAGGACACCTTGAAAACACTGACAATAACATGGCAACGTAGAAGTAGCTGTTTTCTTTTCTTGCATATAGCATTTTTTGGAGTTTTCTAATTTATGTTACCATTCCTACATCATGCAATGCACCTTCACAGAATTTTCCTTCAGAGTTGTCTACTTTATGGTACCATTCCACCATTATGTAATGCATCTTCACAGATTTTCCTCCCAATTATGATGACACTACCTTGTCATTTCTTGCACACCCACATTTATTATTGAATTCCCTGTTATAACTTATAACGTATTCTCGGCAATTAATGTATTTCCCCCGTTTCCATTTTATTCAGGATATGTTAGGCGAGACAAAGATGCCCCATCTGAAATCTGAACCAACTGCATTATTAACACAAGGCGGGGTCATCTGAAATGTGTCACTTCACTACATTCTTTGGGGGCTTTTCCTCTTTTCTCCAGAATTCAAAGCTGAGATGTACATGAGTTATGGAGTTTTTTTTTTCTTTGGGAGTCGCTTCAACAATTCAGACCCCTGCGGAACAGAGCCTAGATTCTGAAGCAAGACCATGTTGACTGTGAGGTGAACACTGTGTTATACACATCCGGCCCTGAGACGGTTATTGCGGGTGTACCAAGGTCCGAGGGTAAAAAGCATGTGTGAGTTTTAGATCTTAGTGTACGGATGTATCTTGTACTGCTTGTACATAGTTTGGATACAGCAGTTCCTTTGAGCGCGACACGCATTGAGCAAATGTTCTTGAGTATGCTCATGTCGAGATGATGAAGGCAAAAGATCCAACAATGTTGCCCTGTTCTTGTCCTTTGAGTACTTAATTTCTGTGCAGTGAATAGCAAAACTTTACATGATGATGTATGGACTATGGAGTACATCACGTTGTCAACGAGCCAAGGTTTCATTTGGCATTGCGACTATTTGCTTGTTCGATCATTTTATTTTCAGATGCACCAGTAAAATGTTACTGAAAGTAGACCAAGAGCGCTTGACAGCAATCATATAATCCTGAAAAGGTTTAACAACACATGGTATTGAAACAAACACAAAACATATGCCCTAATGTTACCAGCATGCAGAAACGCTCGGCAAGAACAGATCTACATATCCCAGAACAGAACACACGACATCCCAGTTTCTGTACCAAACACTGAACAAACATTTGCAGATTCATAGCAATGGTTCATGAATATGCCCCAGAAAGCTCCTGGGCGTGCCTCTCAGCATACGAGTACAATTTGCAGATATGAAAGCAGTCATAACAAGTATCATGTGCCTGTACTATCTCAGATCTTGCTCATCAGGTTCCTCGCTAGAAAACTCGGATGCAAAAAATGATATACATTGAACTTGTTCAGATATAGGTTCCTATCATCGTAGCATAGCCGAAATGATACACCACAATAGTGGGCGCAAAGCTGGAATAACAGCACAGGCAACTGCACATAGAAACGCATGGTACCCCAGTCAACTTGCGTCTTCCATTTTGTTAAGCAGCAATCACCAAGGAGAGCATGAAGCATATGCACCCTCGCAGATAAAAAAGGGCTTCAACCAAATAACTGAGCTGGAATTCTCAGGGTAATGTCTGGAGCTTCCATAAAACTAAACGCCAGTACGTATACAAAACATCTTGGCAATCACTTTCAATTCATCATATGTATGTCAACCAGATGAACACATATACATGCGGCAGAGCAGGTGTTCCAGCAGCACCATCGAGATGCAACTACTAACTATTCCAAGTAAATCATTCTCCAGTTAGTGGCAAAGCAGTGTCAACGTACTGTTTTGACATACTATTCCTCTGGTGATGACGGTGGCTGTAGGTCTAACTTATACGCCTGAATTTCCATTGGTGAGATGAGAACGTTACCCTCCTGAGCCACATCACCGATCTGCTCCAGATACCCTAGCATTTCAGGGTCATCATTCAAGAGGTTCAGAGATGTTGCCTTCACATTTAAAACCGACAGATCTTTGAACATGTCGAAGAGATTTACAGGCTCTTCCCCAATACTTGTACACTGTAACCCACCCTTTTTGCAGTACGATGCATCCCAGCCCCTTCTCTGCAACAACATGGCAAATCTTGGCTCAGCTGCTTCAGCATGAGGAAATTTTAGAGGCTGAGGGACCTTCAAGTTGACAATATGTAGATCACAGGGCAAAGAAGTAGCTAATGGAGCAAATGTCTGTTGATGAAGCTTGAAGGATTTTGAAAGAAGGTTTTTGCTCACAAAAGCATGCATTGGATAGTTCAGGTGTGCCCCCACACGGTGGGAGAGGATTGACGGTTGGAGAGTAAGCAAACTGTGGGATTTAGGCAAAGCAGACATGTTAGACTCCATGAGGAGATGGAAGATCACATTCATGGGCCGGTTGTCCATTACCCCCTGCCCTAAACCACGACCATCATCCCGAACCAGCCTACGATCCAACATAATCTCCATCCATCCATTTTGTAAGCTTGCCGCCCCTAATGATTGCTTAGAGTGTACTGAAAACCGGTTGCCAAGCGAATCCTGTAGGAAGGAAAGTGATGGCATTGGGTAATAATTGCCCTGCAATGGGATCTTATCATATGTCTGCCTCCTGCTCATCTGAAAGCCATTTAGATCAGAGTAGAAAACTCTCTGGTTGTCAATACCTGTCTTGTATCTGACTATCACCTCCCTGTCATCAAATACACGACCTACAAGTTCAACATGGTATTCCTTCTCAATTAGCATATCCTGTGTAGAGTCCCCGCAACTATAAATCCGTGTGCTATGCGAGAGAGGTGACTTATCCCACTCCGTCTTGGGAAGGGAATGGGCTTCTTGAACCAATGGCCCTTCAGTTAGGATGAAATATCCTCCCTCCTTAACAATTGGGTGCGCTTCCCCAATAGGTTTGAACAAGTATGCCCCACTTCCACGACTGCTGTACATTGCAATTTCTTCGCCTATCACAGTTTGTTCCCCATGTTTGTGACGAGTTACGGTCCGGAGGAGGCCATGACTGACATCAAAAGAAAGAGTATGATAAGAGTTTTTCATATCCGTAGTTTCGCCTTCAAGATTTGAACAATGATATGGTTCAGGACAAGGAAATTCTTGGGAAGCTGTGAATGTTTTTACGACAGCAGGAGTAGCCTTTTCACAATCCTGGCCAGCAGCCACATAGTAGGTCTCTAAACCCAGTGCAGGAACAGAAGCTCTCCAATAAAGGCGGTGCCGGCCAGTAAAAATCTTTTCGCCACTCACATACTGCCACTCAGGGGAAATTTGACTTTTCAAACAGGACCCAGTTGAATTGAGAACAGATACATCAGGATTACTTACAACGATCATTACAATCTCATTCCTTGTTTGCTCTAATGGGTTAAAAAGGACAACAGAATGTGTCTTCCCTTCTTGAGGCTTGAGAACCCTATGCACAGGTTGAACATCAAACTTTGACCTTTCCTGCTCTGGCTCAAAATGTGATAAAATGGTAGGATCAGATCTATCATGGACATCTCCCAAAAGCACTTCAACTGCCCTGGACATAAATAGCTGCAAGTCTTGCAAAGAAGTGTGCATTCGAGTCCCATAGTCCACTACAACATGATCCTTAGCCGTGCCAGTCACCCCATCATGATGCTGAAAAAGTGCCAGATTCCTCCTTGCTGCTGTTAGTTTGTGAGAGAAACTGATGGAAAGTTTTGCACACTGAAATCTCTGGCAGTATCCAAGAACAAATGAACTCAGAATCTCTGAGGCACGGAGCGTCTGCTCCAGAACGCGGTCAACTGCTTTGAAGAATGGCCTTGATACATAGTAACCACTCCAGTAATCCTGATTTCTATCAGCATATGTAAAGAAATCCCCTGAAAGTGTTGGAAAACCTTGCAGCTCAACAGAACCAACTTCACCAGGGCGTGAGTAGTTTATCTTTTCAGCTTCATCTCTCAGTGTAGAGAAGTAATCCTCCAGGGTTCCAAATTGGATTTCAGCATTCAGATGGGGATTAGAATTTATGTAATCAAAAAGTTTTTCATAATTGCGGAACTGAGCTTCTGCTTCCTCGGTATTAACATACCGGAAATCATCTCCCAAAGGAATGAGAAGTGTATTTGTTCTGTACAGGGTTGATTTTTTCCTGTATTGATCTAGAAGTTTTGTTGCTCTCTCTTGAACATTGTTCGAATCTGTTTCAACTGGGTCAAACCTCCATGGGCAAGATTCGTAGCTGAAACCACGCATTCGAGCAAAGTCAAACTGGCAGCAGATAGCTGGCTCTGGTCCGCAGGTGTGTGGTATGTCATAAGAATAGAAGGGCATCATATGAACAAATATGTCGGTCGTTTCTTCGATATCCCAGTTTTGCCTCCACAAATACTCAAGATTCTGTTTCATCGCTAGCTCCTTTTTCAGCTCATAGTGTGTTCGCTGGATTAACATATTGTGGAAACCCATTCTCCTCAGTAGATAAGCCATGGTAGATGAATAGCCAAATGGGTCAATGGACCAAGAATTTTTAGGAACAACTCCAATGGTATCATTGAGCCACATGTTCCCCTCCATCATCTGAGGTAAAGAAAAATAGGAGGTCATATTATATTGCACCAATAATTTCCAACCCATATTATAAGCATATATTGCACCAAATTAGTATACTTCATTACTCATATGAACTGTCGTTATTATACATGTAACTTTACATGGACAGTGAAATCAACTAGAAAGTACATTGATTCTATCTATTATGCAGTTCTTCCCCATACGTTCTTCAGAGTGTATTCCCAAGCGTAGAGTAAGATGGTACCAATCAAAATTATTATAACTTAACATAAATGGAGGACAGAAGAAGATCCATTAGTCCACTTCCAGACCAATTAAAAGCATGAGAAAAACAGCACCAAGCAAGGCCGAGTGTAGCTTAAAAGCATGAGAAGAACAGCATGGTTATTAAATAGCATTAAACCGCAGATTATATTTAAAAAACATCCTACTGAGTTGGTTCCTCGCTTTGTACAATTCATTCTTTCTCGTATTTCCAAAACAATGAGATGCACAATACGAAAGGAACAAAGAACACTTCATCCACAAATCAGGTACAGATGAAAATCATAACACTGACATATTTAGCATGCAGAAGATCAGGAATATAGTGCAAAAACCATAAATACTACAACTAATGATTTGAGTGTACTTGCCTGCTCTATGATGGCAAAGTAGTGGGAGTTTGCCTGCATTTAAGAAATAAATGGGATCATATGTATGTACCTTATTTCAGAAAGGGGAAGATTGTGAAAAAATTGAGTGATAAGCAAGCATGTCATGTTTGAAGATAACAATTCAGAGGATTAAACGAACATCCAAAACACAGCAAGTAAGAAGTCGCCAAGGTACATCTATATAAGCGAGAATCAGCGAAATATCGGTAACGGAGTATTCATCAATGCTCCACTCATATGATAATATCGGTCACAGTTCAGATTATTATTCTCAAAGTAAAACAAACAGACTTAGCTTTGTCATGGTCTAATTATAAATGTCATTAAAAATGACTAACTAGCACAAAGAAGATCACAGCAGAACCAAACTATTGAAAGAAAACATACCGGACATGCCAATGCTATTTGTGATCATTTAGACATGGTGTTAAATGTAGAATCTCCTCTCTATGTGCAGCAGCAAAATATCAACTCTGTTTTTTTAGAGTGTGGCATCGATAGTTCAAGTAGCATCACGCACATACTCATGGATCAGGGCTGGGTGTAATTGGTGTCTTTTGCGATATTAATATATTTCCTTTTATAAAAAAAAACATGCTCATGGAATTTGCAAGTTTCAAAGCCATGATGATGTCAACGCATTCGCATATACACGACAGTGGACAGTCATACAAATAATACACCCAAAATAACCAGTAAGCATTAACCGTGAGCCAGTTAGGTAAAACATAAGAAGAAATGAGAATACATTCCATGTATGGCCAAGCCACAAATGGAAACATAGTATGCCAAAAATAACAAGCAAAAACACGAACAAAGACAAAACATACCATGCCAAATATAAACAATTCAAGCAAACAGAAATGGTGATACCATGCCAAATATAAACAATTCAAGCAAACAGAGACGGTGATACCATGCCAAATATAAATAACTGAAGCAAAAGAAACGATGTTATACTCGTTAAAACCCTATCTAAACCACAAAATTGTGCTTCCCTCACCTCATCGTTCATGACCCATCCGCCACTAACAATCTCGAGCTGGCCATTGCGCACTAGCTTGGCCAAGTCCTCCTGCTTCTTCTTCGGGGCGTCGCGCCACCACCTCTCGAGGTAGGACATCTCCTCCCATATGAATTTCCTGCGCGGATCCTAGAGGAGGAGACGAGAATTCAGCGTGAGAAGACACGATCCGGGCACGCGCGCGCGCGCGGGCGGAGATCTATTATGTGGAACCGACCGACCGACCTTGGAGAGGGATTCGATGATGGTGTCGAGGATGTGTCGCGACTGTCGCTGGTAGTACTCCTCGACGGTGTGGATCCACCCGGGGTCGTTGTGGGAGTGGGGCGCGACGAAGACCTTGAGCTTCTCGGCGTCCCACTCGTGGCCCTTGTAGGAGACCTCCCAGCCCTGCTTCCAGGCGCCGCCGTCCGCGTCCTGGAACTGGATCCGGTCGTAGAGGTCCCTGGTGGTGATGTCGACGGGCGCCTCGCGGCCGGCCCGCGCGGCGACGGCGGCCGCGGCGGCCTCCGCCGCCGCGGAGTCGCGGCGGAAGGCCGGCCTGCGGGTGAGGCGCGCGCGGGGCCGGGTGGGGGGCGGCCTGGCGGAGGAGCGGGAGGTGGGGAGGCCGAGGCGGAGGAAGGCGAAGAGGAAGAGGAGGAGGAAGAAGGCGGCGGCGAGGTAGAGGGCGCGGCGGGAGGAGGATGGGGCGGGGTGGGGGCCGCGGCGGCGGGAGGAGGAGGAGGCCGGGGAGGAGAGGACCTTGGCGCGGTGGTGGTGCGGCTTGGGCTTGGCGGTGGTCGGGAGGAGGGCGCCCGGGCGGCCGCCGCCTGTGAAGAAGTGCATCGCCGCCGCGCGGCTGGGAGGAAATGGGTTGGGTCGGGCGGCGGCGGGTGAACTGACCTCGCGCTCGCGGGGTCGTGTTCTCAACTCTTTCTGATTAGCTTTTCCGGTCCGGCGATATTTTGGGTGCAACAAGGTGGTGGGCCCCACGAAGTACCGGTCACTGACAGATGGGTTCCTATGGTTGATTAGTTGGGTTCTTGCTTATGGTTGCGGAATTTTCAAGTCAGGTCCTGCGACAGGGAAGAGACATTATCCACTTGTTGCAAAGTTGGTTCGATCTTGCTCGACTTCTTCAATTGCTTCGCGAAATGTAAATTTGTTTCACGGTTTTGCAAACTCTCACCTAGCAGCTGAAAATTAATTTGTGCTCGGTCAATCTCTACACCCTCAGTTATATCACCATTCCGTGCACTTATATGTTGCAAATTGGTTTGTAATTTAGAGGTTTGTCGGTTGCAAGTGAGGTTATAGCTGAGAAAAATGTTTCGATTTATATAAGTCATGAGTTGCAATATGTGTTTTGACTAAGATTTGATGACGTCATTTGGCTAGGAACTAACCTAGTTTCATTCGACCGAGAACCCTTTTCTTTATTATACCACATGTGTAACTAGTCAGCTCGTTAGAAATTTTAATGACACGTTACTCCCAATACACCTCATGGATCGCTCTCGGTCTACTCCTGAGGTACCAAAGCAGATCTTCTTCCTCCTCTATCGTGCATGTCATTTCCTCCCTATATGTCACATTGCCACTCATCGCATACCCTCCTAGTTATCATCGACCCGCCAGCCTCAACCTTGGATCTAGACTTGTTCGGCTCCCCGACTCGTCAGTGAAATACGCTCGTCTTGGTGCATTTCCTTCCAGCGAATAGTTGCTAGCGTGCATCAACCCTTGTTGCCTAACATGCTTCGACGAGCAACGTGACTTTGCTTCTTGATAGGTATTGTTGGCATCCATAACGGCCTGAAAAAATCACCTACAACAATTAGAGAGGTTGAAGAGGTGATGATAAAAAAAGTTATGTACTGGAAAATACTTTTCTATCGGTTTCCTTCAACATCCGACACATGCAATTCTACAAACATAAAACTTGCCAAAGTATATTGAAAGTAAAGGAGTTAGGGAAGGGGATCACAAACATAAAGGTGTACCCCGAGGTTTGGATAGTCGGTGCTATCATCTGTTCTTGTTGGTGAAGGCTAAGACGCAAAGTCCGTGGTCACAACTACCCCCACTTCTGGTTGAGTTAGGACGACATGAAAAATCAACAATCCATGTGTCACAATCTTACTTTACTTGTTCTTAGTTTTCTTTTATCTTTGTCCGTCTCTTCTTGGGTTTCTATTGTTTAATATTCATTCGGTTTTATAACTAGCCTACCATGCCTGCTCACCATATCGACTGCCCAAACCCAGGCTCTATAATATACTCCATCCGTTTCTAAATATAAGCCATATAATTTTTGGCACGAAAATTAAAAGACGCATATTGAGAGAAAATTACACCAGGTTAGGGCGGGATTACCTCTAAACATTTGACATGAGAAAATAGAGGGCTTTTCAAAATATAAGAACATATAATCGGATCCCCCTAAAAAAATCCATACAAGTGGTGTGTCGCACTACAACCTATATTCTGGATTTTTTTCGCGAATAACTATATGGCTTAGAGCATCTCCAGTCACGTCCCCCAAACCGTCCCCCAAAGGGATTTGGGGAGCGCCAGACAAAAAAACGTTCCCAGCCGCGTCCCCCAAACCCGTTTTTTGTCCGGCGCGGCCCGATACGGTGTCCGGCGCCCCGAGCCTGTCCCCGCCCCATAGGGGACGCTCTGGGGACGTCGGACACACCGAAAACCGAGGCAGTGAGTGGCGGGACCGACGCGTCAGCGGCACAGGAAAAATTCCTCTCCCTCTCCCACCAAATCGCGCCTCACTGATACGTCCAAAACGTATCTACTTTCCCGAACACTTTTGCTATTGTTTTGCCTCTAATTTGTGTATTTTGGATGCAACTAACACGGACTAACGCTGTTTTTAGCAGAACTGCTCTGGTGTCTCGTTTTTGTGCAGAAATCCAACTTTCGGGAAAATCCTCGGAATTTATGCGAAAGGTCCTATTTTCCCGAATGCGACGGAGCCGGAAGGGCAAACGGTGGGGGCCGAGGGCCCCACACGCTAGGCCGGCGCGGCCCGGAGGAGGGCGCGCGGCCCTAGTGTGTGGCGGCCTCGGCCGGCCCCCGACGCCCTCCTTCGGACTACTTATTGCCTTCGACCTAAAAACGCACGGGGAGTTAGTCGAAATCGCCAGAAACCATCCAGTACGCCGCCACCGTCGCGAAACTCCGTCTCGGGACCAGAAACTCCGTTCCTGCACTCCGCCGGGACGGGGAATTGGAGGAGATCATCGCCATCATCACCACCGACGCCTCTCCATCGACCAGCCATGTTTTCCCCATCCATGTGTGAGTAATTCCTCCGCTGTAGGCCGAAGGGGATGGTAGGGATTGGATGAGATTGGTCATGTAATAGCATAAGATTGTTAGGGCATAGTGCCTAGTGTCCGTAATTGGTACTTTTATGATATTGTTGCAACTTGTTATGCTTAATGCTTGTCACTAGGGCCCGAGTGCCATGATCTCAGATCTGAACATGTTATTGTTTCATTATGATATTCATTGCTTTATGATCTTACCTGCAAGTTGTATACACGTATTGCTGTCCGGAACCCGAGGCCCCAAAGTGACAGAAATTGGGACAACCGGAGGGGATGGCGGTGATATGAGGATCACATGTGTTCACGGAGTGTTAATGCTTTGCTCCGGTGCTCTATTAAAAGGAGTGCCTTAATTTCCAGTAGATTCCCTAGAGGCCCGGCTGCCACCGGCTGGTAGGACAAAAGATGTTGTGCAAGTTTCTCATTGCGAGCACGTATGACTATATATGGAACACATGCCTATTGATTGATTAGTACTTGGATACCGTTTTATTATTATCTGCAAATGCCCTGCTTTGATTGTTACATGAGTTTCTCTCATCCATGCAACGCCCGTTCATCCATCCCTGTGCCTACAGTATTTTAATCTTGCTGTTTACTATAATCACTACTGTTGTCTTTGTTACTCTGCTGCTGTTATTTCACTACTGCTACTGCTATAAAACTGTTACTACTCGATAAACTCTTGCGAGCAAGTCTATTTCCGAGTGCGGCTGAATTGACAACTCCGCTGTTAAGGCTTTCAAGTATTCTTTGTCTCCCCTTGTGTCGAATCAATAAATTGGGTTTTACTTTCCTCGAAGACTGTTGCGATCCCCTATACTTGTGGGTCATCACTCACCCGCCGCGCATTTTTGCCATCCCAACACATTTGACCTATCCCGCCGATTTATTTCTCCATCCCGTCGTCGCTATGTTGTTCCTACCGCCACCGCTACCCTCTCCTCATCCATGGCGCCGCCGACAGCCCCCAAAAATGGCCAAGAAAGCGGCCAAGAAGCCGCCGAGCAATGAGACGAGGGTGAAAACGCCCTTCGCGAAGCCGCGGAAGGCGCCGGCTCCGAAGAAGAAGCCGGAAGGCTGGACCGATGATTAGTGGCATCAAGACTGTCTGCGTCGGAAGATGTCGAGGGCGGAGCGGAAAGGACGGAGGGCGGCGCAGCTGGAGAAGAAGGTGTTGGCGACGCGCGCGCACCAGCACGCGCTGGCCGGGTCTTTCGCTGCCAACAACGCGAGCCGATGGAGTACGTCGGTGCCGACGTACATTCCGGGAGTGGTGTCTCCGTCGACATCCGAGTTCTACAACGACAGCCCCTCCGCCACTCCCGGGTGCGTGACGCAAAACTTTTCACCGCACTACCAGGATACGTTGCCGCATGGCGGTTTCAACCCCAACGCCGTCTTATACTCCCTGGTGTACGAGCAAGCGCCCCAGCGCGAGCCAGGACCCGGTTCGAACGGCACCCCGTTCACTGGCCGTAGGGGCCCGCTCGAATTCGACGGCGCCGGTGCTGAGGAGGATGAGGAGGGGGAGGAGGACGAGGAGGAGGAGGGGGAGGGGATGGAGGACGATGACGACAACGAGGACGAAGAGGGAAGCGATGAAGAGGACGACGAGGGTGCCAGTGAGGATGCCGATGATCTCGTGGAGGTTGACACGGACGACGTGAGGAAGAAGAAGAAGAAGAAGACGTCGGGCATACGAGGCCCCAAGTGGATGCCTCTAGAGGATCAATGTCTGTGCGAGTCGTGGTCGACGGTGAGCCATGACTCCATCATCGGCGCCAACCAAAAATACGGGAAGTATTGGGCGAGGATCAAGGCCGAGTTCGATGAGCACAAGCTGATCAACATCGACTACAACAAAGTGACAATGAGGAGGAGCCAAAAGGCAATGTCGACGCGATAGGCTATCATCCAAGTGTTGGTGAACTTGTTCCATGGGTTCCATCACGAGATCAAGACCAGAGCCGACAGCGGCAGCGACGTCAACCAAATGGTACGACTCTTTCTTACATAATCTATAGCGCCTACATTTTATACGATGAAATAATTGCGCTTCCTTTGGTTAGTTTGACAAGGCCATGGATTTGTACCGGAAGAACTCGAACGAGAATAAGTCGTCCGCGCTGATGCATTGCTATAGCAAGCTCAAAAAGAACCCCAAATGGCAGTTGACGCACGTTTCGTTGTCGAAGGGGAAAGACGTCATTGATCTGGATGCGCCGCTGGCAACATCGGCAGGACGTCCTATCGGCAACAAGGATGCCAAGGCCGCCTTGGCCGATGCTGCGTCGTCCAAGAAGACGCAGGCGTCGATCACGCAATGCCTCATCGAGGTCTCCTTGACCTTGCTCTCCCGCCACAAAAAAGCCGACGAAAGGTGGGCGGCGATGCTCAAGAGGCAAGAGGAGAAGATGGAGCTCAAGAAACGCAGGGACGACATGTCCCTGCTGAGAGCGTCGACAGAAGGAATGTCTCTCCGGACGCGGGCGGTGCACAACTTCTTCAAAGGCCAGATCCTCGACGACATCGAAGCTAAAATGGCGGCAGCCCAGGCAGCGGAAGCTGTAGCAACCCCAACCCCCGAGCAAGAGCCGGCAGACACGTTTGCCACAACATCGGCTACTACACCTACGTCGGCCTCTGCCTCGCCGTCGGCGACAGAGCATGCACACCGGGCAGATCACGACGAGTTCATCGTGATCGACGGGCCTACGTCGACTCAGGATGCGCCGTCGGCGTCGGTGTCGCCCAACCCCTTCTTCTAATTCTTGCGTCAGCTTGTAATATGATCGCGCGTCCAGTACTTTGATCGCTGCTACTCTGATCGCGATGACTTCAACGAGAACGATCTCTTTTGAATGCAAACTATTTGAATTTCTGATTGGAGACGTCGTTTGGGGGACCCGGCTGGGGAGCGACGTCCTCCAAACGTGGTACGAACAAAACTCGTCCCCCAAACGCTCGATCCAGCATCATTTGGGAGACGGTTTGGGGGACGCGACTGGAGATTCTCTTATATTCATTGAAGGAGAAGCTCCACTTTTTTTTTTTAGTAAAACCATCATTCATCAAACAAAGCAGCATAAGACTGGAGAATGGCATCTGAACAACACGATGGCGAAACAAAAACTGTAGTGCAAAAGTAATAAGTTTGGTGTCCTGTGTACGAACACAAATTTCACGCGTATATGTCACGCGTATATGTCAACAGTCCATATGTGTATGCCAAGTTTCGCGTGAAATCGGTAGGTTTGGTGTCCTGTGTAAAAATGACAAGCAAAGTCTTGTGAAGAGCTTATATTTAGCACCAAATTTTAACTTTTTTACACATGACACAAAAAGTATCGATTTTTCGTGAAACGACTTTGCAAACACATAGAACATCAAGATGTATCCGTAACATTTTTTATCAGATTTTTTTGACATTATATAATATGTTGAAATTTAATTTTAAAAACCAGGTGCATGTGCTCCCGGGAGCAGAAACAGCATGTCCTTTATTTAGCGTCTTTGTTTTTATTTGCAAAAGAGGCCTAATAATTGTCTGGTGAAACGAGAAAGCTGAAGGAAAGATAAGGTTTTTGGGCCAGCCCAGCCACACACCATCACCCTGAACTCCCGAGCTCGTCTCGTACTATCCTCCCCGCCTTACCTTGCCGGCGTCGCCTGCTCCTTCCACCCCGCCGCCCTCATGCTAATCCCGGCGCGCCGTCTCGCTTCTTCTGCTACCATCCCAGCCGTCTACCCACACATCTTCCCTGCGCCGCGCTCTCTCGGACTCCGGCGACAGCATGGTCGAGGGGCGCCGGCGAGGAGGACGTCAGCGACACCCGTGGTGCGCTGCTCGGGTTCCCTGCCTGTAGCGAATCCCGCAACGGTGTTAGGTACAGATAGTTCACACGAGTGGAGCGGGGACACGATACGCCGACGTTTCCTCGATTTTTATGCTGCCCGTGGCCACAAGATCCTGCCGAGCTCGTCCCTCGTGCCCGATGACCCGACTGTGTTCCTCACCATTGCTGGCATGCTTCAGTTCAAGCCGATATTTCTCGGAAAGGTACGTCAGCATTGCGCCAATCATTTCTGAAATCCTGGCAGCCTCGTTTTGTTTAGGGCCTGTTCGGTTCGTGCCATTCCAGAAGGGCAGGAATAGGAAAATGTAGGAATTGCATGTCATGACAAGATCCTCCCCGATCTCAAAAACATGTAATTGAAGTTGTTTCATGTTAGGTGTTTGCTATAGTTGTCATAGACGCGATGCAAAAATTGGATTCAACAGATATTTTCTTTCGATCTGCATACAAAATAGTCCATATGATTTTTTTTCTGTGTCATCGGTATTGCCATTAGGGCACTGCGTTGTTGCAGATGGTAGGTGTAATTGGTATCTTCATGATATTAATATATTCCCTTTGTAAAAAAAATCCATATGAAAATTTCTTGTAGTTTAAATCCTACAAGTCAGAGACGTGAAAAAATCCCAAGGAATAGAAACCTGAAAATTTCCTATATATATCAGAGGCCATATGTTTAGACAATCCATGAGCACAATTCTTATCATTATTTGTTGTCTATAATAATATTGATGTCTATAGTTGAGTTTAGTTTTTAGTTGTTGCCTTCTCAGTAACAGGGAAGGAACTTCATTGTTGTATCTAGATCATGTGAATGCACACCATATTGCAGCTTTTGCCTTTTTGTTTTACTACATGAAGAAGTCCCTGTATTGCTACTATAGGAACCTAGGCGTGTACCATGTGCCACTACCTCCCAGAAATGCATAAGAACAAATGACATTGAGAATGTGGGGCGAACATCCCGGCATCAAACCTTCTTTGAGATGCTTGGGAACTTCAGTTTTGGCGATTACTTCAAGAAGGATGCAATCAAATGGGCATGGGAGCTGACTACCAAGGAGTATGAACAATTTCCTTTATTCTACATGCATCATGATCTCGATGATGGTAAACTTTAAGTTGTTCATCTGAAAAAGATTGCCATGTCTCTGCTTGCTACATAGAGATGTTCACGCATGTCAAATGGCTTATTATGTCACATATGAGCTTTGTACTGTCCAAATTGATTTACTTTGTCAAGCTTCTTAAACTGCTCTTATTTTACCTTAATGATGTTACTTGCATTTTGAGCATTACTTTAGGAAAAAGAATCCAGTTTACTCCACTGGGGTGTCAATGATGTGCAGTTAGCCCCCTTCACTTTTCTGGTCCACTTAACCCCTGCCACTTGTAGTACACTAGCACTGGGCCACTTTACTTCCCAATGCTGGTTTTTGCACCATGACATCATACGTGGATGCTAATATCATCTTCTACCCGCTTTGCGCTCAGTATGGGTTGATTAGTTGGACACACTTACCATGCTGTAGAAAATGATGTCAGCCTACTACTCCAAAACCAGTCTGGTGGGGATGAAATGATCTGGTATTAGTCTCAAAAGTTTTAAGTGGACAAAAATAGTCCAGGGGGATCGGTTGAATATGTGTGCTACTTCAGAGGAAAGTGGAATGTTTCCTTAATTGTATGGCATCTTTTGGACATGCTTTGAGGTGCCACACAACAGTATTCCTGCAATTCTTTTTCATGTGTGCCTGTTTAGCATTCATTCTGTTTGTGAACTTTGTTTAGGTATGGATTGCCCCCAGAAAGACTGTGGATTAGTGTATTTGAAGATGACGATGAGGCATTTTCCATTTGGCTCAGTGAGGTCAGTTGTCTAAACTGAATATTTCAGCGGTTTTGCATTTCTTCTCTGTTGTCTGTTCCCGCAATGATGGATTATGTAGTACATTTAATGATGTCTCAATGTTAATGCTCGCCTCTTCCGCTAAGACTTGACGAGATATATTCGCAAACAAAAAAACTTTAAGATCACTAACAAAAGTATGCATGTTTCCGTAACAACTCAACTTAATCAAAAAGAGAGTAGAGATTCCATGTAATAAATTTATGATTCCTCAGTAGTTGTTTTGGATTTAACTTGCGCATTTTATTAAGAAGTGCAGGGATTGTGTTAGTATTCGGTTAAGCTTATAGTAACAGATTTCTTCCTGCTTATTTTATCAAGGTTGGTGTACCAAAGGAACGTATAAAACGGATGGGCGAGGATGATAACTTTTGGACTAGCGGTGCTACTGGACCTTGTGGACCCTGCTCTGAAATGTATTATGACTTCCATCCGGAGAGAGGATCATTGAACGCGGTATGGAAAGATTCTCTGGTATAGGTGGTTAAATGTTAGGTATTTGATATTTTGTTTGAGGTTCTCCAGTAACTGAAATTAGTGATGTTCATATAGTTCTGTGCAGGATTTGAATGATGATAGTCGATTCATTGAATTCTATAATCTTGTCTTCATGCAATACAACAAAAACGATGATGGATCTCTAGAACCATTGAAACAAAAGAACATTGATACAGGCATGGGGCTTGAGCGTATGGCGCGCATTCTTCAAAATGTAATGCTTCTCAGTTATTCAAATGATTTATAACATTGTTATTTGTCTTGAGCAATTGTCTAACTTGGATTAACTGTTACCACAGGTACCAAACAATTACGAGACAGACTTGATTTTCCCAATTATAGAAAAGGCAGCAAGCATGGCGCTGGTTTCCTACAGCACAGCTGATGATGCTATGACGACAAATCTTAAAGTGAATAAATCTGAATCCCCTATTTCATGATAAATTCGTTGGATAGACATAACCTTTGGAATTTTCTCTTTTGCTAGATAATTGGTGATCACATGAGGGCGGTTGTTTATCTCATATCAGATGGGGTTATCCCCTCAAATATTGGGAGAGGATATGTTGTTCGAAGGCTTATAAGAAGGGTAGTCCGGACTGGTAGATTGATAGGTATGAGAGGTGATGGGCATGAAAACTCTGATGATACATTTTTACCCTCACTAGCTGAGACAGTAATTAGCCTTAGCAGTGAGATAGATCCAGATGTTAAATCAAGGCGGAAATCGATTCTTGGAGAACTTCAGAGGGAAGAGCTGCGATTTGTACAGACTCTGGGAAGAGGTGAAAAGTTATTAGATGAACTTTTAGATGAGGCATTAGTAAGTGCTGCTGATAACGGAGATAAGCCATGCCTATCTGGGAAAAATGTTTTCCTTTTATATGATACATATGGCTTCCCTGTAGAGATTACAGCTGAAATAGCGAGCGAACGGGGTGTTAGTGTTGATATGAAGGGGTTTGATGTTGAAATGGAAAACCAAAGAAAACAATCTCAGGCAGCTCATAATGTTATCAAACTTTCTGTAGGAAATGAGAATGAGATTGTCAAAAGTATCCCTGATACAGAGTTCTTGGGATATGAATCTCTTTTCGCAACTGCTGTTGTTAAAGGTCTTTTAATTAATGGAAACCCAGTAGAAAATGTTTCAGAAGGTTCTGATGTGGAAATACTATTAGACCGAACACCATTCTATGCTGAATCGGGTGGTCAAATTGGAGATAATGGTTTCCTGTATGCTTATGAAGAGGAAGGTGGAGAACAAAATGCAGTAATAGAAATCAAAGACGTCCAAAAATCCCTCGGAAATATCTTTGTTCACAAAGCCACTATTAAACAGGGTTCAGTCGAGGTTGGAAAGAAAATTGATGCTGCGGTTGATGGAAAACTGAGGCAGGGAGCCAAGGTATGGTACTGCAAGTCTTTTTATGTTTTCACGCATTTTATGAATATTTAATTGTTATTAGGGCATCTGTGTGTTTTTGGTGGCTGGCATTTTAATGTTCCATTGGTTATTTTATTTATGTGAAGTTTGTGTTAACTAGATGTTTGTAATTATTTCATGAGCTTCAACAAATTTCATCTCGGCACCTCTACAGGCTTTAAATAAGAAAGAAGGAATATTTGCTTCGGATAGTTATCTCATTTTTGGTGTCAGCTGCTTAGCATACATTCCCATAAAATGTCTGATTGCCTGCAAAGATGTTTCTGATAACTGACATTAATATCAGTAAGAGCAAATAAACTCCCTTTTACTTTAATTATCTGGTGTTTTGTTAGCATTTTGGAACATGATGCTGGTGCCTTGAAACAAAATGTTTGGCCTTAGCAAATGCTTGTTTAGGAAGTTACCAGTTGCATCTTGCACCTTTTGCTTTAACACCTCTATTAATGTTCTCTTCTTTAACTTCTTTGTGTTTCTTTGTCTAGGTTCATCATACTGCTACACATCTACTACAGTCAGCTCTTAAAAGTGTCATTGGTTCAGAGACATCACAGGCGGGATCCCTTGTGGCTTTTGACCGTCTCCGATTTGACTTTAGTTTCCACCGGCCTCTTTCAGAAGAGGAACTACTGGAAATTGAATCACTGGTGAACCAGTGGATTAGCAATGCAACACATCTTGAGACAAATGTGATGGCTCTGCAAGATGCAAAAAATGCTGGTGCCACTGCTATGTTTGGAGAAAAATATGGCGAACAGGTTAGTATCTAAAAAGCACTACAGCACTAGAAATTATGATATTACAGAAACATGGCTGCAAAGTCATATGATATAACAGACGGATGTTTAAATTTGTCCTCAATTCTGTTAGGTCAGAGTCGTAGAGGTCCCTGGGGTGTCGATGGAACTGTGTGGTGGAACTCATGTCAATAATACAGCTGAGATTCGTGGATTCAGGATAATCTCAGAACAGGGAATAGCTTCCGGAATCAGAAGGATTGAGGCAGTTGCAGGTGATGCATTTGTTGAGTATGTTTGTTCTCGTGACAACTATATGCGGCACTTATGCTCGTCACTTAAGGTATGGTGCTACTCACTGAGCAAATTTGCTCTATTCCTTGATGTGCCATATTTGCCTTGAGGAGTGCAATATGTGCATCTGATGGTCTTTGTCTCTTGTTCAAATGGATTTAGCATCATTCGTCTCTGTTGATCTGTTAGAAATATACATACTGCATTAGGTTAGGTT
This sequence comes from Lolium rigidum, assembly GCF_022539505.1. Lineage (NCBI taxonomy): Eukaryota > Viridiplantae > Streptophyta > Magnoliopsida > Poales > Poaceae > Lolium > Lolium rigidum. Next base: position 57,238,910 of record NC_061508.1, read on the forward strand.
GATGTGCAGATTTTCAATTCAAACATCAATCCACTTGCAGCTGGGAATTAGTAGCAAAGTATTTCAAATCTCACAGGGCACCTTTCTCCTGTCAAGGTCGTACAAGGTTCATAACATTTTTATTTCGAAGCTAACACGGTAGTTTAATTTAATATAAAATAGGAAGAAACTTGCTTGTCTTGAACATAAATAGTTATCTGTAGATCACTTGACTAGATGATTCATGCTCATTACAACTTACATTCAATACCTTGTCCAATGTGGGTAGTGTCACTAAAAGTGCAAGAGCAAGTTACATTCTGCTGACTTGCCATTCAAATTTTCCTTGCATGTGTGATCGATATTTCAAAATATTTTTCGGATGAATCATTACATCTTTATACTATGTAACTTACTTTTTCAGGTTAAAGCAGAAGATGTCAACAGTAGAGTAGAGACAGTTCTTGAAGAACTAAGAACAACCAGAAATGAAGTATCATCTCTACGCAGTAAAATTGCAGTGCTGAAAGCAGCAACTCTTGCAAGTAAAGCTGCAATAATTGAACCTCAGAATGTCAGGTACTTGCTTCAGCTGTTGCCATTCTTATGCATCACATTACTGTCTGTCTGGTCTTTAACAAAATATACAAGTGCTTTGTGCTTATTCACATTTTATACCAAAACCTGTGTCCTGTAGGATCTTAGTTGAAAACATGGGTGATGTGGATGCTGATGGGCTGAAAAGCGCCGCGGAGCATCTCGTGGGAGCCCTGCAAGACCCTGCCGCGGTGATTTTAGGTTCATGTCCAGGAGAAGGTAAGGTCAGCCTGGTCGCCGCCTTCAGTCCTGGAGTCGTAAAAATGGGAATTCAGGCAGGCAAGTTCGTGGGTGGAATAGCCAAACTTTGTGGTGGAGGTGGTGGCGGCAAACCGAACTTTGCCCAGGCTGGTGGTCGGAAGCCAGAGAACTTACCAGATGCCCTTGAGAAGGCTAGAGCTGAGATTGTTTCTTCAATATCTTCAAAATCCAGCTGATCTTCCACTCCATACTTGGTAGAACCATTTACATACATAGGGAATAGAGCATATCATCACAAGAAAATGTAATTTGTTCCCCTTTTCCTGGGTCTGTATTCGTTTCCTTTGGTCACCAAGAGTCCAAGGCAGATACATTTTTGGATCTTTATTTGATTGCTTCTGAGTTATGTACGTACCATGGAAAGTGAAGGTTCATTTTAATCACCTGTAGCTTGTAGAACAACAATTTGACATATATGTATATAGACTTGGGGCCAGATTTGGAATGTACGAACTGCAAAATGCAGGCGCTACATGAAATGGAAGTAAATTGATCGTTCCAATTGGCGGTTCGCAAGCTCCATAAGGGAAGTACATGAATACAGAGACTTGCATTGCTTAATGGATAAAGAAAAAAAAAGTGGGACTATATCACCTGCTTGTTTTTTTTCCTTTATTATAAGGTTGCATCAGGATTAGAATGTTTGTTTTCTGCATTTTGTCGTCTAGCTACTTGTTTTTTAGATAAATATTATATATTTTTTCTTAAATGAATTATGATAGAGATATCCCGCCAGTTAACTAATGACTGTATTTTGTTTAAATTGGTGTATTGAAAATGAGTTGAATTGCTGAGTAAATTACACTTTCAAATTCCAGTCATTATCTGTGTTGCCGGTTGCACTGTAAAGTTTGCATTATGGGGCAATTGGTAAAACATGACACGAGAAACTTTGGACCAAATTAAAAAGGTTTGGTAAAAACACTTATCGAGTGTTAAATGCTCCAATCCTCAACACAATCCAATCCTCGCACTAAGGAGATCGCCAGCTAGCCATAGCCACAAGTGTATCTGATCCCCTTGGGGCTCTCCATGCACCAATGGCATTGCAACAACAGATTTCTTTCGGTGTTCTTGTCCCTCTCGTCAGCTTACACCGGTAGATGGCCCTGCTCTCTATGCTGCCTTAAATAGCCCACTCCTTCTGTTCAGTTCTCTCAAGCCATCTCTACAACAACAACAACAACAACAACAACAACTCCAGTCTTAGCAGCGCAATGGTGGCGATCACTATGTCCCTCTCTTCCTCGGCATTCACCGGTAAGGCGGTGAAGAATGTGCACGCCACGGCTCTCTTCGGCGAGGCTCGTGTCACCATGCGCAAGGCCGCGGCGAAGGCAAAACCAGCTGCCTCGAGCAGTCCATGGTATGGCGCGGATCGTGTGCTCTATCTTGGCCCACTATCCGGCGAGCCCCCAAGCTACTTGACAGGTGAGTTCCCCGGTGATTATGGGTGGGATACCGCTGGGCTCTCGGCCGACCCCGAGACCTTCGCCAAGAACCGCGAACTGGAGGTGATCCACTCTCGGTGGGCCATGCTCGGCGCGCTCGGCTGCGTCTTTCCTGAGTTGCTCGCCCGCAATGGAGTCAAGTTTGGCGAGGCCGTTTGGTTCAAGGCCGGCTCCCAAATCTTCAGTGAGGGCGGCCTCGACTATCTTGGCAACCCTAGTCTCGTCCACGCTCAGAGTATCCTGGCCATCTGGGCTGTCCAAGTTGTGCTCATGGGTGCCGTCGAGGGGTTCCGCATTGCTGGTGGCCCACTCGGTGAGATTGTCGACCCACTTTACCCTGGAGGCAGCTTTGACCCACTGGGCCTAGCCGACGATCCCGAGGCATTCGCGGAGCTCAAGGTGAAGGAGCTCAAAAACGGCCGCCTCGCTATGTTCTCCATGTTCGGCTTCTTTGTGCAGGCCATCGTTACCGGTAAGGGCCCGCTCGAGAATCTCGCTGACCATATCGCCGACCCTGTTAACAACAATGCTTGGGCATTCGCCACCAATTTCGTGCCCGGAAAGTAAGGCACCGACTTTTGTTGCATAAGCTGAGCTGTCGGGTGGTGTGATGTGTAGCACTACCATGATGTAAATTACAAGGATGCGTGGAAAAGCATTGTTTGGTTCGTCCACATTGTTTCTCATGTCCTACATCTAGCTATTTTTGTGATCATCACAGTAATATTTCGACACTCTTTCAAGTATTCAACCAATGTCATCATTTGCTTCTCGAGAGGATAACTTATTCAGTCGTATACGCCTGGAAATTTTGTGGCGTTCGGGCAGCAGATATCAAAACTCTAGGTGACCTGTAGCCTGTGGGAATAATCTCAATCTTGGATGCTCAAACTTGAACGAACAAAAGTAAAGTTTACGAGGTTTATTATTTTATTTTCAATAAAAGTGTGTGTTTTCGAAAATTGGCGTTATTCTTAAAAAAGAAGGAAATATTTGTAGTTTCCTTTCATATTGCTTCGTAGGCAACACTAGAGACATGTGGAACGGAAATTCAAAATGGAGAGCAGTTTACACACCCACCAAGGGGGTGAGAGTTAAAGGAGGAACATTTTCGAAAACTGGCGTTATTTTATCCTTAAAAAAGAAGGAAATATGTGTAGTTTCCTTTCTGTTGCTTCATAGTAGGAGAGTTAAAGGACAACAAGGAAACAGCAATGTTGCACTTGCACCTAACTTGTGGCAAAAAAAAAAAAAAGACGGTTGCATGCCACTTGTATTTGGGATCATATGGGTGAGAGTACAATCAATCTTTTTTTTTTGCGAATTCGACTAAAATCAGTCTATATACGGTACTAATGCTTTTCTCTATGGTAGTAGGGTACAGTTTGGTCACACATATTCTATGATGTGATATTTCACCAACAATAATGTTCCCAATTTAAGTTATAAATTCGATGATCAAAACCTGCGTTTTTCAAACAAATGGACTACGCGCCTCATCGGCCACAATAAACTGCATAGACCACCAACTATTGATGTCTTTGTTGCAACTTGCAAGAACTACTCAATTTGCCCGTTCTCTTTTGCACAAACAATTATTTGTGTAATAATGTGTTACGCATATGTCTAAATCTCTATTAAGTTCGTTAATAGTAGATCTGGTGACAGGGACCACGAGTCAGAGATGATGTGGCCAATCGAACAAAAAGGGATAAAACTTTCAAATGGCTGATTCAAATTGTCTCAAATTTCCCATATTAGTTACTTTATATTGTTTCAGTTACAACATCTCTTTCATGTTTTTGAAAATTTTGAAAAAAACACTACATAATAACACGTGGATGACACATCATCGTTGCCTCGTGGATACCACTCACCAGATTTGCGGTAATCAGCTTAATCTTAGATTTATACCTGTGTGCAAAGGAATAGGTAAAAGGAGTAATTGTCTAGCAATATCAGTTATAGCCGTTGGTTCCTGCAATTTCCTCCGCGAGCCACTCATGCGGCTCATGGTTCTACTACTATAAACACCTCCTCATCCACTTCTCTCTACTCTACCGATGTCGACCAGCACGTGGCGGCGGCATGTGTCTCTACCTTGACCATGAGGGCAGTGATATTTGGAAGTGGATACATGTGGTGTAGTTTTCCTTGTTGTAGATGTGGCTATGATTTCCTCAATTGTCACATCTCCATCATAACGATCATATATTTGCTTCGCCTTCGGTCATTGACCGCTACTCTAATGAGGCCTTGAAGCGATTTCTAAATGCGTGTTGGCTCGATGGCACATCGTAGTCACCACTGACCACTCAGCTGTCACTCAGCCTCGGCACGCAGGTGCAGTCGGTGTGGCTGAGCCTCGGCGAGCGCATGATGGCTCCAACGCTGGGTTTCTATCATGTCTGCGGTATATCAACCAGCATCACGTTGCCCACATCATTTTGGCATGGTGCACCATAGCACGGCCTCCGAGAGTCCATCGTGTCCGTCCTCCGCACGTCTCTTCATGTACTTTCTCCATCTGTAAGCTATTAGGGCCGCGCAATCGGTGGCGAGGACGCTGCGGTGGGCAGAAACAGATGGCACGGCGATTTCGGATTAATATTAACATATTATAGAACCGTTCTATCCAAAAATTGCCTATTAGTCCTGGTCCAAAACTCACACAATCAATTTTAACCGTTAGATTAATTAAGGAATTCCCTCAATTATATACTACCGGCTAAAATGTGTAGCGCAATGCAGTGCACCGTAATATGGAGTAGTAAGTTGACTACGTTGGCACCATGTATCCTCACTGGAAGTTTGATGTTACTTATTTAAAGTTGGGTGTCTAAAAACCATCGTCCGACTGGCAAAAGGGGAAAGGGTTCCCCTTTACGGCAGTAGCGATGTTGGGCTGGCGAGCGACCATGCCATGGTGGTCATGTTCATCCGTGGGGGCTGGTTGTGCCCTCTTCCGTCGTTTCTTCTTCGCTGCGTGTTCTTCCTGCAGCTTCAGTTTGATGTGGTGGGTGCTCTGGCGATGGTGGTGGTCTCGGTGATGCTCCCTGCCGTCTCTGATGGCGTTCCCTTTGGCACTCTAGCTCCATCTTTTCCGCTTTGTTCTTGGGGGAACTCCTCCGCCTCCCGACGGTACGGTGCCCTTCGATCTAGGGCGAGGGACAAGGGGTCCCTTTCCGGAGGTGGAGACGGTGGAGGTTTGATCTAGTTTTGCCTAGTGGGTGCGGACGACGACATGGTCCGGTAGCCTCCCCAAGCTCTCGCTGCCTTCCTGGTGCTCTCCTCGATGTCTAGCTGTGGTGTGGGCATCCCAAGTGTTGTTCATGTTTCGATCTTTAGTTTGCTTGTGTTGCCTGGTCCTTTGTGCTGTCTGTAAGCACGTTTGTATCTGCCGTTGTTGGCTTTATTAATTTAAAGCTGGGCTAAGGTCTTACCTCTAAAAAAAAAAAACCATCGTCCGCATGGTATAAACATCATAGTGAATTAGTAGTTATTTTGTATTTTTTATGATTTGCTACCTATTTTTATAGGTTAAATAATATTTCTGTGAAGGGAAAACATGATAGAGATACTCAATTACCTAGTAATTGCGGTGCTGTCATTTTGTTTTATTAGGAAGTAAATTAAATCATAGAATATTTTGCACATCCGACATTCGTCCAACTAGCTAGTTGCACTTCGCACCATTGTATGCCCAAACCATGCACATAAAAGCGGTTTAGGTACGTGTTTATAATTTCATATATGCTTTGATCAGGTTGACATTATTTAGTTTTAGAAAAATCATAAATCACCTTAATAACATTTTTGTGCTAGTACAACACGCGAAAAAAAAATCAAGATCGATATTGCATCAACATAAACCAATCACCTACCCATAGCCACAAGTGTATCTGATCCTCATGGGGCTCACGCTGCACCAATGGCAGCACAACAACCGATTTCCTTCTCTGTCCCTCTCCATCGTGCCAGTCGTACACCAGAAAATCTTCTAGCGGCCTTTGCTTGCTACAGTAGTTGCTATGCTGCCTTAAATAGCTCCCTTCTGCTATGCTCTTTCAAACCATCTCATACTCAAGCCTCGCTCTCTGAGAACCTACAGGACACAACTCAGGTGTTTAGCAGAGCAATGGCGGCCACCAATATGTCCCTCGCCTCAGCCCTTGCCGGCAAGGCAGTGAAGAACATGATGAATATCCAGGCAGCTTGGTACACTAGGATAACCCGTGATATGATGATTAAGTTTAAGAATGTACTAGTATTTTATCATAGTATTGTTATTAGGAAATAATGAAGCCAGATCATGTGGTGGGCCAATTAGGATTTTCAGTGTGTCTGTTTGACTTGGGCCTGTCCAAGTCAACTAGGTTAGGCCCAATAGGGGCTGGCCGACCACCTCTCCCTCATATAAGGGGATGGTGTGGCCTAGGGTTTAGAAGGTTAGAGTTGATTTAGAATAATGTAGAACTTGAAGTTCTTATTATCACCATTCCTATGGGATCGGCGTGGGTGATGGCGTCTCGGACGTTCGTCCACTTATCCATCAATAAAGGCGTGAGAGTTCTTGAATTTGTCAAGAGCGTTCGTGCGTGCGAGAAGGTCCCCGAACTGTCGAGGGTTATCGAGCTTGGCATGTCTATCCAGCTTGAGGTTCGGTGTTCTTCGTCGAGTTGCTCGCCGGATTGGCGGTCCCCATCTTCAGGTTACGTGTATCGCACACGTGATTGGGAGAGTTATTGGATCCATTGGATCGAGGAGGTGCACCATGAAAGACCGGGCCAACGACACGTATCATCTTGGTATCAGAGCGCTAGGTTGATCACGGTGCAAATTGATTGTTGTTGGCTGTTGTTTTTCTCGATTTGGAGTGGATACCATTGGGTAATCCGTCGCCATACTGTTGGTGAAGATCGAGGAAGCCTTCGTTCATGCGGAGGAGGTGGCGGCAGCAAGGAAGAGGAAAAATTCAAGAGGAACAGGAAAATCCAGGCAGCTTTGTACACTAGGACAGCCCGTGATATGATGATTAACTCCAAGGTTATACCAGTATTTTATCATAGTATTGTTATTAGGAAATAATGTAGCCAGGTCATGTGGTGGGCCAATTAGGGTTTTAAGTGTGTCTGTTTGACTTGGGCATGTCCAAGTCTACTAGGTTAGGCCCAATAGGGGCTGGCCGGCCACCTCTCCCTCATATAAGGGGATGGTGCGGCCTAGGGTTTAGAAGCTTAAAGTTGATTCAGAATAATGTAGAACTTGAAGTTCTTATTATCACCGTTCCTATGGGATCGGTGTCGGTGACGGCGTCTCGAACGTTTGTCGAGTTATCCATCAATAAAGGCGTGAGAGTTCTTGAATCTGTCAAGAGCGTTCGTGTGTGCGAGAAGGTCCTCGAACTGTCGAGGGTTATCGAGCTTAGCGTGTCTATCCAACTTGAGGTTCGGCATTCTTCGTCGAGTTGCTCGCCGGATTGGCGTTCCCCATCTTCAGGTTACGTGTATCACACACGTGATTGGGAGAGTTATCGGATCCATTGGATCGAGGAGGTGCACCGTGAAAGATCGGGCCAACGACACATATCATCTTGGTATCAGAGCGCTAGGTTGATCACGCTCGCAAATTGATTGTTGATGGCTGTTGTTTTTCTCGATTTGGAGTGGATACCACTGGGTAATCCGTTGCCATACTGTTGGTGAAGATCGAGCAAGCCTTCGTTCATGGGGAGGAGGTGGCGGCAGCAAGGAAGAGGAAAAATTCGCGAGGAACAGGAAAATCCAGACAGCTTGGTACACTAGGACAACCCGCGATATGATGATTAAGTCTAAGGTTATACCAGTATTTTATCATAGTATTGTTATTAGGAAATAATGTAGCCCGGTCATGTGGTGGGCTAATTAGGGTTTTAAGTGTGTCTCTTTGACTTGGGCATGTCCAAGTCAACTAGGTTAGGCCCAATAGGGGTTGGTCGGCCACCTCTCCCTCATATAAGGGGATGGTGCGGCCTAGGGTTTAGAAGCTTAGAGTTGATTCAGAATAATGTAGAACTTGAAGTTCTTATTATCACCGTTCCTATGGGATCGGCGTGGGTGACGGCGTCTCGGACATTCGTCCAGTTATCCATCAATAAAGGCGTGTGAGTTCTTGAATCTGTCAAGAGCGTTCATGCGTGCGAGAAGGTCCTCGAACTGTCGAGGGTTATCGAGCTTGACGTGTCTATCCAGCTTGAGGTTCGGCGTTCTTCGTCGAGTTGCTCGCCGGATTGGCATTCCCCATCTTCAGGTTACGTGTATCACACACGTGATTGGGAGAGTTATCGGATCCATTGGATCGAGGAGGTGCACCGTGAAAGATCGGGCCAACGACACGTATCATCTTGGTATCAGAGCTCTGGGTTGCTCACAGTGAGGAGTTGCTGATCGATCTCATCTAAATCGGTTTGCATCGGAGGAGATTTGCCTAGGGTTCGTGTTGATCGAATGGGAGGAAGGTTTTGTGATGTTGATCTCTGCTGGGACGTAGATTCTCTGCTATCTAGGGCTGCTGTTTCAAGCAAAATCGGGAAAATCTGTGCTTGGAGTCGGGAAGAAGATGCAGCAGATTCGTCAAGAATCCGGTGCCAGGCTCGGCCGACCGGCCGTCACACCGGACGGTCCGGCCCGTGCCCGGTGGCACCAGCCCCACTGAAAGTGCATGGAGCCCCCATGTGTGGTTTTGGTAATTAATGACAATCCCTATGGACTAATGTTTGCATTGAGTTATATTTGTAGGAGTTGTCCATAGGCAATGCTTGAACCATATGTTGACTTCAAGGTTGCAATAAGAAGAAATTGATGAAGGATATCAAGTGTCAAGTATGTCTTGAAGATGAAGATGAAGTGAGCCCTCAAGTTATCTCAAGACTTCAACATGATGAAGAATGAAGAAATGATGCGCAAGTTCAAGATGAGCCAACTCGAAGAGATCATATGCTTGAAGCTTGCCATCCATATGGTGTTCATGGATTTGAGAAGATGCGCCGAAGAAGAAGCTCTCCCATGGTGGATTATGGGGGAGCAATCTACAAGACTTCGTCAAGCAAGCACAATCAAGAAAGGCGCTCCATCTTGTTGCGGTCAAGACCATCATCATCAAGCTCAAGTGGAATGCGCAAGGTTAAGGTTTGCTCTTGATAGGGTTTCTTTCTCACCGGTCTCATGGTGTAGTTGGAGACCGGTTCATAGTTTAGTTGCCGTACTATCAAGAGGGCTCTCGAGTGAGTAACTCGATCGTATCGTTCGGAGAGAGCTCAAACATTTGCATCATTGCATCATCTTTCTTGGTTGTTATTTGGATCTTATCCATGTGATATTTTAGAGCTTGTGCTTTTTCTCATGACAAGCTCTAGTTCTTCGAAAACGGATTTCGCATAAATCACTTGTTGCGTTTTCGAGTTTGGTGATTTTCTCGGTTTCTCATGTTATTTGGGTAGCTCTTGTTGTCCTCTTTCCAACAAAATTGGTTTCGTCTTGATCGGAGTTTCCAAACTCTAGATATTATCTTTTGAAGTTTGTCTTCTATTTGGGTTTAAAAGAAAGAAAAGTAAAAGAAAAGAAAAAGGGGAGGAGAGGCAGCCGCCGGAGGCACGGGCGGTACCACCAGCCTCACCATGGCCGGAGCCTCCAGGCTCGGTACCGCCCGCGGTACCGCTTAGGAGCCATGCCTTGTAGAGATGTTCCAGGGCTGTGGGGAGGTTCGGCGGTACCCCGGCCGGTACCATGGCCGGAGGCTCCGGCCTCCCCCTCCCAGCCCGCGGCTCTCCCTCCACCACCTCCTGCCAACACTGGCCGGTAGTACCGGCCACCAAGGGCCGGTACTACCGGTCCCCTTCTTCCCCGCGCGCAGCACTCCAACGGGCAGAAATTGGGGCATCCTTTTAAGCCCCCTCTCTCTCCTGTTTTTTTACGGCTTGCTTCTTCTTCTTCCTCCTCTCTTCTCAAGCTTTGCTCCTCCATTGTTGTTGACTTTTTGAAGCTTGAGATCTTTCTCCCCTTCCCATGATTCTTGCATCTATTTGAGAGAAAGATTGAGGGGATCTAGATCCACACTTTGACCAAACCAAATCATCTCTTTGTGAGTGAATCTTTGGGATCTAGATCTTGGAGAATTTTGTGTTCTCCTCTTTGTTCTTCCTCTCTTATTCCCCCAATAGCTTTTGTAGCTTTGTTGGAATTTGAGAGAGAAGGACTTGAGCATCTTTGTGGTGTTCTTGCCATTGCATTTGGTGCATCGGTTTGAGTTCTCCACGGTGATTCGTGGTGGTGAAAGCAAGAAGGTTGTTACTCTTGGGTTCTTGGAACCCTAGATGGATTCTAGACCTTTGTGGTGATTTGTTGGGAGCCTCCAATTAAGTTGTGGATGTGTGCCCCAACCTTTGTGTAAGGCCCGGTTTCCGCCTCGAAGGAAATCCCTTAGTGGAACCGTGACCTAGGCCTTTGTGGCGAGGGTACCCGGAGATTTAGGTGAGGCGCCTTCGTGGCGTTCGGTGTGTGGTGTGAGTACCGCATCTTGGGGTGAGGCCTTTGTGGCGTTGGTGTGCATCGAGCAACCACACCTCAAGGTGAGCCTCTTGTAGCGTTCGGGAGCACTAAGCAACCGCACCTCTCCACCGGAGATTAGCACTCGCAAGAGTGTGAACTCCGGGATAAATCATCGTCTCCCGCGTGCCTCGGTTATCTCTATACCCGAGCTCTTTACTTATGCACTTTACCTTGTGATAGCCATCGTGCTTGAAGTTATATATATCTTGCTATCACATACTTGCTTGTATTGCTTAGCATAAGTTGTTGGTGCACATAGGTGAACAATAGTATATAGGCTTTGGGCTTGACAAAGTAAACACTAGTTTTATTCCGCATTTGTTAAGCCCATCTCGTAAAAGTTTTAAATCGCCTATTCACCCCCCCTCTAGGCGACATCCGTGTCCTTTCACCCACCACCGGCCGGCCCGACAAAAATCGGCCTCTACGTCGGTGCACACCGGGGCACCATCCATGGAGCACCCTCCATCCGCCCGTGTGGTGACCCAGCGTACCACTGCATGGTGTAGTACACAAGTCGTTGATATAAAACAAGTGAAACACCGTTCCACCCATGTTACATCCCTCAGAGTGGTACAACAGAAACATATGCGAGTCCAAGGTATGTCTATAGAAGGATAGATTAATTGTTTACAGAAGATCAACACAGTCTCCTACTTTACAGTGAGGTAAAACTTCAAATAAAGCTCCAGAAGAACGACTCGTAGTCTAACTTATTGCTAACTCCATCTTAAGAGCTACTAGGCTCGCTATAGAAATCTAGCTTCTTAGGTGCTAGGATTAGGGAAAAGGTTTCCTTCTATTACTAGTCTAAGTTTCCACTCTAGTTCTTTGCGTAGTTGACTTTTTGCTTGGATTCTTTATCTTGTTGCAGTTGACTCTTTTGTCTTCGAGTTCCACGGTAGTTTCTCCTTCGGTGCCTTAAATGGGAGGGAATGAGTACGAGCGTACTCAGCAAGTTCATATTAGGAAATAGGTGTATCATGCATCAGCTCATGACCTACGTACCGTAAAGTCATAGGCAAATGCAAGTTTTCATAAACATTTCTTCAAAAGGTTTATTTTATTCTGAAAACTATGCCCGTCAGTCTTCACAGGTTGAACAGAACTTCATGGAGTTTCTTTCCTGCCGCGTTCGTAGTTCCCTTCCCGGAGCAGGGAGTGACAGCCACAATTTTGATACCCTCTGCAGAGGTGCGTTACTTTTCCCATAAGAGAACTTATCCTTGATACCTATCCGAGATGCATGCTCGTCCACACTTCCTTGGTGTGGGTGTAAGATCCAAATCAATCACTGCCTTCTCCGCGACCTTGCATATCCACCCTTTTGTCCATCCGTACACCCCCGGTAGACATCTCCCGATTATATGGCTTTACCCCCGGTGTACTATGGACAATCCCTCATAGACGATAGAGCCTCTCATCCACACGGATGGGGATTTTAAAAGATTTCCCAACCTACTACAGTGTTATCCCCAACACCCAGCCAGGCTCCATCAAGTCCGTTGATATGCAAGAGAGAAAATATACAACTGACTTCCCTAGAGCCATTATAGATCTTATGTTCAACGAGATATATACGGCGCTAGAATCACTGGACGTCATTGGTACTTAGTCCTAGATGAGTAGTGCCCATTGTAAGAGCAAGATCTATGACCCTTGTTTTGTGTGTTTGATAACAACACTCGAACAATTCTAACCGTGCACAAAGATTATCTTTGATGGATTTGTAGGTGTACGGTGCCCTCGCTGAACACACTATGATCGGAAGACCGAAGCGTAGATCTTAGGTTTTCGGTTTTGTGTGTGTGTCGTGAGGTAACATGGTAGGAGAGGAAAAGAGGAAAAAGCTGTTTTAGCCATAGCGGTACTACCGGTACCGGGAGCGGTAGTACCGCTACCCCTACTCGGTACCGCCCGAGATACCGCTCTGAGGATTGCACACGGAAATGCCCCACAGAACACGTTGCGGTACCTTTACGGTACCATGAGCGGTAGTACCGCTTGAGAGCGGTAGTACCGCCCACGGTACCGCTCAAGTACCGTAACGCGTTACGGTCATACCGCTGTGGTACCGCTTCGGTACCGCTTCGAGTCCAGTAAGCTCTGGACCCTGTTGCGGTACCTCGAGCGGTACCGCGTGCGGTACTACCGCAATGTTTCCACGTGGATAAGTTCAGTGGGGATTCGAACTCAGAGCGGTAGTACCGCTTCCAGAAGCGGTAGTACCGCTTAGGCAAAAACAGCATGTAACGGTTGGATTTGGAGGGACCTATATAAAAGCCCCTTCTTCTCCAGCCAGCCCAAGATCTTCTCTCTCTCTCTCCTCCATTGTTGCTGAGCTCAAAATTGAAGGGATCTCCTCATCCACCCAACCAATCTTGCTCATACTTTGAGAGGTGGTGGAGGAGACCCCGATCTATCATACTACCGAGAGGAAGTTCACCAATTCGTGGTAGTCCTTAGTGGATCTTGGTGTTAGGGTTCCTTTGGTGGAAGAGCTTCTTGGTGGAGCCTTGGAGGAGCTTCTTGGTGGAGCCTTGGAGGAGCTTCTTGGTGAAGCCTTGGAGGAGCTTCTTGGTGGAGCCTTGGAGGAGCTTCTTGGTGGAGCCTTGGAGGAGCTTCTTGGTGGAGCCTTGGAGGAGCTTCTTGGTGGAGCATTGGAAGAGTTCCTTTGGTGGAGCATTGGAGATGGGTTCCTATGGTGGAGCATTGGAGATGTGCAGCTATGGAGTCTAGCTTGGTGATGTACTAGCTCCATAGGGTGTTGGGAGCATCCTTGTGTGTGGAGCTCGCCCCAACCTTGTGAAGGAATCACCGCCTCGACCGGTGCCTTAGTGGAAGAGGGAGAGCACCTTCGTGGAGCTCTCTCGAGGAAGAGGGTGAGGCCTTCCTTCGCGGTGTGGCCGCCTAGTCTCTTGTGTGAGACTAGCACCTCCTCAACGCGGACGTACTTCCTTTAGTGGAAGGAACTCGCGGGAAACAAACCTCGACTCGCCTCGCGCCCCCCCGGTTGTCTCGCTCCTTACTCTCGTTATCTTGTTGATTCCTTTACTTGTTGCACATGTCCTAGCATCATTGTAGGAACACCGCTATTGCAAAAGTTATCACCTTTACCTTCCGTTGCGCTAAAATTGAAAAAGGTTAAAACTTGCCGTAGCGCCATTCACCCCCCCTCTTGTTCGCTACGATCCATTCAAGTGGTATCAGAGCAAGGTTTTCTTGCTCGGGCTTAACCGCCTAAGAAATGGCCGAACAAGAGGTGGTTGTGAATGGAGTCCTTCCCCGTGAGCAATCATCTCCATCATCAAGTGCCGATAATACTCCGGCTACTTTGCATGACCTCAAGAAATTGGAGTCATCCATTGTATCTCAATTGAAGGCGATGATGATGGAGTTGATTACTCCAAAACCAAACCCCACCATAGATTCTAAGAGTGGTGTCAACGTTTCCCCACCACAAGTTGACTCTTTTCCTTGTGTTGAGATTGTTGAGCAATCAACAAATTCACATCGGGAAAAGGGTCTTGAGGATGTTGACACCTCTTCAAAGGGGAAGGATGTATCTCCACCAAATGATTGTGCCGTAAATGTTCCAATGCCCATGCCTTGCATCTTGTCTCATGGTCCACCACCATTACTTGAATCTAATAGCTTTGGTGATTGGAAACTCTTAATGCGTTCTTATGTGCGCAACACCTCTACCGAGCTTTGGCGTATCATTGAAGAAGGATATTCACCACAAGACCCAATGAACTTGACAAGTAGGGAAGTGGTGGACCACCAACTCAACGCCATCGCCATCGACATGATTCTCTTGGCTATTTCTCCTAAGGACCGCGCTCATATCCACTCGCTCAAGACCGCCAAGGAAGCTTGGGACAAACTTGACATACTCATCCTCGAACATGTGAACATCCAAAGCTCTTCCTTAAACGAAGGGCTTGAAAAGAAGAAGGAATTGGAACTTATCTCTCTCACTCAAGCCTATGAGGAAGAATGGTGCATGCGCATGTCTCTTGAAACTAGTGCCATGGTTCTTGAAGATTCAAATAATTACTTCGTCTCCCAACTCATCAAGGATCAAGATTATGCTCTAGGTTGGTTGAGAAGACATAATGCAAGACTCTTGGATATCATCTCTCACCAAGAGGAAGCTTTGGATGAGTACTTTCGTTTGAGCAAAGAGAAGGTGTCATGTTGCGACCATATAGAAGAGATTGCCGCTCTAAAGAGACACAAGGTCAAGCTAGTTGAAGTGAATGATAGGCAAAATGAGTCCTTGATGGAGTACTTTCGGTTGAGTAAAGGAAAGGAAACTTGTTGTGACCATGAGGACGAAATTGCTACCCTCAAGAAAAGAAATGACAAGCTTATGGTGATCAAGACCATGTATGAGGAAGCCTTGATGGAATATAAACGAGCTAGCAAAGACTATATTTGCCGCAATCATGAAGACGATATTGCCACCTTGGAAAGACAAATGCGCTCACTTTTGACCATGAATTCTCTTCAAAAGGAAGCTTTGTTGGAATATTTCCGAGTGAACAAGGAGAAAGAGGCTCAAGAATTCAACAACACTCATTCTCATCCGGATCATGTTTATGAAGTCAACCGTTTGAAGTCCAAAATTGAAAGGCTCCAAATTCAAGCACAATACTTGGAAGGAGTCATTGAGAATAGAGATAAGGCCAATGATATCTCTCGCGATGAAGGAGGAACGGCTAAAAAGCCAAAGGGGAAGAGGAGAAGAAGGATCAAGATAAAGAGGAGCGTCAAGATAGGGCCCATTGTAAAATGGGCTCCTATTTCCAACTCTTGATCCATGAAGGGCCTTGCTTTCGGAGATGCTTATTGGGTGGTTATCTTGAAGCCACAAGTCTTATGTCCGGAAGCAAGGAATTTATTGTCGTCATCAAGTCCTTATATCCATCTTTTTCATGACGACAACACAAACGAGCTTAAAGTATTGGAGCCTTGACAAGGTGGTGATCAAGTCCTACCTTGTCAAGACTCTTACATATGTACTCTTTGTTCATTGCTCTACACTCTTGGGTCTTTGTACCTACTATTATGAACATGTAGTGGTCCTCTTGTGGAGCTAGTCTCTTCAAGAGGCCACGGTCTAGGACTAATGGAATTTGCTTCTTTGTGTAGAGATTGTGTTTTGTAGGAATTGTGTTGAAAGGAAATGAATCATGATGAAGCTTCTCAAACAATTTCGATACAAGTCCTATGACATAATCCTTGCAAGAAGAAGCAACAATGGAACGGAGTTTGTTCTCAAGATCTTGGATTTCTTCATTGGCAAAGAAGGAATCCACCTTTTGCTCCTAGCCATACTCTTACCCTAACCTCATAGGGTTGCCGGAAGTGAGAGACAAACCTAAGAAGACACTCAAGCGAAATGATGGAGTATGAGTCTATTGAGAGGCTTGTGGTATTGAGTGATGAGACTTTTTCGATAGATATGATAGTTCTTTGGAGAAGGCGAAGTGCTTCTTGTGAGAAAGGAGATGCAATTCCCCCGATTACCGTAGGAAGGATGAGTGTTGGCACTCGCCAATCTCAAAAGCTACCTTCTATGAGTACCGGGGAAGGACAAAGTTCCATCTATATGGAGCCATCTACACCACAAGGCCAAGTCTCTTCCAATGAACAACCGAGTGCTAGGTCACCTCTTCCACAACCTCAAGTTCGGCATCAACATCAATGAGGTCAAGGCGAGGACCCAAATCATGATGAAGATCAAGGAACTTCACAAGAACCTATCCTCTTGATCGATTCTCGCCGGGATGCTAAAGCGTCAAGACTCTCTCATAATTCAAGCAAAGAACAAGACATACTCAAGAGCAAGATATGATGGGATTCAACGGTATAGCAATCCCAAGTATCAATTCTTCCCGAATGCGCCCAACAAGACAATGGTCTTACTCTCTATCGATTATCGTCAAGGTTTTCCCCTCTACCTTTGTGCTTCTCATCCGGACATTGTGTCATAAGTGGATACCTATACCACTCTTGTGCCATATGTCTAGGTGTAAAGCACGCATGAACATAGGGGGAGTGCGGTTTAAATTATTGAGCTATCCCTCCCCCCATGATGCACAAAGAAACCCAAAAGCATATGCCATTCGTCAATCAAGTGACTATGAGCTTCATGTTGAGTTGTAGTCGTGAGTCCTAGGTATCTATGCGACCTCACACTACCAAACTCTTACACGGTGGCTTCGGCCACCAAACCTCCTCCTCGAGGAGTTTTTGTTCTCTTTGTTTTTCTTTTTCTTTTCTCTCCTTGGTTTTTGTTTGTCGTTTCTTCTTTTCTCTTTGTTTCTTCACGGGAGATTCACCCAAGATTGGCTTCTAATTGCTTTGATTCTTGCAAGCTTGGTTGGGTAGTACCTTAACAGTTTCGTAATCTAATCCTAAGCCATCATCTATCTCTTGAGCCAACTCAGTCTAAAAGCACAAGTCTACACCAAAATCTGAGGTCTTTGAATTTGGAGGATGGTACTACCGCTTCTTGGACCGGTACTACCGCTCTGGGGTAGTTCTCTGACGAAACTGAACAATTATCCCCAGAACAGTACTACCGCTCTAAGTACCGGACTAGTACCGATAAGCGGTACTACCGCTTGTACGAGCGGTACTACCGCTTGCATCTTTTGACAAGAGGTACCGGTTGGGGTCGGGTCTTCCCCAAATCCCCACATTTCCTCTTCCACCTCAATTCAAAAGGCTCCTACAAGCTCAAGACCTCGAGGAGATCGGCCCCGATCTCCTTTTCCAGCCACCGCC
Source organism: Lolium rigidum (assembly GCF_022539505.1). NCBI lineage: Eukaryota > Viridiplantae > Streptophyta > Magnoliopsida > Poales > Poaceae > Lolium > Lolium rigidum. The sequence goes on from NC_061508.1 coordinate 57,256,581, forward strand.
GGCCAAATCTCCTCCGTGGAGAATCTTCCCCAACCTCTTCTCCGCCATGTCCTCCGGTATGAACCCTAAATTCTCTCTCTAGGGTGTGTTGAACTCCCTAGATGCATATGCTAGGGTTTGTTGGAGTTTTGTGGTGGAGAGGCACTCTTGGAAGCTATTCATGTGCAGGGATACTAGCTAGCAACAATGTGTGACTCTAGATCGATTTTACCATGCAACCCAATCTCGATTTTGGCTGTGCGAGCTTAAGCGTTAGTACCGCTCATCCTTGGGCGGTACTACCGGTCAAAGCGGCACTACCGGATTGAATTGTGGTACTACCGCTCTGTCTAAAGTCACCAATGTTGCTTGTTAGTGTCCTCTTTGATCCTTATTTGCTCGGCTTGTGCACTTATCCCCTATTCCCTCCCAAACCTTTGCTATTCACATGAGCACCTAAGACCCGTGGTGGCAAGGTCAAGCCATCCTCTCGTCGTCATCGAGAGGAAGTGCAAGAGGAGATCATGCCAACAAGGACAACTAAGCGACAGAGAGAAGCTGCAGCAGGGGCAAGGGGACCTCAAAAATCAATGCTTGATGTAAAGAAAGGCCAGTTCTTGGAGGTGCGGGGGGCCAATCCTTATTTGCTCCCAAGAAATGCTCGTCAATGCCCCAATGCTTTTTTTTATCATGTCAATCAAGAGAGGATCTACACTGAGGTCTATGGGGCCAAAGAGTTCAAGTGTTGCCCCCAATACTCCATAAGCATGGACAAGCTCAACTCCGACCTCGACTACTTTGGAGAAGCACTTGAAATATGTGATGAACAAGGTCTTATTCCTATAATGACCTTTTCTCATGATTTCTCCCGGGAGGTGATTTGCCAATTCTATGCCACGGTCGTCTTTCTTGAGGATGATGGAGGCTATCGCTCTTTGAAGTGGATGACAAAGGAGCATGTGATGGAGGCCTCATGGCAAGACTTTGCTAGAGGCATTGGGTATGAGCTCCCCGAAGACGACTCCAACACCTTCCGCATTCATCTCCAAGCTAAGCCAATGGCCAAGGAGAAAATGGCCGATCTCTACATTCGAGGGAGGATGTTGTGTGGAAGCACCAAAGGCCTTCTACCCGTCTACGACATCATGAACCGCATCTATCGGAGCACCATCAACCCCAAGCATACCAACCACGATGAGGTGCATGGGTTCCTTGTGAATCTCCTTGTGCGCACACATGAGATGAGGGGCAGTGGCAAGCAACTGGACATCATGGATTACATTTGCCATGAGATGCGTGATTGTGCATTCCTTCGCAAGCTCCTCGGCACGCTCCTTACCTCATGAGGCTCATTTGTATCAAGTGGAGTCAAGAAGGGCGAGGAAATCTTCTGGAACAATGCCGACCCAACGTCACAATCTACAAGGAGAAGAGTCCTCTTGTCAAGGACCATGACCTTCCAAGGTTTGGAAAAGGAGCTCCCAAGGACAAGGATGAAGACGAAGCCGATAGCGACGACTCCGACTATGTGCCCAACTCCGTCAAGACCAAGGGCCTCTTCGCCAAGCTCACCGCCCGCCTAAAGAAGTCCTTTTGCTTCAAGAGGGATCTCGAAGATAGGATGTATCAAGCTCATCACGACAACAAGAAGATCCGCCAACGTCAAAAGGCCATGATGAGGCACATGCAACTCCCAGTTTCCGAGGGGTCCGAGGACAGCATCACTCCTCCCGGTGAGTGGAAGTCGAAACTCGTTTGGTCAAGCTCCGAAGAATCTATCACCGAGCACATTGTTCGTCCATCTCCACCACCTCATGGCAAGGGTCTTGCTCAAGATGGAGACGATGATGATGAAGACGAAGATGAAGAGGAGGAGGATGTCGAGGATGAAGGTGATGACAACGAGGATGATGATGACGAGGAGGATGACGACGACGAGTGATTCTCTTGGGATGCTAGTATGCTCCTTCTTCCTTTTTGGTGTCTCGATGCCAAATGGGGAGAAGTTGATCTATTAGGACGGGAATTTGCAAGGGGATGCCAAGGGCTTGGTGGCTTCGTTTTGGTTCTTTCGGCCTTGGCATCAAATCTTTCCCCTAGTTATTCGAAACTTTATTCATATGTGTGTTTGCTACTCTATTCGTGGATCTCCCGATCGCCCCGTTTGTACTAAGACTTAATCGTGCGTAGCTTAATGGTCAATGGTCTCCATTATTTATTCTTTGATTGGCCACATCATTCCTATGGAGGCACTTATTATTATGATGAGTTTGGGTTTTCTCAAGGCAAAGGTATGAAAAGGTTCATCCAAACTCCCCTATATACAATTGCTCTTGCCTCTAAAGTGTACTTGTGCTATATGATCTTATCATATGTTCTTCTTAGCACTTATGCTTGGTTTGTAGAATCTAGGGGGAGTTTCTCTCTAGGATGTGTGCATTTGTATACAAATGCATATTCTAAATATGCACACATCTAGGGGAGCTTCGTCTACTCTTACAAATCATATACCTTATCATAATATCCTATGAATTATTGCAAATTCGTGTGTTGTCATCAAACACCAAAAAGGGGAGATTGTAAGAGCAAGATCTATGACCCTTGTTTTGTGTGTTTGATAACAACACTCGAACAATTCTAACCGTGCACAAAGATTATCTTTGATGGATTTGTAGGTGTACGGTGCCCTCGCTGAACACACTATGATCGGAAGACTGAAGCGTAGATCTTAGGTTTTCTGGTTTTGTGTGTGTGTCGTGAGGTAACATGGTAGGAGAGGAAAAGAGGAAAAAGCTGTTTTAGCCATAGCGGTACTACCGGTACCAGGAGCGGTAGTACCGCTACCCCTACTGGTACCGCCCGAGATACCGCTCTGAGGATTGCACACGGAAATGCCCCACAGAACACGTTGCGGTACCTTTACGGTACCATGAGCGGTAGTACCGCTTGAGAGCGGTAGTACCGCCCACGGTACCGCTCAAGTACCGTAACGCGTTACGGTCGTACCGCTGTGGTACCGCTTCGGTACCGCTTCGAGTCCAGTAAGCTCTGGACCCTGTTGCGGTACCTCGAGCGGTACCGCGTGCGGTACTACCGCAATGTGTCCACGTGGATAAGTTCAGTGGGGATTCGAACTCAGAGCGGTAGTACCGCTTCCAGAAGCGGTAGTACCACTTAGGCAAAAACAACATGTAACGGTTGGATTTGGAGGGACCTATATAAAGGCCCCTTCTTCTCCAGCCAGCCCAAGCTCTTCTCTCTCTCTCTCCTCCATTGTTGCTGAGCTCAAAATTGAAGGGATCTCCTCATCCACCCAACCAATCTTGCTCATACTTTGAGAGGTGGTGGAGGAGACCCCGATCTATCATACTACCGAGAGAAAGTTCACCAATTCGTGGTAGTCCTTAGTGGATCTTGGTGTTAGGGTTCCTTTGGTGGAAGAGCTTCTTGGTGGAGCCTTGGAGGAGCTTCTTGGTGGAGCCTTGGAGGAGCTTCTTGGTGAAGCCTTGGAGGAGCTTCTTGGTGGAGCCTTGGAGGAGCTTCTTGGTGGAGCCTTGGAGGAGCTTCTTGGTGGAGCCTTGGATGAGCTTCTTGGTGGAGCGTTGGAAGAGTTCCTTTGGTGGAGCATTGGAGATGGGTTCCTATGGTGGAGCATTGGAGATGTGCAGCTATGGAGTCTAGCTTGGTGATGTACTAGCTCCATAGGGTGTTGGGAGCATCCTTGTGTGTGGAGCTCGCCCCAACCTTGTGAAGGAATCACCGCCTCGACCGGTGCCTTAGTGGAAGAGGGAGAGCACCTTCGTGGAGTTCTCTCGAGGAAGAGGGTGAGGCCTTCCTTCGTGGTGTGGCCGCCTAGTCTCTTGTGTGAGACTAGCACCTCCTCAACGCAGACGTACTTCCTTTATTGGAAGGAACTGCGGGAAACAAACCTCGACTCGCCTCGCGCCCCCCCGGTTGTCTCGCTCCTTACTCTCGTTATCTTGTTGATTCCTTTACTTGTTGCACATGTCCTAGCATCATTGTAGGAACACCGCTATTGCAAAAGTTATCACCTTTACCTTCCGTTGCGCTAAAACTGAAAAAGGTTAAAACTTGCCGTAGCGCCATTCACCCCCCCCCCCCTCTTGTTCGCTACGATCCATTCACCCATGCAATGGAACCACCACCATATCAAAACATACCATGGTTCCATTGCCCACCACATAGTCATATTCATAATTGTAAAATAATATTTTGCTTTTCAATGCAAGAGTGATAAGTATAGTACTTTGCATATAGTTTGATAAAAATAATCAAATGACATGATCAAGTGATGAACTTGCCTTTCTTGACTGCAAGATGATGCAGGCAAAAGCTTCGATACGTAATAACTCCAAATGCTGAAATATCATCATCGTCCGGTAAGGTCAATGTTTAAAGAATTGGCAAAGATTTTATAATGCATAGTATGATATGCAATCGTCTCGAGCGTAACCTAACCTCGATGATTTAAGATGGATGAGTTGTAAAGATTTCATTAGGGTGTATTGCACTTTTAGAATGGTTCTCAAACAAGGTTCTTAATAGGGTTTGGTTATATTGATATTGTAAACAAGTGATAGAAGGCATTATAACAATCATGCACACAAAGAATAGTGGTTGCATAACATATAAAGAGTAGTGGTCAGTTTTAAGTTCTTTAATGCATGGTTGATGATTAATTGTTATATTTCAAAAGAATAACTTTTGAAGAACAGGTTAAATTAGAACAAGAACTACTATAAATAGGAGCTATGTGCTTCTAAGGTTTACTACTGGGATTCATTTAGATCACTACTAGGAACTAGTTGGTTCTTATTTAGAATGTGTCAATATGCAGCAAATTGACATGTTTATTACCATGGTTGATTATAGGTATCATATCAAAGGATGGTTATCAAAGTGGTGCTATGAGTTAAGCATTAGCTTTACTATGTCTTCCCATTTGCTTTATTAAGTAATCACTAATGGGTGTCTAGGCTAGGTGTCTTATTATTCCTTAAGTAGGGTTTAGTTGAGTATGAGCATGCCATGTGAATTACTACACAAGATTAGTATTATGATTGATCATCATGATTCTACTAGGGTATGAAACTTGAGGTTGATTTCAATGGTGTGATACTAAGAATGATGATCTATGGTATTAATAGGTGAATAACAAGTTATGGTTTGCTCCTAAGTGGCACTAGTGGATCCTAAAGGTATTAATAAAAAATAAAGACATGAAATGATGACCTCATGTGAATTGGTTTTTATTTTAGTGGATCACAAACATGATTCCATTATCTTAAATTGGACATATGAGTAAGGTGTGGATTGTATGATCACATGTGATAAACAATTAGACTTTTAGAATTGAAACAATTTAGGATGAACACATAAAATAATGAGATCAAGATTCTTGTTAATATTAGAACTAGGGTTTCTACATTGTGATACAATTCTTAAAATAATAATTAGTGCTAGGTTTAATGTGATTAAGTACTTGAAATAAAGTTAATAATAAATTTAACATGTTATTAATTTTTAGAGGGTTTAAGAATTAAAACAATTACTAGTTAGGGTTTAATTAGAAACTAGGGTTTTATAATTACTAGATTCAAAAATAATAACTTTCTAAGTAAAGAATGTTTAAGTAAACAATTTTTGAGCTACCAAAATAATATTGGCTTTTAATATTTTATTGCTTTATTATTATTTAAAGAAAATAGTAAATGGTAATTTTCAAATTAGGGTTTATAAACTACCTCTAATATTTAAATTAATGAAAAGAAGATTAAGAAAATTAATCTTAAAATTTTCTTTACTTACTCAATAACTATTATTTTATTTTTAAACTAATCTAATTTATTGAATTCAAATTGTTTTTAAAACAAATGAAAAAGCATAATTAATAAAGTTAAAAATAAGTGAATTTTTTTTGACACACATTTTTATTTATTTTATTTTATTTGAATAGAGTTTATTTTTGCGAGCATTTTGGTATATTATTTATATTTTTCTAAGCTAAAATGAATTTAATCTATTTATGTAAAGTTTCAGTGATTTCTGAGATTTAAATTGAAAATAGAAACACTAAAGCTACCCGGTCTAGTGCTACCCCAGTGACTGACTAGTGGGGCCAATGCCACGTTGGCTGCCATGTGAGGGATGACCAAGTCAAAATCGGGACGTGGCACGCAAGCAGCTCTCCGGCGAGCAGTCGACGACAGCGCCGGCGACTCGGGCCATCCCCGGACGATTGGGTGCTACGGTTGGCTTCAGCACACGATGGGGAAGCGAATGACGTGATCGCCGCTACCTAATGGTCGCCGGAGCATGAACGACGGTGAGGTGAAGTGGCGGCACTCACAGGCTCTCGGTGCGGCAACGATATACAACATAATCGAGCTGGCCGAGGGCACCAGTGGAACGAGTAGCTCACCAGGAGCACAGAGAGCTTGACGGCGTGGCCGATGGTGGTCGCAATCGCCGGCGACGACGGTGACTGCTGTTGGCGTGGTAGTGGTTAACACACGTCCGTTGGGAACCCCAAGAGGAAGGTGTGATGCGTACAGCAGCGAGTTTTCCCTCAGTATGAAACCAAGGTTATCGAACCAGTAGGAGTCAAGGAACACGTGAAGGTTGTTGGTGACGGAGTGTAGTGCGGCGCAACACCAGGGATTCCGGCACCAACGTGGAACCTGTACAACACAATCAAAGTACTTTGCCCCAACGTAACAGTGAGGTTGTCAATCTCACCGGCTTGCTGTAAACAAAGGATTAGATGTATAGTGTGGAAGATGATGTTTGTTTGCGAAGAACAGTAAAGAACAATTGCAGTAGATTGTATTTCAGATGTAAAGAATGGGCCGGGGTCCACAGTTCACTAGTGGTGTCTCTCCCATAAGATAATTAGCATGTTGGGTGAACAAATTACAGTTGGGCAATTGACAAATAAAGAAGGCATAACAATGCACATACATATATCATGATGAGTACTATGAGATTTAATCAGGGCATTACGACAAAGTACATAGACCGCCATCCAACATGCATCTATGCCTAAAAAGTCCACCTTCAGGTTATCATCCGAACCCCTTCCAGTATTAAGTTGCAAACAACAGACAATTGCATTAAGTATGGTGCGTAATGTAATCAACACAAATATCCTTAGACTAAGCATCGATGTTTTATCCCTAGTGGCAACAACACATCCACAACCTTAGAACTTTTTGTCACTGTCCCAGATTCAATGGAGGCATGAACCCACTATCGAGCATAAATACTTCCTCTTGGAGTCACAAGTATCAACTTGGCCAGAGCCTCTACTAGCAACGGAGAGCATGCGAGAACATAAACAACATATATGATAGCTTGATAATCAACTTGACATAGTATTTAATATTCATCGGATCCCAACAAACACAACATGTAGCATTACAAATAGATGATCTTGATCATGATAGGCAGCTCACAAGATCTAACATGATAGCACAATGAGGAGAAGACAACCATCTAGCTACTGCTATGGACCCATAGTCCAGGGGTGAACTACTCACACATCAATCCGGAGGCGATCATGGTGATGAAGAGACCTGTGGGAGATGATTCCCCTCTCCGGCAGGGTGCCGGAGGCGATCTCCTGAATCCCCCGAGATGGGATTGGCGGCGGCGGCGTCTCTGGAAGGTTTTCCGTATCGTGGCTCTCAGTACTGGGGTATTCGCGACGAAGGCTTTAAGTAGGCGGAAGGGCGGAGTCGGAGGGCTGACGAGGGGCCCACACGCTAGGGCCGCGCGGCCAGGGCCTGGGCCGCACCGCCCTAGTGTGGCGTCACCTCGTCGCCCCACTTCGTAGTCCTTTCGGTCTTCTGGAAGCTTCGTGGAAAAATAAGACCGTGGGCGTTGATTTCGTCCAATTCCGAGAATATTTCCTTACTAGGATTTCTGAAACCAAAAACAGCAGAAAACAACAACTGGCTCTTCGGCATCTCGTCAATAGGTTAGTGCCGGAAAATGCATAATAATGACACATAATGTGTATAAAACATGTGAGTATCATCATAAAAGTAGCATGGAACATAAGAAATTATAGATACGTTTGAGACGTATCAAGCATCCCCAAGCTTAGTTCCTACTCGCCCTCGAGTAGGTAAACGATAACAAAGATAATTTCGAAGTGACATGCTATCATAATCTTGATCAATACTATTGTAAAGCATATGAGATGAATGCAGCGATTCGAAGCAATGGTGAAGACAATGAGTAAACAAGCTGAATCATATAGCAAAGACTTTTCATGAATAATACTTTCAAGACAAGCATCAATAAGACTTGCATAAGAGTTACTCATAAAGCAATAGATTCAAAGTAAAGGCATTGAAGCAACACAAAGGAAGATATAAGTTTCAGCGAGTTGCTTTCAACTTCAACATATTTATCTCATGGATAATTGTCAACACAAAGTAATATAACAAGTGCAATAGGTAAACATGTAGGAATCAATGCACACGAGTTGATACAAGTGTTTGCTTCTAAGATAGAAAGAAGTAGGTAAACTGACTCAACAATAAAGTAGAAGATAGGCCCTTCGCAGAGGAAGTATGGATTACTATATTTGTGCTAGAGCTTTTCATTTTGAAAACAAGAAACAATTTTGTCAACGGTAGTAATAAAGCATATGTGTTATGTATAAGACATCTTATAAGTTGCAAGCCTCATGCATAGTATACCAATAGTGCTCGCACCTTGTCCTAATTAGCTTGGATTAACATGGATTATCATTGCATAGCATATGTTTCAACCAAGTGTCACAAAGGGGTACCTCTATGCCGCCTGTACAAAGGTCTAAGGAGAAAGTTCGCATTGGATTTCTCGCTTTTGATTATTCACAACTTAGACATCCATACCGGGACAACATAGACAACAGATAATGGACTCCTCTTTAATGCATAAGCATTCAACAACGATTAAAATTCTCATAAGAGATTGAGGATTAATTGTCCAAACTGAAACTTCCACCATGAATCATGGCTTTAGTTAGCGGCCCAATGTTCTTCTCTAACAATATGCATACTCAAACCATTTGATCATGAAAATCGCCCTTACTTCAGACAAGACGAACATGCATAGCAATGATACGTCTCCAACGTATCGATAATTTCTTGTGTTCCATGCCACATTATTGATGTTATCTACATGTTATATGCACACTTTATGTCATATTCGTGCATTTTCTGGAACTAACCTATTAACAAGATGCCGAAGTGCCGCTTCCGTTTTCTCGCTGTTTTTGGTTTCAGAAATCCTAGTAACGAAATATTCTCGGAATCGGACGAAATCAACGCCCGTGTTCCTATTTTACCCGGAAGCATCCGGAACACACGAGAACCGCCGGAGAAGGGGGCAGGGCCACCACACCACACCCCGGCGCGGCCAAGGGGGCGCGCCCCCTAGGGTGTGGGCCCCCGTAAGCCCTCCCGCGCCGCCTCTCCGCCTATATAAAGCCCCCGACCTAAAAACCTCGGGGCGTTCGACGAAAACCACGGAACCCTTCCAGAGCCGCCGCCATCGCGAAGCCAAGATCTGGGGGACAGGAGTCTCTGTTCCGGCACCCCGCCGGAGCGGGGAAGTGCCCCCGGAAGGCTTCTCCATCGACACCGCTGCCATCTCCACCGCCATCTTCATCACCGTTGCTCGCTCCCATGAGGAGGGAGTAGTTCTCCATCGAGGCTCGGGGCTGTACCGGTAGCTATGTGGTTCATCTCTCTCCTATGTACTTCAATACAATAATCTCATGAGCTGCCTTACATGATTGAGATTCATATGATGATGCTTGTAATCTAGATGTCATTATGCTAGTCAAGTGAGTTTTACTTATGTGATCTCCGGAGACTCCTCGTCCCACGTGTGTAAAGGTGACAAGTGTGTGCACCGTGTGGGTCTCTTAGGCTAGATTTCACGGAATACTTATTCACCGTTGAATGGCATAGTGAGGTGCTTATTTATATCTCTTTATGATTGCAATATGTTTTGTATCACAATTTATCTATGTGCTACTCTAGTGATGTGTTATTAAAGTAGTTTTATTCCTCCCGCACGTGTGCAAAGGTGACAGATGTGTGCACCGTGTTAGTACTTGGTTTATGCTATGATCATGATCTCTTGTAGATTGCGAAGTTAACTATTGCTATGATAATATTGATGTGATCTATTCCTCCTACATATGCATGAAGGTGACAAGTGTGCATGCTATGCTAGTACTTGGTTTAGTCTTTCGATCTATCTTACACTAAAGGTTACTAAAATATGAGCATTATTGTGGAGCTTGTTAACTCCGGCATTGAGGGTTCGTGTAATCCTACGCAATGTGTTCATCATCCAACAAAAGTGTAGAGTATGCATTTATCTATTCTCGTTATGTGATCAATGTTGAGAGTGTCCACTAGTGAAAGTGTAATCCCTAGGCCTTGTTCCTAAATATCGCTATCGCTGCTTGTTTACTCGTTTCTATCGCGTTACTACTCGCGTTACTACCGCTGCGTTACTACCGCTTGTTTACTCGTCCCGGGCAAAGCACTTTTCGGTGCCGTTGCTACTACTTATTCATACCACCTGTATTTCACTATCTCTTCGCCGAACTAGTGCACCTATTAGGTGTGTTGGGGACACAAGAGACTTCTTGCTTTGTGGTTGCAGTGGTTGCATGAGAGGGATATCTTTGACCTCTTCCTCCCCGAGTTCGATAAACCTTGGGTATCCACTTAAGGGAAACTTGCCGCTGTTCTACAAACCTCTCGCTCTTGGAGGCCCAACACTCGTCTACAAGAATAGAAGCTCCCGTAGACATCAAGCACTTTTCTCGGCGCCGTTGCCGGGGAGGAAAGGTAAAAGGCTCTCATACTACGGTCTCGTGTAAAGTATTTTTCCGGCGCCGTTGTGTGTGTGCTCGAAGCTATTTCCTTTAGATCCTGCAATTGCATCTTGTTGTTTCTTGTTTACACTAGTTTGGCATAATGTACAAGAGTGAGCTTCTTATTCTATTTCCTGATTTAAAACATGGATTGTTTGATGCGAAAATTAAAAAACCTATGAAATCTTATTTGCATGTCTGGTAGTAATATTAGTATGAACGCTTTGAACACCATTGTTGATAATGATATAGAAAGTTCTAAGCTTGGGGAAGCTGGTTTTCATGATCTTTTTAGTCCCCCAAGCATTGAGGAGAAAATTTTCTTTGATGATACTTTGCCTCCTATTTGATGATGATAATGATAGTGGTCTTTTGGTGCCACCTACTATGGAGAGTAAATTTTGTTGTGATTATACTATGCCTCCTACACTTGATGAGAATAATAATGATAGCTACTTTGTTGAATTTGCTCCCACTACAACTAATAAAATTGATTATGCTTATGTGGAGAGTAATAATTTTATGCATGAGACTCATGATAAGAATGCTTTATGTGATAGTTATATTGTTGAGTTTGCTCATGATGCTACTGAAAGTTATTATGAGAGAGGAAAATATGGTTGTAGAAATTTTCATGTTACTAAAATGCCTCTCTATGTGCTGAAATTTTTGAAGCTACACTTGTTTTATCTTCCTATGCTTGTTACTTTGCTCTTCATGAACTTGTTTATTTACAAGATTCCTATGCATAGGAAGCATGTTAGACTTAAATGTGTTTTGAATTTGCCTCTTGATGCTCTCTTTTGCTTCAAATACTATTTCTTGCGAGTGCATCATTAAAACTCGCTGAGCCCATCTTAATGGCTAAAAAGAAAGAACTTCTTGGGAGATAACCCATGTGTTATTTTGCTACAGTACTTTGTTTTATATTTGTGTCTTGGAAGTTGTTTACTACTGTAGCAACCTCTCCTTATCTTAGTTTTGTGTTTTGTTGTGCCAAGTAAAGTCTTTGATAGTAAAGTAAGTACTAGATTTGGATTACTGCGCAGAAACAGATTTCTTTGCTGTCACGAATCTGGGTCTAATTCTCTCGTAGGTAACTCAGAAAATTATGCCAATTTACGTGAGTGATCCTCAGATATGTACGCAACTTTCATTCAATTTGAGCATTTTCATTTGAGCAAGTCTGGTGGCCTAATAAAATCCATCTTTACGGACTGTTCTGTTTTGACAGATTCTGCCTTTTATTTCGCATTGCCTCTTTTGCTATGTTGGATGAATTTCTTTGATCCATTAATGTCCAGTAGCTTTATGCAATGTCCAGAAGTGTTAAGAATGATTGTGTCACCTCTGAACATGTTAATTTTTATTGTCCACTAACCCTCTAATGAGTTGTTTCGAGTTTGGTGTGGAGGAAGTTTTCAAGGGTCAAGAGAGGAGGATGATATACTACGATCAAGAAGAGTGAAAAGTCTAAGCTTGGGGATGCCCCGGTGGTTCATCCCCGCATATATCAAGAAGACTCAAGCTGTCTAAGCTTGGGGATGCCCAAGGCATCCCCTTCTTCATCGATAAATTATCGTGTTCCTTCTCTTGAAACTATATTTTTATTCGGTCACATCTTATGTGCTTTACTTGGAGCGTCCGTGTGCTTTTGTTTTTGTTTTTGTTTGAATAAATTGGATTACATCATGCTTGTGTGGGAGAGAGACACGCTCCGCTGGTTCATATGAACACATGTGTTCTTAGCTCATAATATTCATGGCGAAGTTTCCTCTTCGTTAAATTGTTATATGGTTGGAATTGGAAAATGATACATGTAGTAATTGCTATAATGTCTTGGGTAATGTGATACTTGGCAATTGTTGTGCTCATGTTTAAGCTCTTGCATCATATACTTTGCACCTATTAGTGAAGAATACATAGAGCATGCTAAAATTTGGTTTGCATAATTGGTCTCTCTAAAGTCTAGATAATTTCTAGTATTGAGTTTGAACAACAAGGAAGACGGTGTAGAGTCTTATAATGTTTTCAATATGTCTTTTATGTGAGTTTTGCTGCACCGGTTCATCCTTGTGTTTGTTTCAAATAAGCCTTGCTAGCCTAAACCTTGTATCGAGAGGGAATACTTCTCATGCATCCAAAATACTTGAGCCAACCACTATGCCATTTGTGTCCACCATACCTACCTATACTACATGGTATTTTCCCGCCATTCCAAAGTAAATTGCTTGAGTGCTACCTTTAAAATTCCATCATTCACCTTTGCAATATATAGCTCATGGGACAAATAGCTTAAAAACTATTGTGGTATTGAATATGTAATTATGCACTTTATCTCTTATTAAGTTGCTTGTTGTGCGATAACCATGTTCATCGGGGAACGCCATCAACTCATTGTTGAATTTCATGTGAGTTGCTATGCATGTTCGTCTTGTCCGAAGTAAGGGCGATCTACACCGAGTTGAATGGTTTGAGCATGCATATTGTGAGAGAAGAACATTGGGCCGCTAACTAAAGCCATGATCCATGGTGGAAGTTTCAGCTTTGGACAAACATCCTCAAGTCTCTAATGAGAAAAGAATTAATTGTTGTCAAATGCTTAAAGCATTAAAAGAGGAGTCCATTATCTCGTTGTCTATGTTGTCCCGGTATGGATGTCTAAGTTGAGAATAATCAAAAGCGAGAAATCCAAATGCGAGCTTTCTCCTTAGACCTTTGTACGAGCGGCATAGAGGTACCCCTTTGTGAAACTTGGTTAAAGCATATGTATTGCGGTGATAATCCGGTAGTCCAAGCTAATTAGGACAAGGTGCGGGCACTATTGGTACACTATGCATGAGGCTTGCAACTTATAAGATATAATTTACATGATGCATATGCTTTATTACTACCGTTGACAAAATTGTTTCATGTTTTCAAAATCAAAGCTCTAGCACAAATATAGCAATCGATGCTTTTCCTCTATGGAGGACCATTCTTTTACTTTCATTGTTGAGTCAGTTCACCTATTTCTCTCCATCTCAAGAAGCAAACACTTGTGTGAACTCGTGCATTGATTCTTACATATTTGCATATTGCATTTGTTATATTGCTTTGCATTGACAATTATCCATGAGATATACATGTTATAAGTTGAAAGCAACCGCTGAAACTTCATCTTCCTTTGTGTTGCTTCAATACCTTTACTTTGAATTATTACTTTATGAGTTAACTCTTATGCAAGACTTATTGATGCTTGTCTTGAAGTGCTATTCATGAAAAGTCTTTGCTTTATGATTCAGCTTGTTTACCCATGTCATATACATTGTTTTGATCGCTGCATTCACTACATATGCTTTACAAATAGTATGATCAAGTTTATGATGGCATGTCACTCCGTAAATTATCTTTGTTATCGTTTTACCTCGCTCGGGACGAGCAGTAACTAAGCTTGGGGATGCCGATACGTCTCCAACGTATCGATAATTTCTTGTGTTCCATGCCACATTATTGATGTTATCTACATGTTATATGCACACTTTATGTCATATTCGTGCATTTTCTCGGAACTAACCTATTAACAAGATGCCGAAGTGCCGCTCTCGTTTTCTCGCTGTTTTTGGTTTCAGTAAATCCTAGTAACGAAATATTCTCGGAATCGGACGAAATCAACGCCTGTGTTCCTATTTTACCCGGAAGCATCCGTAACACACGAGAACCGCCGTAGAAGGGGGGCAGGGCCACCACACCACACCCCGGCGCGGCCAAGGGGGGCGCGCCCCTAGGGTGTGGGCCCCCCGTAAGCCCTCCCCGCGCCGCCTCTCCGCCTATATAAAGCCCCCGACCTAAAAACCTCGGGGCGTTCGACGAAAACCACGAAACCTTCCGCAGCCGCCGCCATCGCGAAGCCAAGATCCGGGGGACAGGAGTCTCTGTTCCGCACCCCGCCGGAGCGGGGAAGTGCCCCCGAAGGCTTCTCCATCGACACCGCTGCCATCTCCACCGCCATCTTCATCACCGCCGCCGCTCCCATGAGGAGGGAGTAGTTCTCCATCGAGGCTCGGGGCTGTACCGGTAGCTATGTGGTTCATCTCTCTCCTATGTACTTCAATACAATAATCTCATGAGCTGCCTTACATGATTGAGATTCATATGATGATGCTTGTAATCTAGATGTCATTATGCTAGTCAAGTGAGTTTTACTTATGTGATCTCCGGAGACTCCTCGTCCCACGTGTGTAAAGGTGACAAGTGTGTGCACCGTGTGGGTCTCTTAGGCTAGATTTCACGTAATACTTATTCACCGTTGAATGGCATAGTGAGGTGCTTATTTATATCTCTTTATGATTGCAATATGTTTTGTATCACAATTTATCTATGTGCTACTCTAGTGATGTGTTATTAAAGTAGTTTTATTCCTCCCGCACGTGTGCAAAGGTGACAAGGTGTGCACCGTGTTAGTACTTGGTTTATGCTATGATCATGATCTCTTGTAGATTGCGAAGTTAACTATTGCTATGATAATATTGATGTGATCTATTCCTCCTACATATGCATGAAGGTGACAAGTGTGCATGCTATGCTAGTACTTGGTTTAGTCTTTCGATCTATCTTACACTAAAGGTTACTAAAATATGAGCATTATTGTGGAGCTTGTTAACTCCGGCATTGAGGGTTCGTGTAATCCTACGCAATGTGTTCATCATCCAACAAAAGTGTAGAGTATGCATTTATCTATTCTCGTTATGTGATCAATGTTGAGAGTGTCCACTAGTGAAAGTGTAATCCCTAGGCCTTGTTCCTAAATATCGCTATCGCTGCTTGTTTACTGTTTTACTGCGTTACTACTACGCGTTACTACTACCGCGTTACTACCGCTTGTTTACTCGTCCCGGGCAAAGCACTTTTCGGTGCCGTTGCTACTACTTATTCATACCACCTGTATTTCACTATCTCTTCGCCGAACTAGTGCACCTATTAGGTGTGTTGGGGACACAAGAGACTTCTTGCTTTGTGGTTGCAGTGGTTGCATGAGAGGGATATCTTTGACCTCTTCCTCCCTGAGTTCGATAAACCTTGGGTATCCACTTAAGGGAAACTTGCTGCTGTTCTACAAACCTCTGCTCTTGGAGGCCCAACACTGTCTACAAGAATAGAAGCTCCCGTAGACATCAAGCAACTCGCATGATATTCAACAAAGGTGTAATAGTTGATGGCGTCCTCAGAAACATGGTTACCGCTCAACAAGCAACTTATTAAGAAATAAGACACATAAGTACATATTCTTCACCACAATAGTTTTTAAGGCTATTTTCCCATGAGCTATATATTGCAAAGACAGAGGATAGAATTTTTAAAGGTAGCACTCAAGTAATGTACTTTTGAATGGCAGAGAAATACCATGTAGTAGGTAGGTATGGTGGACACAAATGGCATAGTTTTTGGCTCAAGGATTTGGATGCACGAGAAGAATTC
Organism: Lolium rigidum; assembly: GCF_022539505.1. Taxonomy (NCBI): domain Eukaryota; kingdom Viridiplantae; phylum Streptophyta; class Magnoliopsida; order Poales; family Poaceae; genus Lolium; species Lolium rigidum. Next base: position 57,272,926 of record NC_061508.1, read on the forward strand.
CTCTCAATACAAGGCTAGGCTAGCAAGGTTGTTTGAAGCAAACTCAAGTATAAAACGGTGCAGGAAAACTCACATATGAACATATTGTAAGTATTATAAGACTTTACATTGTCTCCTTGTTGTTCAAACACATTAACGAGAAAATATCTAGACTCTAGAGATCAATCATGCAAACCAAATTTTAACAAGCTCTATGTAGTTCTTCATTAATGGGTGCAAAGTACATGATGCAAGAGCTTAAACATGGTCTATATATGAGCACAACAATTGCCAAGTATCAAATTATTCAAGACATTATACCATTTACCACATGCGGCATTTTCCGTTTCCAACCATATAACAATGAACGAAGCAGTTCAACCTTCGCCATGAACATTAAGGATAAAGCTAAGAACATATGTGTTCATACGAAACAGCGGAGCGTGTCTCTCTCCCAAACAAAGAATGCTAGGATCCGATTTTATTCAAACAAAAAACAAAAACAAAAACAAACAGACGCTCCAAGTAAAGCACATAAGATGTGACGGAATAAAAATATAGTTTCACTAGAGGTGACCTGATAAGTTGTCGATGAAGAAGGGATGCCTTGGGCATCCCCAAGCTTAGATGTTTGAGTCTTCTTAAAATGTTTAGAGATGAACCACGGGGGAATCCCCAAGCTTATACTTTTCACTCTTCTTGATCATATTGTATCATCCTCCTCTCTTGACCCTTGAAAACTTCCTCCACACCAAACTCGAAACAATCTCATTAGAGGGTTAGTGCATAATTCATATATTCAGAGGTGACATAATCATTATTAACACTTCTAGACATTGCACAAAGCTACTTGAAGTTAATGGAACAAAGAAATCCATCAAACATAGCAAAACAGGCAATGCGAAATAAAAGGCAGAATCTGTCAAAACAGAACAGTCCGTAAAGACGAATTTTTTAGAGGCACCAGACTTGCTCATATGAAAATGCCCAAATTGAATGAAAGTTGCGTACATATCTGAGGATCATGCACGTAAATTGGCAGATTTTTCTAAATTTTCTACAGCAGGGGCGGCTCAATTTCGTGACAGCAAGAAATCTGTTCCTGCGCAGTAATCCAAATCTAGTATTGACTTTACTATCAAAGACTTTAGTTGGCACAAAAATGCAATAAAATAAAGATAAGGAGAGGTTGCTACTGTAGTAACAACTTCCAATACTCAAATACAAAATAAAGTGCAGAAGTAAAATAATGGGTTGTCTCCCATAAGCGATTTTCTTTAACGCCTTTAAGCTAGGCGCAGAAAGTGTGAATCAAGTATTGTCAAGAGATGAAGCTTCAACAGAGGGGTTTGGAGTTTTCTCAACTATGCATTGTATCTTATCTATGTAAGTTTCAGAGGCTCCTTTTTCATTACTCTTAGGCTTGCTATTCTCATCAAACAAATTTTCAGGAACAAGCCAATCATAGTTATTTTCTAGAGCTTCATGCATTCCTAGGAGCTTGCAAGGTATTGATGTCTTAATCTCCCCTTCACAATTAACTTTATTAGTGTACTTTCATCTATATTTTTCCATTTTTTCAAGGGTACTAGCAAAGTTGGTATAAGAGCCAAGCATCTTATATTTAATAAAGACCTTTCTAGCCTCTCTTGCTACACCACCAAATTCTTTAAGAAGGGTTTCTAAGACAAAATCTTTCTTTTCTCCTTCCTCCATATCACAGAGTGTAAGAAACATATGTTGAATTATAGGATTGAGATTAACAAATTTAGTTTCCAACATGTGTACTAAAGAAGCAGCAGCAATTTCATGAGTAGGAGCAAGTTCTAACAAGTGTCTATCTTCAAAATCTTCAGCTGTACTAACATGGGTGAAAAAATCTTCTATATTATCTCTTACAATTATAGACCCTCATCCTACCGGTATGTCTTTTAGAGTGTACTTAGGAGGAAACATGATGAAATAAACAAAAGGTAAATAAAGTAAATGCAAGTAACTAATTTTTTTGTGTTTTTAATATGGAGAACAAGACAGTATATAAAGTAAAACTAGCAACTATTTTTTGTGTGTTTTTGATATAAGAAGCAAACAAAGCAGTAAATAAAATAAAGTAAAGCAAGACAAAAACAAAGTAAAGAGATTGGATGTGGGAGACTCCCCTTGCAGCGTGTCTTGATCTCCCCGGCAACGGCGCCAGAAAAATCCTTGCTGTTGGCGTGGTAGTGGTTAACACACGTCCGTTGGGAACCCCAAGAGGAAGGTGTGATGCGTACAGCAGCGAGTTTTCCCTCAGTATGAAAACAAGGTTATCGAACCAGTAGGAGTCAAGGAACGCGTGGGGTTGTTGGTGACGGAGTGTAGTGCGGCGCAACACCAGGGATTCCGGCGCCAACGTGGAACCTGCACAACACAATCAAAGTACTTTGCCCCAACGTAACAGTGAGGTTGTCAATCTCACCGGCTTGCTGTAAACAAAGGATTAGATGTATAGTGTGGAAGATGATGTTTGTTTGCGAAGAACAGTAAAGAACAATTGCAGTAGATTGTATTTCAGATGTAAAGAATGGGCCGGGGTCCACAGTTCACTAGTGGTGTCTCTCCCATAAGATAATTAGCATGTTGGGTGAACAAATTACAGTTGGGCAATTGACAAATAAAGAAGGCATAACAATGCACATACATATATCATGATGAGTACTATGAGATTTAATCGGGGCATTACGACAAAGTACATAGACCGCTATCCAAGCATGCATCTATGCCTAAAAAGTCCACCTTCAGGTTATCATCCGAACCCCTTCCAGTATTAAGTTGCAAACAACAGACAATTGCATTAAGTATGATGCGTAATGTAATCAACACAAATATCCTTAGACTAAGCATCCATGTTTTATCCCTAGTGGCAACAGCACATCCACAACCTTAGAACTTTCTGTCACTGTCCCAGATTCAATGGAGGCATGAACCCACTATCGAGCATAAATACTCCCTCTTGGAGTCACAAGTATCAACTTGGCCGAGCCTCTACTAGCAACGGAGAGCATGCAAGAACATAAACAACATATATGATAGATTGATAATCAACTTGACATAGTATTCAATATTCATCGGATCCCAACAAACACAACATGTAGGATTACAAATAGATGATCTTGATCATGATAGGCAGCTCACAAGATCTAACATGATAGCACAATGAGGAGAAGACAACCATCTAGCTACTGCTATGGACCCATAGTCCAGGGGTGAACTACTCACACATCAATCCGGAGGCGATCATGGTGATGAAGAGACCTCCGGGAGATGATTCCCCTCTCCGGCAGGGGTGCGGAGGCGATCTCCTGAATCCCCCGAGATGGGATTGGCGGCGGCAGCGTCTCTGGAAGGTTTTCCGTATCGTGGCTCTCGGTACTGGGGTATTCGTGACGAAGGCTTTAAGTAGGCGGAAGGGCGGAGTCGGAGAGCTGACGAGGGGCCCACACGCTAGGGCCGCGCGGCCAGGGCCTGGGCCGCACCGCCCTAGTTTGGCGTCGCCTCGTCGCCCCACTTCGTAATCCTTTCGGTCTTCTGGAAGCTTCGTGGAAAAATAAGACCCTGGGCGTTGATTTCGTCCAATTCCGAGAATATTTCCTTACTAGGATTTCGAAACCAAAAACAGCAGAAAACAACAAGCGGCTCTTCGGCATCTCGTCAATAGGTTAGTGCCGGAAAATGCATAATAATGATACATAATGTGTATAAAACATGTGAGTATCATCATAAAAGTAGCATGGAACATAAGAAATTATAGATACGTTTGAGACGTATCAGTGACCGGCATCGAAGATGCTGAGCTTGACGGCGATGCTCCAGGATGCTTCGACCCGATTCCAGGATGAGTCGAGGGCGGGGAAGATGATGGCGTCCTCGGGGTGGCTCGGGAGTGCCTCCATCGACGGCGAGACGAGTTGGCCGACGAACTAGGGTTTCAAATTGGGGAAGGAATGAAGCAGAGAGAAGAAACGAGAGGCTAGGGTTTCTTCCAGGGCTTTTATAGAGCTCGGTAGCGCGTCTCGTCACGAGATCGATCGAGGAGGGGTCGACAACAGCGAGGAGGGCGTCGTGCTGTCGAGCGCGTGTGAGAGGAAGAGGATGAGGACGAGCTCCTCCCTCTCGCTGATATTTTTGGGATGAAGTGGTACGGTGGTCTTGGGCTGGGATGAGCTGGGCTTGGTCGACGTGGTGGCTGTTGGGCTGCGGTGACCTGCTTCGGCTGCCAAGGTGAGTTTCCCTCTCTTTCTCTTTTCAAATTTATGTTTTATATTTTCTGTTTTGTTTAGATTTTGTGATTTGAATTCAAACTCAATTATGTTTTGTTTTGAAAATTCTAAATTATTTTAATATCAAGACAATTTGATAATCATGCTCACTGCCTAATGTTGTTGTTTAAACAAGTGTTGAAATTTTGATTAGATTGATATTTTGTGAAGCTTGAGTAAAATAGAAATGGTTTAGGTATTTATTTCAATTCCCTTTTTTAATTTAGAACTAGATTTATTTAAATGATTTGAATTTATAACAAGTGCATAGTGAACACATTATATTTTGCTAGTGCTTAACCATAGGGATTACTCACATATAGTTTAATTATGGCTAGAGTTTAGCAAATGGTAAAGGGTATGGGATTGGTTCATGATTTTATGTGTATGATGGTGTCTTAGGGTTTTAAGAAGAATGGTGAGATAAACTCTATAATTACCAACCTCCATTAACTATCCTAAGATTGAATTATTTAGGATAGATCCTATATTCCTCATGGTTAAATCAACTACTCATATGATGGTTTTATTTTATAAAATACTATTGCATTTGGTTCACTAAGCAAGATATTTGGAAAGAAAAGTAGAATTGGACATTGGTTTCACTCTAGTCACCAAATGACAATTAGTTCTAAGTATATATGGCTTGGTCTATACTTGTGATCCATGATACACAAGTTAGGACATAATATTTTATGTGGAGTGAATTCTATTTGAAAGGTTCAGGGTTTTGGTGATGCTTCACTATTTGAAATGTAAAATAGGCATGAGGCATGGCAGGGTTCTACTTATAATCCAAAGTGATACTTGGATTGGTATCTAGATGTGGTCTAGGGTTTAGTGATGATCTCCTAAGTGATACACAATCTAGAATTATGATATGAGTATAAATCTTGATTATGTTTTATTGGCTAGGGTTACTCCTCCTTACTTCATTAGGTTTCTTGTTCCAAGACAATGCTAGGGTTTTCTCTAGTATTTAGAGAAGACAAGTTTAAGTACTATGTCATTACTCCTACTCAAGGCATGAGGATTGGTTTGGGATGAACACTAGTGATATACTTATTATTTCATGTGATAAATGGGACCTATTGATCATATAGATTTAATTTATCATCTAATTTCAATAGGTATGATCATGCATTAGGCATGATCAACTTATTCATCACTAATCACTTCTTTATTATTTCTCTCAACACACTCATCCTAGATTCTTAGGGTTTATAATTAATACCAAGTTGTGATGATTATGGAATTGGTTTCCTAAGGTATTGCTATTGGAATAAGGTTCTCACCTCCAAGATCAAATGTTGTCTTGAACAACTAGGATTAGTACTACTCTAGTATTCTTGTATGGGCATGGATATGATTAGTATTATAACTTCTCTCACTTCTCAATGTCTTGGAATATCCTAAGGTCCTACTCAATAGATGATGATATGATCCTCTAAATATATGGTTTACCTAGGAATTCTACCTTGGTATCTTCTGTAGCTTGTTCTTCAGGAAATCTGATAAACATGCATCTTGTGGTATGCCTCCACCTCCTAACTTCTTCATCTTGATCCTAGCTAATTCACATGGAAGGTCTCAAGGTTTTGGTTTCCTTGTAGCATGGTACAAGATGACCAAATGGATGAAGGGTGTGGCTCCTTTTATAGGCTTGGGCAAGCTCTAGCATCATGACACATAGGTGGGTGACTCTTTTTTTGGTTTGATGAGTAAGGTGCTTGGTTGTCATGCCCTCATCCATAGCAATCCTTTGAGTATGAGGTGGCATAGCTTGTAATGCAAGTCATGTAGATATTTTCATCCTATGTGGCATAGAGATTATCCTCTCATATGATTTATTTTTAGATAGCCAAGTGGCATTTGTTACTAAATATCTTGTGGATGGTTTTATTATTGTTGATGAGTCATTATATCATATTTGATTGGATTTATATTATAATATTGATCAAAAGGTCAAGGTTGAGGGTTATTCCTCAATTTTGGATAGTTGGTGTTAAATTTCACCAAGGCATGATTATATGAGTTTCAAAATACTCATAGTTAGTTTTATTCAAATAGTTTGAACTATAATTTGTAATGTAAACGGATTTAGTTTTATGATATTCCATATATTTAATAAGTTATGATTTAAATAAGAATGTGTGGCTTTTATGCACTTTAGACCTGTGGTTTACCTTATTTGGTAATAAGTTTAGAAGTTAATTAAATTACACCCAAAGGTAGTTGCTAACTTTTAAGTGTTAATAAATTAGGATTTGATTCTTAAAGAATGTGTTGTTGTAAATCTAATTCCATTTGATCTAAACCATAGATCACATTCATCTCTACCCAAAACAAGGTTTTAGCAAAGATCACAGTGAAGTTTATAGCGCTTGACTTGATGAGCTACTTCAGTTCCAGCAAGTCAAGTGAAACTTACTGTGACAGGTTTTATTTGAAAGCGCGAAAATTCCCCAGGTTTTCTATGCATGAATGCAATGCACACTTTGGTGTTCTCTCATTTTATAGCCTCTAAACCTGGGATATTACAGGCCGGTGCCCAGGATGGCATGACCAGCTCCCAGGCCGGTAGCTCCGGTTCCCAGGCCGACAGAACCGGCTCCCAGGCCGGAAAATCTGGCACCCAGGCTGGCCGTGCCGGGATCCAGACCGGCCATACAAGGTACAGATTGCAATGTCCAGAAAAGTCCGAAAACTGCAGAGCTGGATTTGTTTCTAGGAGATGTTTTGGGCATGCGGAGTTCTCGTGGCAAGAAGTCCAGTGTTGTTTTCAATGACTATCTTGCCATCATGAATGGAGTAGAACGTCAGGCATCCAAGCTTAGTTGGTACTTGCACCGTCTTGCGATAATTGAGGAGTACCAAGATTGGGAAAGGAACATGATACTGGGTTTCAATCGATGTCACAGATACAATAGAAAGTTCAGTGGGTCTGATGCGTATGTCCTTGCTCACCGGCGTGTCGATGCGGAGTTAGACCGTTGATGGTGTGATGCGGTTGAAAGAGGTGAATTTGCTTGTCTTTGGGAGGACTTCAAAACTTTTCTTCGTGATGGTTTCGTGTTACCGTATATGGAGACAAGTGAGCAGCCGCCTAGAGTTGTGCATGCAATAGAGGATGTTGGCAAGAGCATAGTTCTAGTGCAGACAGTCACCGAGGCAGTGGTCATATCTTCGGAGGAGAAGAAACCTGGCTCTGATACCATGTGCACTGATGTGATTGTGGAGGAGAGTGTACCATTGAGCGGGTTGAATATGCAACTCATCAAGGAGGTACGAGATGAATCTTGCAAGACAGTTGACAAGGGTCAGCGGTGGAGTTTGTTTCAGACTCAGTGCATTATAAAGGGTAAGGCTTGCAAGTTCATGATTGATGGTGGTAGTTGTATTAATGGCATTAGCAAGGTAATGGTGGCAGCATTGAGGTTGTCTACATGGCGTCTTCCTGAACCTAAGCGTCTTGAGTGGTTGAATAGTTGTGGTATACTGAAGATTACTCATAAGGTGCGTGTGCCATTCACAATGATGATTATATTGATGAGATAGAGTGTGATGTGTTGCCATTGGAGGTGTGTGGATTGTTACTTGGGCATCCATGGCAGTATGATCGTAATGTGACACATGCTGGGAGATTCTATCTACCAGGTTGTCTTGTTGTGAAAGATCGGGCCAACGACCCGTATCATCTTGGTATCAGAGCGCTAGGTTGATCACGGTGCACATTGATTGTTGATGGCCGTTGTTTTTCTTGATTTGGAGTGGATACCATTGGGTAATCCGTCGCCATACTGTTGGTGAAGATCGAGGAAGCCTTCGTTCATGTGACCGAGCCTCGGCGAGCGCATGATGACTCCACTGCTCCAGTGCTAGGGTACTATCTTGTCTGAAACTGGGTTTTTTTTCGCCGAAAGAAGGTGAAGGGTGCAGAGTAAAGTCAATCGTGGTTCTTTTGGTGTACTTAGAAACTGGCTTACCGGCATGATCAAGCACATTGAACTGAACATGTCCCCTCTTGTGGTGGAGAACAGATGAACCAATATCCAGAATGAGTTTGAGGGATATGTAGTAGGTGTTGGGGTAGTACTGGACGTGCGCGATATAGTTTCCTACACGGAAGTGGCGCGATGTGGCGCAATTGCCACAGGAGAGTATACCCCTGGTGCACGAGTAGGAGTCGTTCATGAGCAGATGGCATCTATTCACCATGCCAACCACAATGGTCGAAGAGGAGGCAGAGGTCAACATGGTTTACAATGGAGGCTACAAAGAAGAAGGGGAGTATGGTACTGGCTACTAAGCAAGAAGAAATCGTGCCAGCAAGTAGAAATAGCGCGAGTGGATGACTTCTGGGACTAAGAAAACTAGGTAAGAAAAACTACCACTGACCTCCATTATTCGTTTGTTTTTCTCCATTAGGGATGGGTCGGAGATACGGTTTTGGGAGGATTCTTGGCTGGGAACAACTACGCTCCATCAACAATATCCAGCCTTGTACAATATAGTATTCCACAAAGGTGTTAGTTTGAAAAAGGTGTTTGAATCATTTCTGCCAGCTATGGCATTCAGGCGAGACCTTATTGGTCTCCGGTTGGCTTCTTGGAATGAACTGCTACAAAGGTTAGCTTCAGTCCAGTTGGTAAAAGGGGGCTGATGTTTTCCGATGGGAACTAACAAAGAATGGAGTTTTCTCGGTAGAGTCCATGTATAAAGCGTTAATCGAATTCATTCAACGGGTAATTAATAATAAATCTATTTGGAAGATGAAGATACCGCTGAAAACTAAGGTTTCATATGGTATCTTCGTCGTGGTGTTATTCTTACTAAAGACAACCTTACAAAACACATCTCGCATGGTTGTAAGAAATGTGCTTTCTGCCACGAAGAGGAAACAATAAAGCATATTTTCTTTCAGTGCCGGTTCACTAGGTCTATATGGTCAATCATTCAGATAAGTTCTACCTTATCCCCCCCCCCCCCCAAAGCATTGCAAACATCTTTGGCCATGTAGGAATGGCAAACGGGGTGGGATCTACGTTGAAAAATCTTATCAGAGTGGGAGCGATTGCAGTTATATGGTCGCTTTGGCTATGTAGGAAGGGCAAGGTTTTTAATGATAAAAATTCTTCTCTTATGCAGGTCATCTACCCGTGTACGGCTTTGCTCATCACTTCAGCGACTGGAGGACCGCGGCCTCTTTACGGAAGTGTCTACACGATTGGAGAATACGGCCAAGGAGTATATTACTCATGGGTGGTTGCATAGTCGGAGGATTGCAGCTCCTGTGCCATAAGTGGAGTTTTACATGCGACCTTTTTTTATTGCTTTGTTATGTTTATTGTGTTGGATTATATTCATGGACGGATGTGTGCATCCTAGCTATGCAGAGGTGAGGAGTATTGCTTAAAAAAATTAAGTAATAAAATGCCATTTATCGAAAAAATTATTCGTTTGCTTTTGGAAAGAAAAATAAGATGCCAGAGCACCCATCGGCCGGTTGTGCCTTCCCCCAACAAAGCGATACACATTACTCAACTTGCAGGAAAGTAGCTCATGATACCAACCAGGTTGCAGCGTGGAAGTGGAAACAAACAACACAAGAAAACAAGGCCGACAAGAAATAGGTTCTTAGATTTGTTATTGCATCTCATTGGCTAAGAAAAAAAAAGAGCACCAATCGAAAGGGAGAAGTGAGATTAATAGAGATGGCTTATCCCCTTCCAATACACGTATGTTCAGAAGTAACCTAGCTGGAGCAAGGCTGCCAGTACAACCAAAATCGGTTGCTTTAGAAATAAACCAAGAACACCCATAATAAAGTAATAAACCCTGAAACATCATCCTGGTACATTTGATGTACTAGCAATAAACCCAACTAGAAAGACAAAACCATAGCTAGACCGATAGGATAAAAAGTCTGCGGTACATGGAGCTAGTTACTACTGAAGATGCACACAAAACGTCGTTGATCACCAATTCACCATGGCGCGGTAGCCAGCTTTCTCATGGCTTGTTCCTTCATCCTAGTACTCGCCGCCACCATCTCTTCCATCTTAACATCAAACACGTTCAGAGAATCCTTGAGGGTCGACACCGTCGACTCAATGGCTCTCAACTCCTTCGCCGCACGAGCCTGCTCCAGCTTCACTGCCTCGTACCCCTGGGGCACCACTGGTATTTGTGAGGGAGCGCCAAGGAGGCCAAGGAGGTCGTCGACGCGCTTGCGCATCAATGCGACGTCCATGCCCTTGGCCTCAAATGACTCTAGGATCTTTTTCCACTCAGCAAGGTCCTCGAGGGAAGCAGGGAGGAGGCTCTGATGCCCTCAGCAATGTTGACCGTCTCCACAATCATGCGTGTAGTGAACTCGGGGCTTATTGTCTTCAGAAGATTCCTGTGGAGGAAAGCCTTCCGGGCCTGGCAGAGATGGTAGTACGTCATGCGCAGGTGATCTGGGAGTACTAGCAAACCGTTGCCGATGATGATCTTGAAATCCACAAAGCTTTTCACCGAAGCGAAATCATCAATGTCTGAACATGGAAATCGGACGCCGCCATCTACTGCCTCCTTCGAATTGGCATGTTTGTTGGAACTTTCCTTTTGTTTCTCTGCATTAGAGAACACGGCGCGTGATTCAATTTTTTGGTAACATTGCAAAATGAGCATGCATGATAATGCGTTCAACTCACTGTTATCCATAGATGTGTCCAGACTCAGGAGACCGAGGGCTCCATCAGTAGCGATGAACTCATTCTCCCTCAGTATGTACACCTGCAAACAGGAGTTAATAGCTAATCAAATCACTATAAAATATTATGGAGGAATGGTTAGTACTTCTACTGTGCATTCCATTTTTTTTAAATGAATGGACGATTGAAGAACTCACCTTAAATGTTGTCTGTCTCACTAGTTGGAAGACCACGGCGTCGTCAACCTTAAGATGTTTCTGTTTCACAAATCCCTTCCATCCACCGCTAAGTCCGGTCTTGTAAGCTATGTACTTTGTTTCATAAGTCTTCCGTTCCTCATCTTCTAATTCAATTCTATGATCATGGTTTAGCAGATGGTCTCTGCAAAAACTAGCTGGCATGCCCTGCGAGAGGAACGCAAAAGTCAAACGACGAGAGGGCAATCAAATCTTCTATTAGAGAAAGGAAAAGTAAACCTCATAAGAATAAAAAACGATTCTTCGGCACTGGACAAACATTCAAACACCCAGTAAATCTAGACTTACCAGCCAAAACCCCTTAACAACTTGTGAGTGCTTCATAACCTTGATAAAGCTTGGGCCTTCCGCTGGCAATTTCTTCTCTAGCTCCACAGCTCTTTTCAGAGCAGTGCCATTAATACTATAATTGTTTGAAGATTCATTCAGGTACATCCGGCAGACAAAATTGTCAAGTTTTAAATGCAATCTACTAAAGAAAACAACCAAAAAGTTGAAGTACCGTGCATTTTTCTTAGGGCCATCGCCATCAGATACCTGTGAAGCTTGTTCATGGTTAGTCTAGTCTAATGTGAGAGATTATGATTCAGACAGCCATCCACATTGCAGAGAGTAACATATACCTTGGTCTTTTTACACTCGATTACAGTCGCGTATATTTTGTTTTACAGAAACATTGGTGCCATGTATGAACAATTATTTTTTCAATTTGAAATTATTTTATGATTCCACTTTGGACCTTACCTCTAGATGAAAATTATCATCCTTATCTTCCTTGCCCTCACTACTACTGCTGCTGTCCAAGAGAGGTTTGTATTTCATCTTTCTCTTGATAGATTTGGAAGGCCTGTTTGTCTTCCTCTGTAACATAACCAATCAAAGAAGAGCAACTTTCTGTTAGTCCATTTCCCCAATAAAAAAAACCGACTCAACCATTCACAATGCAAAGTGTGACATAGATCGAGCTTTGAATAACAAAACATGTTTTGACCGAAGAAATTTTTTATTATTTCAGGTAAGGTATTACCATCGGCGTCGGTGGCTCAAAATCATTATCATTGGCACCGTTACTAAAGGTTCTGCTATGACAGTTGCTGTCAAATAACACCGGCTTCTGCTCTGTTTTGTTCTTTACAAACCTGGAACCTGCTGGCCTCCCTCTTTTCCTCTGAAAATAAAGAACCAACAAAAGCAGAGGAACGAATTCAACATTTGTTTGTATATTCCTTTCAAGATAAAACATAATCTGAATAATGATTTTTTATGAGCAAAATCTCTGAAGCATATGAGTTAAATTTTCCCCCTTGAACACGTATCAAACACAGATCTTTTATAATAGAAGAAGTAAACCAAGAAGGTGCACAACTTGCACGACGGAAAAAAAAAACTAAAATGTAAAAATACATGAGAAACCTATACAAAATTGCAGATAAAAAGAAAAGAAATCCAGAACAAGGAAGAAAAGCTAGTATCCAACCACAGGAAGCATGATGAGTACATAACTAAAAAAAATTGGAAGCTCTGTTTCTTTGTTCTAACTTTCCTGATAACTAAGACATGTTCATATCACCCACAAATACAAATACTGAATTAGGAGTGTGACTTGCTTTATAAGTTTTAACTAGGCCTGGGCTATTTTTCTTTGTGCTAGTTTTCTTTACTCCAGGTTTAATAAGATAGCCTGGAAGCTTTCCTTGCCCATTCCGCACACTCTCTGGCCTCATGGTCTGCCATAGGAGGTTAGATCAATCAGCTGTATGCTTGTAATTTATGAACAATTACAATCGAGATGGAAAGAAAAACAACGAAGAACTATTGAGACAGTACAAAGACATTATTCGTTTCGTAAAAAGTCTGAATGGGGCCACTCATGCTCTTATTAATGTATATACAAGAGAAATAAATCAGCAGAAAACTTACTCTTATAGGACCATAGCCGACATCACCATATGGATTATCCAGTGCCACAAACTGTTTACCAGCAACGCTAGCGAGCTCCTCGTCCTGCCATAACCAAAAAAATTTGCATCAGGAGAAATTTGAATTGAGTAAAAGACCAAAAATAAACCAATATATAGCCTCATTTTCTAAAAAATTATAAGTATAGCCTAATATCATGGAGAATGCATGCAGTCATTGTGTCTACTGGTCGATTCATTGCTGATGAGCAGTTGAGCACTACGGGAAAAAAATATTAAACATATAATATTTAGTTTGTCAGGCAGTTCCACACAGTACACACGATTGACGATTTAGAAACAAAGTAGAAAAGGTTAATGTAATTTCTGTCACAGCAGACAAGACAAGTACTCTGAATTGGCTAAATAAAAACCTCAGTCAAGACTTCCAATAAAACGACAACACATGCTGATACCTATCTATCTGAAGCGACGAGTTAACTAAGATATTCTATGCTTGTACCAACCGAAAACTATACGATAAAGATTGTTTTGTATTTCTATTCGAGTATGATATATGTGAGGGCATGCATTTGATACTCAGTACTAGCTCTAGAAAGCAGAAGTGTTCTGTAAATCAGAAGCAGTAATATGAAATGAGATGGTTCCATGGAGGTCCTTACACTCGGATAATAATCACTATCGAGATCAACATGCCTACTGCTGCTCTGTTGCTGCATCTCCTGGCCCTTCTTGGTCTTGGCAGACTGTGAATCACTTGCCGGTGTCTCTGCCTTCCTCTGAAAATTAATTAAGCAGCCATGGCAGAGAAATTGTTATGCTAGTAGTAGACATTAATCAACCAGTAATTGTATTTCTAAATCTCATCTAGTATAGCAATAAGCAGTAGTAGCCCTAGTCAGTTCATCGGAGACGAATTGCCCATGACCAAAAAACAGACACACCGATCGTGTCGCACAACCACAGAATGTCGACTGCAATACTTTCCAAGTAGCGTAAAAATAGGAAAAGAAAGTATATAACATGGAGAAGTTTCAGAAAACATCAAATGTTGTACCAACAGGAGAAGAATAATAAATAAACAGATACGATAACCGAAGTCCAGCACGAGTCATTGTGTATTTCTACTAGTTCATTCATTACTAATGAGTACTACAAGAAAAAAGCATAAGCACATAGTTTTTACTTTGTCGGGCAGTTCCACATGGTACACCATGATTGAAGATTTAGAAATTCACAATTGTGTCTGTTTTACAGAGTATCAAATACATGTTCCCTGGGAGATTCAGAAATTCAGAAGTAGTTCTGAAAAGCAGAAGTGCCTGAAATGCAGCAATGTGAGATGAGATGGTTCCCTGGGAGGTTCTCACCATCGGTTTAAAACAGCCATCGCCATGGACGTGTCTACTGCCGTTGTCAAGTAAGGTGAGCCCTTGATGCAGCAATGCCATCTTCTGCTTCCCCATCTTGGTCTTGGCAGACCATGATTCACATTCACTTGCCGGCGCCTCTCTTTTCCTCTGGAAATTAAATAAGGCGCCAAGGCAGAGTAATTGTCATGCAGAGTAAATAACTAAATATTGATCGACCAATAATTTTACTACTAGTACTAAATCTCATCTGGTTCAGCAATAAGTAGCAGCGACAACAGATTGAACGGATCCGAGAATCAACGTCCAAGGCGAGTCAAAACAATGGGGATTGTTTTCCTTTTCTATGTGCAAGAATCACCTTGTTCAATACTACTACTAGCATATATAAATCGACTAGAGATATCAGGAGAATCTGCGCGAAATACATTCTAGGAGTAATAGAAACACGAAGACAAATCGTTCCCTTGATTGGAAAATAAAATAACCGCACGAATGTATACTATGTACTCCTATGTATCAAGAAAAGTAGATGTGTGTATGTAGAGAGGCATGCGAGCTGGGTGTTGGTAGAGAAAGAGAGAGAAGGAACTAGCCTTGATTATGAGCTCGTCGGTCGCCATGGCTGCTGGCTGCACCCCTCAGGAGCTCCGATGTTTCGTGATGTGAGACGGACGGGATGGAGTCGGAGGTGGAAGGGGTATACAGCAGCGGTAACAACAGTGCTAGTATATAAACGGAACGGAACAGGATCCGACCGTTCGGTGATTGACGATATCGACGGGATTTTGCTGGCTCTTCCCATATGAGCACGCACGCATGCCACTTCCAGCACGTACCCACGCGCACTCGCCGCCACTTCCGGCACTTATACCGATCGATCCCCATCTCGTCGATCCTCGGCAGAATAGGCAACACTGCTGTCTGGCAGCAAGTCCGCGACACAAATTCCTATACATCGCTGTAGGATATTGCGCACGAGAGATCAGAGCGAAGCAACAACCATTCATCAAGAGAAGAAAATGATCCTAAATATACTTTGCATAAGTTCTTACAATATACTTATTTACGGATTTTCTCTTGTAACACATGCGTAGTTTACAATTGGAATAATTTCAATAAATAGGCAAACAATACATTTAAATTATCAAAACATTATATATTTTTTCGACAAAGGGAATATATTAATATTGCGAAGATATCAATTACACTCAGCCTCTACAACAACGCAGGTCTCACTAATGATAACACGGATACACATAGGCAAAAAAGAGAATTACAAAAAAAAAGACTTGCTACATAGATCTATTCTTTGTAACAATGCACAAGCTACTGTCGTCACCCTGATTATGGATCATAGGTTTTCACCCTAGAGAAATTTCAGGCTCGCAAAAACAATGTCTTCAACAAGACTATTGCTAGACACAACCAATTAAGGGTAGATCTCGGGTTTTTATCCTGAAGCTTAGTCTCTGAATTTCTCTTCTATTGTCACCCCTACTTGCCGATGCCGATGCTCCAAGTCACGAATCTCCAAGCCAATCCATCATCGCCACCAGGACCCAAACCACCATTGCTGAGTCCTCGGATCTCAGCTTCCATGTCATTCTGCTGCCACTAACTTCACCATGAAACTAAAGACATGTCCCACGATGGA
>NC_061508.1:57289203-57314255 GCF_022539505.1 Lolium rigidum
AATAAAGTAAAGCAATTGCCAAGTATCAAATTATTCAAGACAATATACCAATTACCACATGAAGCATTTTCTGTTTCCAACAAAATAACAATAAGTGTTGCGGCTTTCAGCTTTCGCCATGAACATGAAAAATAAAACGAAGAACACAAGTGTTTAAATGAAAAAGCGGAGCGTGTCTCTCTCCCACACAAGCATGTTAGGATCCGATTTATTAAGAAAACATAAAATAACAAACGAGAATAAAAGCACACGGACGCTCCAAGTAAAGCACATAAGATGTAACGGAATTAAAATATAGTTTCACTAGAGGTGACCTGATAAATTTGATGAAGAAGGGGATGCCTTGGGCATCCCCAAGCTTAGACGCTTGAGTATTCTTGAAATATGCAGGGATGAACCACGGGGGCATCCCCAAGCTTAGACTTTTCACTCTTCTTGATCATATTATATCATCCTCCTCTCTTGATCCTTGAAAACTTCCTTCACACCAAACTCAAAGCAATCTCATTAGAGGGTTAGTGCATAATCAAAAATTAACATGTTCAGCAAGGATACAATCATTCCCAACACTTTTTGACATTGCCCAAGGCTACTGAAATTTAATGGAGCAAAGAAATCCACTCAAACACAGTAAAAGAGGCAATGCGAAATAAAATGCAGAATCTTTCAAAACAGAACAGTTCGTAAAGACGAATTTTTTAGAGGCACTTAACATGCTCAGATGGAAAATCTCCTGTTGAACGAAAGTTGCGTGCATATCTGAGAATTACTCATGAATTTTTTCAGGATTTTATGAGTTTTCTAAAGAGAGAAAGCTCAAATTCGTGACAGCTAAAAATCTGGTTCTGCGCAGAAATCCAAATCTAGTATCAACTTTCTATCAAAGACTTTACTTGGCACAACAATGCAATAAAATAAATATACAAAGGTATTGCTACAGTAGTAACAAGCACCTTAACTCAAATATAAAACAAAAATTGCAGAAATAAAATAATGGGTTGTCTCCCATAAGCGCTTTTCTTTAACGCCTTTCAGCTAGGCGCAGAAAGTGTAAATCAAGTAACATCAAGAGAAGAAGCATTAACATTATTACCAAGGGCTTTACGCCTACCCCTCTTACTCTTATTCTTACTCTTTGGTCTAGGGAATACATGACCGCATCCGGGTGTAGAGGTAAAATTTAGAGTGCCTTTTCCCACATCTACAGTTGCTCCCAAGAGTTTCAGCAAGGATCTTCCAAGTGTGATTTGTCATGTCCCTACACATTCAATAACGTGATAATCAGTGGATACCGTTCTTCCAAGAAAGGTTGTGAACACACCTTCAGCTATCCCCTTAGGAATTATAACAGAATTATCAACAAGAGTTATTCCTTCTCCACCTTCAGTAAGTCCCCACTGTTTCAAAGATTCATAAATACTTTTAGGCATAAGGCAAAACTCAGACATAATATCACAACGGGCATAAAAAGTTTCACCACAAATAGCAACCTTAATAGTAGGGACCCACATTGAAGGTTCAAAGATTACTGGAACATAATCATAATATTCACGAATCTGATTATACCCTTCTTTTAAACAAGATATATTTGTCTCGAGAGTGTTTAATCTATTATGAATGCTAGCAAGAGATGAATCAAAGTTATTAGCTGAGCTAGATGATGCAACCAATTTTTTTATGGCATTAAAAACTTGATCCCCATCGCAGTGAAGGAAATCTCCTCCCACTACAGCATCCAAAGCATATCTATAGCGAAGAATAAGCCCAAAATAAAAGTTACTAAGAAGCAGGCTTAGAGTCATTTTAGGTTCAGTTTTACCATAAGAATCAAAAATTCTAGACCAAGCTTCTTCAAAACTCTCTTCATCCCCTTGTTTAAAAGTAAAGATCAATTCCTCAGGTGACAGAGTAACAAGTACAGGACTAGATATGATAACAAAATAAATTAAATGCAAGTAACTATTTTTTTCGTGTTTTTGATAGAAAGCAAACAAGACTGAAAATAAAATAAAACAAGACAATAAACAAAGTAAAGAGATTGGGTGTGAGAGACTCCCCTTGCAGCGTGTCTTGATCTCCCCGGCAACGGCGCCAGAAAAGTAGCTGCTTGTGACGGTAAAGCACACGTCCGTTGGGAAGCCCAAGAGGAAGGTATGATGAGTACAGCGAACGAGTTTTCCTCGATGAGAAACCAAGGTTATCGAACCAGTAGGAGATGAAGATCACGTGAAGGTTGTTGGTGAAGGAGTGTAGTGCGGCGCAACACCAGGGATTCCGGTGCCAACGTGAACCTTCACAACAAAATCAAACTACTTTGCCCCAACTTAATAGTGAGGTTGTCAATCTCACCGACTTGCTAAAAACAAAGGATTAAACATATGGTGTGGAAAATAATGTTTGCTTGCAGAAAACAAAAGAAAACAATGATTGCAGTAGGTTGTATTTCAGATGTAAAAGAATGGACCGGGGTCCATAATTCACTAGTGGTGTCTCTCCAATAGGATAAATAACATGTTGGGTAAACAAATTACACTTGGGCAATTGACAAATAGAGAGGGCATAACAATGCACATACATATCATTATGACTACTATGAGATTTACTTAGTGCATTACGACAAAGAACATAGACCGCCATCCAGCATGCATCTATGCCTAAAAAGTCCACCTTCGGGTTAGCATCCGCACCCCTTCCAGTTTTAAGTTGCAAACAACAGACAATTGAATTAAGTATTGTGCGTAATGTAAACAATACAAATATCCTTAGACAAAGCATTGATGTTTTATCCCTAGTGGCAACAACACATCTACAACCTTAGGGGTTGCTGTCACTCCCCCGGATTCAATGGAGACATGAACCCACTATCTAGCATAAATACCCCCTCTTGGAGTCACAAGTATCAACTTGGCCAGAGCCTCTACTAGCAACGGAGAGCATGCAAGATCATAAACAACACATATATGATAGATCAATAATCAACTTGACATAGTATTCCATATTCATCGGATCACAACAAACACAACATGTAGCATTACAAATAGATGATCTTGATCATGATAGGCAGCTCACAAGATCTAAACATGATAGCACAAGAGGAGAAGACAACCATCTAGATACTGCTATGGACTCGTAGTCCCAGGATGAACTACTCACGCATCAGTCCGGAGGCGGGCATGGTGATGTAGAGCCCTCCGGTGATGATTCCCCTCTCCGGCAGGGTGCGGGAGAGATCTTCCGAACCCCCGAGTTAGGGTTGACGCGTAGCGGCGTCTCCGGAACTCGTTACGGTATTCTGGCTCTTGGTGTTAGGGTTTTCGGGGACGAAGGAATAAATAGGCGAAGGGGCAGCGTCGGGGGAGCCAGGGGGCTCCCTCCCCATATGTCGGCGCGGGGGGGCCCCACTGCCGCGCCGCCCTATGGTGTGGGCCCCTGCTGGCCTTCCTCGACTCTTCTTCGGTCTTTTGAAACACTCCGTGGAAAATAGGGCCGTGGGCTTTTGTTTCGTCCAATTCCGAGAATATTTGTAAACTAGCTTTTCTGAAATAAAAAACAACAGAAAACAGGAACTGGCACTGTGGCATCTTGTTAATAGGTTAGTCCCAGAAAATGCATAAAAACATTATAAAGTGTGAATAAAACATGTAGGTATTGTCATAAAACTAGCATGGAACATAAGAAATTATAGATACGTTGGAGACGTATCAAGCATCCATAAGCTTAGTTCCTACTCGCCCTCGAGTAGGTAAACGATAAAAAGAATAATTTCTGAAGTGACATGCTACCAACATAATCTTGATCAACACTATTGTAAAGCATATGAGATGAATGAAGTGACTCAAAGCAATGGTCTATAGTTTGCTAACAAAAAGATAATGACTAAACAACTGAATCATATAGCAAAAAAAATTCATGAATAGTACTTTCAATACAAGCATCAAAAAGTCTTGCATAAGAGTTAACTCATAAAGCAATATATTCTTAATAAGAGGTTTTGAAGCAACACAAAGGAAGATTTAAGTTTCAGCAATTGCTTTCAACTTTCAACATGCATATCTCATGGATAATTGTCAACACAAAGTAATATAATAAGTGCAATAAGTAAGCATGTAAGAATCAGTTCACACAGTTGACACAAGTGTTTACTTCTAAGATAGAAAGAAGTAGGTAAACTGACTCAACATAAAGTAAAAGAAAGGCCCTTCGCAGAGGGAAGCAGGGATTAAATCATGTGCTAGAGCTTTTCAAGTTTTGAAATCATATAGAGAGCATAAAAATAAAGTTTTGAGAGGTGTTTGTTGTTGTCAACGAATGGTAGTGGGCACTCTAACCCCCTTGTCAAACAGACTTTCAAAGAGCGGCTCCCATGAAGGACGTTATCTCTACCAGCAAGGTAGATCATCCTTCTTCTCTTTTGTTTGCACATGTATTTTAGTTTTATTTATAGATGAAACTCCTCCCAGCCTTTTGCTTTCACAATCCATGGCTAACCGAATCCTCGGGTGCCTTCCAACATTTCACATACCATGGAGGAGTGTCTATTGCAAAATTAAGTTGCTTACGGATAAATCAGGGCAAAACATGTGAAGAGAATTATTAATGAAAGTTAATTAATTGGGGCTGGGCACCCCGTTGCAATCTCTTTTTGCAAAATTATTGGATAAGCGGATGTATATGCCACTAGTCCATTGGTGAAATTCTGCCCAACAAGATTGAAAGATAAAACACCACATACTTCCTCATGAGCTATAAAACATTGACACAAATAAGGAGTAATAAAGTTTTGAATTGTTTAAAGGTAGCACATGAAGTATTTACTTGGAATGGCAGAAAAATACCACATAGTAGGTAGTTATGGTGGACACAAATGGCATAGGTTTTGGCTCAAGGTTTTGGATGCACGAGAAGCATTCCCTCTCAGTACAAGGCTTTGGCTAGCAAGGTTGTTTGAAGCAAACACAAGTATAAACTGGTACAACAAAACTTACATAAGAACATATTGCAAGCATTATAAGACTCTACACTGTATTCCTTGTTGCTCAAACACTTTTACCAGAAAATATCTAGACCTTAGAGAGACCAATCATGCAAACCAAATTTCAACAAGCTCTACGGTAGTTCTTGATGCGTGTAGTTGACACGTCCGTTGGGAACCCCAAGAGGAAGGTGTGATGCGCACAGCAGCAAGTTTCCTCGATAAGAAACCAAGGTTTATCGAACCGAGTAGGAGCCAAGAAGCACGTTGAAGGTTGTTGGTGGCGGAGTGTAGTGCGGCGCAACACCGGGATTCCGGCGCCAACGTGGAACCCGCACAACACAATCAAAGTACTTTGCCCCAACGTAACAGTGAGGTTGTCAATCTCACCGGCTTGTTGTAACAAAGGATTAGATG
Source organism: Lolium rigidum (assembly GCF_022539505.1). Classification (NCBI taxonomy): domain Eukaryota; kingdom Viridiplantae; phylum Streptophyta; class Magnoliopsida; order Poales; family Poaceae; genus Lolium; species Lolium rigidum. Next base: position 57,294,593 of record NC_061508.1, read on the forward strand.
TATAGTGTGGATGATGATGGTTTGTTTGCGAAGAACAATAAAGAACAATTGCAGTAGATTGTATTTCAGATGTAAAGAATAGGACCGGGGTCCACAGATCACTAGTGGTGTCTCTCCCATAAGATAAACAGATGTTGGGTGAACAAATTACGGTTGGGCAATTGACAAATAAAGAAGGCATAACAATGCACATACATATATCATGATGAGTACTATGAGATTCAATCAGTGGCATTACGACAAAGTACATAGACCGCTATCCAAGCATGCATCTATGCCTAAAAAGTCCACTTTCGGGTTATCATCCGAACCCCTTCCGGTATTAAGTTGTAAACAACGAGACAATTGCATTAAGTATGGTGCGTAATGTAATCAACACAAATATCCTTAGACAAAGCATCGATGTTTTATCCCTAGTGGCAACAAGACATCCACAACCTTAGAACTTTCTATCACTGTCCCGCATTTAATGGAGGCATGAACCCACTATCGAGCATAAATACTCCCTCTTGGAGTCACAAGTATCAACTTGGCCAGAGCCTCTACTAGCAACGGAGAGCATGCAAGAACATAAATAACATATATGATAGATTGATAATCGACTTGACATAGTATTCAATATTCATCGGATCCTAACAAACACAACATGTAGCATTACAAATAGATGATCTTGATCATGATAGGAAGCTCACAAGATCTAACATGATAGCACAATGAGGAGAAGACGACCATCTAGCTACTGCTATGGACCCATAGTCCAGAGGTGGACTACTCACACATCGATCCGGAGGCGATCATGGCGATGAAGAGACCTCCGGGAGATGATTCCCTCTCCGGCAGGGGTGCCGGAGGCGATCTCCTGAATCCCCCGAGATGGGATTGGCGGCGGCGGCGTCTCTGTAAGGTTTTCCGTATCGTGGCTCTCGGTACTGGGGGTTTCGCGACGAAGACTTTAAGTAGGCGGAAGGGCAGGTCAAGGGGCCACACGAGGGACCCACACGCTAGGCCGGCGCGGCCAGGGCTTGGGCCGCGCCGCCCTGTTGTGTGGCCACCTCGTGGCCCCACTTCATATCTCCCTCGGTCTTCTGGAAGCTTCGTGGAAAAATAGGCCTCTGGGCGTTGATTTCGTCCAATTCCGAGAATATTTCCTTACTAGGATTTCTGAAACCAAAAACAGCGAGAAACAAGAATCGGCTCTTCGGCATCTCGTCAATAGGTTAGTGCCGGAAAATGCATAATAATGACATAAAGTGTGTATAAAACATGTGAGTATCATCATAAAAGTAGCATGGAACATAAGAAATTATAGATACGTTTGGGACGTATCAAGCATCCCCAAGCTTAGTTCCTACTCGCCCTCGATTAGGTAAACGATAACAAAGATAATTTCTGAAGTGACATGCTATCATAATTTTGATCAATACTATTGTAAGCATATGAGATGAATGCAGCGATTCGAAGCAATGATGAAGATAATGAGTAAACAAATGAATCATATAGCAAAGACTTTTCATGAATAATACTTTCAAGACAAGCATCAATAAGACTTGCATAACAGTTGACTCATAAGCAATAAATTCTTAGTAGAAAGCTTTGAAGCAACACAAAGGAAGATATAAGTTTCAGCGGTTGCTTTCAATTTCAACATGTATATCTCATGGATAATTGTCAACACAAAGTAATATAACAAGTGCAATAGGTAAACATGTAAGAATCAATGCACACAGTTTACACAAGTGTTTGCTTCTAAGATAGAAAGAAGAGGTAAACTGACTCAACAATAAAGTATAAGAATGGCCCTTCGCAGAGGGAAGCATGGATGACTATTTGTGTGCTAGAGCTTTTCATTTTGAAAACATAGAAACAATTTTGTCAACGGTAGTAATAAATCATATGTGTTATGTATAAGATATCCTATAAGTTGCAAGCCTCATGCATAGAATACTAATAGTGCTCGCACCTTGTCCTAATGAGCTTGGATTAACACGGATTATTATTGCATAGCATATGTTTCAACCAAGTGTCACAAAGGGGTACCTCTATGCCGCCTGTACAGAGGTCCAAGGAGAAAGTTCGCATTGGATTTCTCGCTTTTCATTATTCTCAACTTAGACATCCATACCGGGACAACATAGACAACAGATAATGGACTCCTCTTTTAATGCTTAAGCATTCAACAACAGATAATATTCTCATAAGAGATTGAGGATTTATTGTCCAAACTGAAACTTCCACCATGATTCATGGCTTTAGTTAGCGGTCCAATGTTCTTCTCTAACAATATGCATACTCAAACCATTTGATCATGAAAATCGCCCTTACTTCAGACAAGACGAACATGCATAGCAACTCACATGATATTCAACAAAGGTAAAAGTTGATGGCGTCCCCAGAAACATGGTTACCGCTCAACAAGCAACTTATTAAGAAATAAGATACATAAGTACATATTCCTCACCACAATAGTTTTTAAGGCTATTTTCCCATGAGCTATGTATTGTAAAGGCAAAGAATAGAATTTTAAAGGTAGCTCTCAAGTAATGTACTTTGGAATGGCAGAGAAATACCATGTGGTAGGTAGGTATGGTGGACACAAATGGCATAGTTTTTTGGCTCAAGGATTTGGATGCAAGAGAAGCATTCCTCTCAATACAAGGCTAGGCTAGCAAGGTTGTTTGAAGCAAATTCAAGTATAAAAGGTGCAGCAAAGCTCACATATGAACATATTGTAGGTATTATAAGACTTTACATTGTCTCCTTGTTGTTCAAACACCTTAACTAGAAAATATCTAGACTCTAGAGATCAATCATGCAAACCAAATTTTAACAAGCTCTATGTAGTTATTCATTAATGAGTACAAGGTACATGATGCAAGAGCTTAAACATGATCTATATGAGCACAACAATTGCCAATTATCACATTATTCAAGACATTAAACCATTTACCACATGCGGCATTTTCCGTTTCTAACCATATAACAATGAATGAAATAGTCCAACTTTCGCAATGAACATTAAAGATAAAGCTAAGAACACATGTGTTCATACGAAACAGCGAAGCGTGTCTCTCTCCCAAACAAAGAATGCTAGGATCCGATTTTATTCAAACAAAAACAAAAATAAAACAAACAGACGCTCCAAGCAAAGCACATAACATGTGACGGAATAAAAATATAGTTTCACTAGAGGTGACCTGATAAGTTGTCGATGAAGAAGGGATGCCTTGGGCATCCCCAAGCTTAGATGCTTGAGTCTTCTTAAAATATGCAGGGATGAACGACGGGGGCATCCCCAAGCTTTGACTTTTTACTCTTCTTGATCATATTGTATCATCCTCCTCTCTTGACCCTTGAAAACTTCCTCCACACCAAACTCAAAACAAACTCATTAGAGGGTCGAGTGCATAATTCATATATTCAGAGGTGACATAATCATTCTTAACACTTCGGACATTGCACAAAGCTACCGAAAGTTAATGGAACAAAGAAATACATCAAACATAGCAAAACAGGCAATGCGAAATAAAAGGCAGAATCTGTCAAAATAGAACGATCCAGTAAAGACGAATTTTTAAGAGGCACCAGACTTGCTCAGATGAAAATGCCCAAATTGAATGAAAGTTGCGTACATATCCGAGGATCACGCACGTAAATTGGCAGATTTTTCTGAGTTACCTACAGAGAGGCATATCGAAATTCGTGACAGCAAGAAATCTGTTTCTGCGCAGCAATCCAAATCTAGTATTGACTTTACTATCAAAGACTTTACTTGGCACAACAATGCAATAAAATAAAGATAAGAAGATGTTGCTACAGTATTAACAACTTCCAACACTCAAATATAAAACAAAGTGCAGAAGTAAAATAATGGGTTGTCTCCCATAAGCGCTTTTCTTTAACGCCTTTCAGCTAGGCGCAGAAAGTGTGTATCAAGTATTATCAAGAGACGAAGCATCAACATCATAATTTGTTCTAATAATAGAATCATAAGGTAACTTCATTCTCTTTCTAGGGAAGTGTTCCATACCTTTCTTGAGAGGAAATTGATATTTAATATTACCTTCCTTCATATCAATGGTTGCACCAACAGTTCGAAGAAAAGGTCTTCCCAATATAATGGGACAAGATGCATTGCATTCAATATCCAAGACAACAAAATCAACGGGGAAAAGGTTATTTTTAACCATAATGCGAACATTATCAATCCTCCCCAAAGGTTTCTTTATGGCATTATTAGCAAGATTAACATCCAAATAACAATTTTTCAGTGGTGGCAAGTCAAGCATATCATATATTTTCTTAGGCATAACAGAAATACTTGCACCAAGATCACATAAAGCATTACAATCAAAATCATTGACCCTCATCTTAATGATGGGCTCCCAACCATCTTCTAACTTCCTAGGAATAGAAGTTTCAAGTTTTAGTTTATCTTCTCTAGCTTTTATGAGAGCATTTGTAATATGTTTTGTAAAGGCCAAATTTATAGCACTAGCATTGGGACTTTTAGCAAGCTTTTGTAAAAACTTTATAACTTCAGAGATGTGACAATAATCAAAGTCTAAATCATTATGACCTACAACAATGGAATCATTGTCCCCAACATTTTGAAAAATTTCAGCAGTTTTATCACAAGCAGTTTCAGCAGTTTTAGCAGTTTCAGGTAATTCTGCACGCTTTGCACCAGGAATAGAAACATTGCCAACACCAATTATTTTACCATTGATAGTAGGAGGTGTAGCAACATGTGAATCATTATCATTACTAGTGGTGGTAATAGTCCAAACTTTAGCTACATTATTCTCTTTAGCAAGTTTTTCATTTTCTTCTCTATCCCACCTAGCATGCAATTCAGCCATCAATCTTATATTCTCATTAATTCTAACTTGGATGGCATTTGCTGTAGTAACAATCTTATTTTCATTATCCTTATTAGGCATAACTTTCAATTTTAAAAGATCAACATCAGAGGCAAGTCTATCAACCTTAGAAGCAAGAATATCAATTTTATCAAGTTTTTCCTCAACAGATTTGTTAAAAGCAGTTTGTGTACTAATAAATTCTTTAAGCATGGCTTCAAGACCAGGGGGTACACTCCTATTATTGTTGTAAGAATTCCCATAAGAATTACCATAACCATTACCATTAGCAGAAGGATATGGCCTATAGTTGTTACCAGAATTATTCCTATAAGCATTGTTGTTGAAATTATTATTTTTAATGAAGTTCACATCAACATTTTCTTCTTGAGCAACCAATGAAGCTAAAGGAACATTATTTGGATCAACATTAGATCTACCATTCACAAGCATAGACATAATCACATCAATCTTATCAATCTTCTCGACAGAATTTACCTTCTTACCTTGTGGAGCTCTTTCCGTGTGCCATTCAGAGTAATTTATCATCATATCATCAAGAAACTTTGTTGCCTCCCCCAAAGTGATGGACATAAAGGTACCTCCAGCAGCTGAATCCAATAGGTTCCGCGAAGAAAAATTCAATCCTGCATAGAAGGTTTGGATGATCATCCAAGTAGTTAGTCCATGGGTTGGGCAATTCTTTACCAAAGATTTCATTCTCTCCCATGCTTGAGCAACATGTTCATTATCTAATTGCTTAAAATTCATTATGCTACTTCTCAAAGATATAATTTTAGCGGGAGGATAATATCTACCAATAAAAGCATCTTTACATTTAGTCCATGAATCAATACTATTCTTAGGCAAAGATAGCAACCAATCTTTAGCTCTTCCTCTTAAGGAGAAAGGAAACAATTTTAATTTTATAATATCACCATCTACATCCTTATACTTTTGCATTTCACATAGTTTAACAAAATTATTAAGATGGGCAGCAACATCATCAGAACTAACACCAGAAATTGCTCTCTCATAACAAGATTCAGTAAAGCAGGTTTAATTTCAAAGAATTCTGCTGTAGTAGCAGGTGGAGCAATAGGTATGCATAGGAAATCATTATTATTAGTGTTCGTGAAGTCACACAACTTAGTGTTTTCAGGATTATTCATTTTAACAGTAGTAAATAAAGTAAACTAAATAAAGTAAATGCGAGTAACTAATTTTTTTGTGTTTTTGATATAGAGAGCAAGACAGTAAATAAAGTAAAGCTAGCAACTAATTTTTTTTTGTGTTTTGTTTTAGTGCAGCAAACAAAATAGTAAATAAAGTAAAGCAAGACAAAAACAAAGTAAAGAGATTGGAAGTGGAGACTCCCCTTGCAGCGTGTCTTGATCTCCCGACAACGGCGCCGTGAAATTTGCTTGATGCGTGTAGTTGACACGTCCGTTGGGAACCCCAAGAGGAAGGTGTGATGCGCACAGCAGCAAGTTTCCCTCAGTAAAAAACCAAGGTTTATCGAACCAGTAGGAGCCAAGAAGCACGTTGAAGGTTGTTGGTGGCGGAGTGTAGTGCAGCGCAACACCAGGGATTCCGGCGCCAACGTGGAACCTGCACAACACAATCACGAGTACTTTGCCCCAACGTAACAGTGAGGTTGTCAATCTCACTTGTTTGCTGTAACAAAGGATTAGATGTATAGTGTGGATGATGATGATTGTTTGCGAAGAACAGTAAAGAACAATTGCAGTAGATTGTATTTCAGATGTAAAGAATAGGACCGGGGTCCACAGATCACTAGTGGTGTCTCTCCCATAAGATAAACAAATGTTGGGTGAACAAATTACAGTTGGGCAATTGACAAATAAAGAAGGCATAACAATGCACATACATATATCATGATGAGTAATATGAGATTCAATCAGGGCATTACGACAAAGTACATAGACCGCTATCCAGCATGCATCTATGCCTAAAAAGTCCACTTTCAGGTTATCATCCGAACCCCTTCCGGTATTAAGTTGTAAACAACAGACATTTGCATTAAGTATGATGCGTAATGTAATCAACACAAATATCCTTAGACAAAGCATCGATGTTTTATCCCTAGTGGCAACAAGACATCCACAACCTTATAACTTTCGTCCATCGTCCCAGATTTAATGGAGGCATGAACCCACTATCGAGCATAAATACTCCCTCTTGGAGTCACAAGTATCAACTTGGCCAGAGCCTCTACTAGCAACGTAGAGCATGCAAGAACATAAATAACATATATGATAGATTGACTAGTTGAATGCCCGTGCGTTGCTACGGATTCCTCAAGTTTGTTTCACCGTAAATTCAAACATAATACAAAGGATATTTGTAACCAAGTTCCTATTCTGGATAAAGAAAATTTATATGTATCTATAGTTTTTAAAAAACATTATCTGTACCATAAATACATGTTAGTTTTCATCTGTATCTTAGTTATAGACAATTCAAATAAGCTGGATTTCAACTTAGTAGTATTACTCCAGTTGTCTCACTATGCAACAATCCTATGAAAAGAAAAGGAAAAGGAAATCACCTTATGCAAATAATATAACCATTGCAACGAATTCAGAAAAAATATACCAAAGGATACAAATGATATCCCCTGAGATGGAAAATAAAGGATTTATCGTGAAGATAGGTCACAGGACATTGTGTCCTTTGAATACTCACACATGATCCCTCCTTCAGTACATGTCTAATTTGATTATATAGAGGTGGTTGGGCTATGAGTACTGAAATTTCGATTTGTAGCCGCTGCACTCACATGGGTCAGGTTGCCATGGACATATAAATGCACATATAGACATACACTGATTAGAAAAAAATTATTGCAACAGGAGCGTGTGAGCCTAACAATACCGACATACATGGAATTCCAAAACTCTTTGCCCTCTTTGATGACCACAACACATCATCCTCACTTATTTCACCAATGTCGTGCATCTCCTCCACATGCATCTTGCAATAAGATAACCATTTCCTTCGTTTACGCATCCACCTAGATGTTAAGAAACTGTGAACATATCAATTGTTACACACTGAATGCAAATTATTAGAAGATAAGCAGTTACAAATTCGATATGCATTCCACAAAAGAAGAGACGAAAATGAAAAAAAATAGTAGAACAAACTATGGCATGTTAATTGGTACCTGGCATTTCTTTATATGAATTGGAGGCATCATACAACATTGTCAGCGTAATCTGGCCATTTGCATTTAGCAGCCTGCCCAACTTGACCACACAGAAAGCATTTTCATGTTGCCATGATCACCTGTAAAGTCAGTTAAAAGTTATGGAAGTACTCCTAAAATACCACTAAAACACAAATTTTGACTTTGAGGTATAGACCGAAGTTGCACTTCTGTTTTTCCAAGTTTTACCTCTTTTACAATCAAGAAGAACCCCGTGAGTTGCTAGACAAAGCATGCTCAATTCAGCATCCTAGAAAATGTGGTGATGAAAGAGTAAAACGAAGCCCTCGAAAAAAAGAGAGAGTAAAATGAGACACAAAAATGTCGTGTATTTGGGTTAAGCCCTGCAAGATTGCGCTGTTGTCCCTGTTAGAAAGTGATAGGCGGCGCCACCGGCTTCCATGCCTCGTGCTTATCCTATTATTATTGAACCTCTAACAGAAAAGGCTATGAACGAAAGTGAAATGTTGTTCAGTCCATACCAATCAACCAGAACTCTGCCTTTAATGAGTTTGCACATTTATTTAATAGCACAGGTCAATTAGTTATTCAGTATTAGACTGCAATACTTAAATGGTGCAGAAAAACCATCTAAATTTGACAATCAGTAAAGCCAAACAAAATTATTTGGGCTCATAGAGAAAAAAGTTTCTCTCTTTTATATGTGGAAGTTTGAGAAATGATTCCAGGTAGAGAAAAATGTATCCTTTTTTTAGATGGTTCCTTACAATTTTATTTGGCATACTTTACTGGAAATGAGTAAGAGAATGCAAAGGAAAGCTGTTCAACAAAAATTTAACCATTGATATCTAGTACAGCAGCTTGCTTCACTCCCGGACCCTTGTGTTTAGCTCCAATTAAGGGCCCAATATGCGCCTTCGGAGACCACGTAAAATATATGCCAATGCTAACTTACTTTAACAATGAATACGATGATTCCTCCAATTCTATTAGGAAGAAGGGAGATATATGCACTGTCTCAGTAACTCATCCTTTACCTGGGAATACAACAATATTGGAATTTAGATTAGGCAGCAACTGAAGATGAACTGGTGTTGATTCTCAAATGTCACCACAAATTAGTTAGTGAAGTTACCTTATATTGCTTGTACTGATCTTTCGAGCCCAATCACTGAAGTTCTATTGGTTAATCTTCAGAAACCTTGTCAAAGGCAAGCTGCAAAACACACAATCAAATAAATGATCAACAATGTGTTTATTCACATTTAATTAAGTGCATACATGATGCATCAGGAAAAAAGGAAAGTAAGCATCAATTTCGTGCATAATATGCAGCTTTGTTTGTCCTGTTGATCACAATAAAGCATGGCAGTGCTCATAGTGGACGTACGTAGGTAGTACTCCGCACTTAATCTAGCGACGTTTCCAATTTTTTGCACTCTACACTTGTAGCTTCTGAATCATAGTCTGCTCGAAAATCGAATCCATGGACATGCGCTATAGGGAGGGGCAGTGCGCAGGGAAGCCGGCCGACTGTTGGATCTTGGAAGGCATGGCAGCAGTGGGAATACATGCCGCTAGATGCCCCGCGCAGATGCAAGGGGGCGAGGTGAAAAGGAGGTGTGGGAGATTCCGGCTGGACTGGGGCAGCGTCGGGGAAGCCAGTTTGTGGCGGCCGCGAAAGCGCGCCAGTGCCGGAGGCCGGACTGGGCGTGCGCGCCGGCAGGATCTAGTGGAGGGCGTAGAGGCTGGACATCGGGACGAAGGTGTGTTTTTGTGACGATGCCAAGGCCAGGAGCAATTTGGGAGCGGTGGAAAAAAAAAGGTAGCCCGGTGATTATGTCAACTTTAAGGTGAGCATATGTGGTTCCTGTATTTGTAGAAGCTGTGCTATTCTGATCGCCAATAACAAGGCTGATGCTTCGGCCTGAAGAACTAAAGTAACCGGGCAGATGAACAACTGTGAGCAATGTGTATTTCTAGACACTCGTATGAAGAATCCAAGACCTGCAAGATATGGTTGGTGGTCCTGGTTCTGCTCCCAAGCCGCATCGATGAAAATGACCATCCCTGTGAGTGTTGTCCTGGAGCGAAAATGACCTTTGTTGGCACTTCTTTCGGCTGCCTGATTGATGATTTGATTATCAACCACTTTCAAAAGCAAAGACCAAAGCTTCAAAATTTTCCTTTCGAAAGTATTCATGTCCAAAATTCTACAACGGTTTAACTTGATGTGTTTATTTATAGAATATATAATGAATTCCATTTGCAAAGAAATCCCACCTAGGGTGGATGAACACTTTTTTTAAGCGTGGATATCTTTTAGCAATCAAAAGTTGTTCATATATATTTACCATATCAAGGTTCATACAATGTCAAGATTCAGTTTCCTTACCTAATTCACACCTATGTTCATCAAGATTGCGAAACTCCGATGCTTTTTTTTTATATAGAAACAATGATCAAATTGAAGATTTAGATGCACTGAAATGTTCGGAAATTCAATTCGGCTCCCGGGTGCATATGCTCCCTCTATCAAAAAATTATATTTCGAAATGTCGAAAAAATTTGACAAAAAATTATACTTGTACATCTCGACAATATACGTACGTTCGTCAAGTTTCGTGAGGAACCAATATGTTTTGTGGTCTGTGTATAAAAGAGAAAATTTATCTCCTAAAAAGCCTTATTTTTAGCATTGAATTTTGTCTTTTTTACACACGTCACACGACAAGTTGGATTTTTATGAAACAACTTTGTGAGCGCGTAGCACGTAAAGATGTACGTTCGAATTTTTCGTTTCAATTTTTTGAAATTACAAAATGTATGTAACATGCATTTCAAAATAAAGGGAGCATATGCTCCCATGTGCCAAAACACCATTCCCTGAAATGTTTTTTTTATATAAACAAAGACAATGAACGGTTAACAAATAGCTAAGGCATCATTAAAAAACAATAACTATCGGATGATGCTTTCTTCTTCCAATGGAATAGGTGCCAGTTCCATGTATATAAATGGTTTGCTGGAAAAACTTTCTTGGTCTCTGAACGCAGAAACACTTACACTATGAATTTACTATGAATTCCCGAGGGCCAGAGCTTAAAATGCAGAAAAAGGAAATGATTATGGTAGCTGCTGATAATTCATTCTTCAGTCCCAATAACGAGCAATCAGAGGTGTTATGCTGTGGCCATTAATTTTTGGGGAATACATGGTGATTATTAAATTGTGCTCGGTTAATAAATATTTTGTTCTGAAAATCTATATCGAAAATTTTCCATCAGCTGAAGAACATACTTACTGAGCTATTCGTCCCATATCCAAGTGTAATAGATCGGCATTGGAGAAGCATTGTGCAAAAGCACGATTAGGAAACAAAGATGCGAAACACAAAATGGTAAAAAGAACATGCTACAACAGAATTTCAGATCCACGCACCTGATGCTTGCATCTGAGAAATATATTTCCACTATTGACTACTTTATTGAGCAACTGTATCGCCCCGACAAGCACACTCGAGCGTGATTAGCGGGGGAGCCAGGACGGAAGGGGTTGAGACGACGGAGCAGGAGCACGAACCGGAGGGTGATGCTTGTCGGCAGAGGGGCTGCAGGCCGGGGAGGTAGTTCGCGCGGTGGTGGTGGAGCTTCACGGCGGCAGATGGATGGGCGGGGTAGGTGGCGGCGCAGCGAGGGCGGCGATTGTCTCGGCCTGGATTCCGAGGGCAGCGCAGCGCGGGCGGTGCCGGGTGGGGAGAGGATTTTAACATTTAAGGTAGGAAACTACTGCAGATTAATTTGCGCGCGAATAAAATAGGAAATAAATGATTTGATTTGATCAAGCATTAATAAGGGGTGGGAAAAGAGCGCACAAACGAAACCGTCCGACGGTGTTGATGACGTCGAGTAGATTGAACGGTGAGGATGTTCTCAATCTCCTTCACCAAACGCGTTGTATGACGTACGACCAACTAAAATATAATAGTAAAGATAATCAACTTGACATAGTATTCAATATTCATCGGATCCCAACAAACACAACATGTAGCATTACAAATAGATGATCTTGATCATGATAGGCAGCTCACAAGATCTAACATGATAGCACAATGAGGAGAAGACGACCATCTAGCTACTGCTATGGACCCATAGTCCAGGGGTGGACTACTCACACATCGATCCGGAGGCGATCATGGCGATGAAGAGACCTCCGGGAGATGATTCCCCTCTCCGGCAGGGTGCCGGAGGCGATCTTCTGAATCCCCCGAGATGGGATTGGCGGCGGCGGCGTCTCTGTAAGGTTTTCCGTATCGTGGCTCTCGGTACTGGGGGTTTCGCGACGAAGACTTTAAGTAGGCGGAAGGGCAGGTCAGGGGGACCACACGAGGGACCCACACGCTAGGCCGACGCGGCCAGGGCTTGGGCCGCGTCGCCCTGTTGTGTGGCCACCTCGTGGCCCCACTTCGTATCTCCCTCGGTCTTCTGGAAGCTTCGTGGAAAAATAGGCCCCTGGGCGTTGATTTCGTCCAATTCCGAGAATATTTCCTTATTAGGATTTCTGAAACCAAAAACAGCAAAAAACAGCAACTGGCTCTTCGGCATCTCGTCAATAGGTTAGTGCCGGAAAATGCATAATAATGACATAAAGTGTGTATAAAACATGTGAGTATCATCATAAAAGTAGCATGGAACATACGAAATTATAGATACGTTTGGGACGTATCAGTTCTCCACTAATAGATTTAAACTACATGATGCAAGAGCTTAAACATGATCTTCTTGAGAGCTCAAAACAATTGCAAGTATCAAATTATTCAAGACAATATACCAACTACTACATGAAGCATTTTCTGTTTCCAACAAAATAACAATAAGTGCTGCGGCTTTCAGCTTTCGCCATGAACATGAAAAATAAAACGAAGAACACAAGTGTTCAAATGAAAAAGCGGAGCGTGTCTCTCCCACACAAGCATGTTAGGATCCGATTTATTAAGAAAACTTAAAATAACAAACGAGAATAAAAGCACACGGATGCTCCAAGTAAAGCACATAAGATGTAACAGAATTAAAATATAGTTTCACTAGAGGTGACCTGATAAGTTTGATGAAGAAGGGGATGCCTTGGGCATCCCCAAGCTTATACGCTTGAATCTTCTTGAAATATGCAGAGATGAACCACGGGGGCATCCCCAAGCTTAGACTTTTCACTCTTCTTGATCATATTATATCATCCTCCTCTCTTGATCCTTGAAAACTTCCTTCACACCAAACTCAAAGCAATCTCATTAGAGGGTTAGTGCATAATCAAAAATTCACATATTCAGCAAGGACACAATCATTTCCAACACTTATGGACATTACCCAAGGCTACTGAAATTTAATGGAGCAAAGAAATCCACTCAAACACAGTAAAAGTGGCAATGTGAAATAAAAGGCATCTGTCAAAACAGAACAGTCCGTAAATACGATTTTTTTCGAGGCACTTAACATGCTCAGATGGAAAATCTCCAGTTGAACGAAAGTTGCGTGCATATCTGAGGATTACTCATGAATTTTTTCAGGATTTTACGAGTTTTCTACAGAGAGAAAAGCTCAAATTCGTGACAGCTAAAAATCTGTTTCTGCGCAGAAATCCAAATCTAGTATCAACTTTCTATCAAAGACTTTACTTGGCACAACAATGCAATAAAATAAAGATACAAAGGTATTGCTACAGTAGAAACAAGCACCTTGACTCAAATATAAAACAAAAATTGCAGAAATAAAATAATGGGTTGTCTTCCATAAGCGCTTTTCTTTAACGCCTTTCAGCTAGGCGCAGAAAGTGTAAATCAAGTAACATCAAGAGAAGAAGCATTAACATTATTACCAAGGGCTTTACGCCTACCCCTCTTACTCTTATTCTTACTCTTTGGTCTAGGGAATACATGACCGCATCCGGGTGTAGAGGTAAAATATAGAGTGCCTTTTCCCACTTCTACAGTTGCTCCCAAGAGTTTCAGCAGGGATCTTCCAAGTGTGATTTTTCCTGTCCCTACACATTCAATAACGAGATAATCAGTGGATACCGTTCTTCCAAGAAAGGTTGTGAACACACCTTCAGCTATCCCCTTAGGAATTATAACAGAATTATTAGCAAGAGTTATTCCTTCTCCACCTTCAGTAAGTCCCCAAAGTTTCAAAGATTCATAAATACTTTTAGGCATAAGGCAAAACGCAGACATAATATCACAACAGGCATAAAAAGTTTCACCACAAATAGCAACCTTAATAGTAGGGACCCATATTGAAGGTTCAAAGATTACTGGAACATAATCATAATATTCACGAATCTGATTATACCCTTCTTTTAAACAAGATATATTTGTCTCGAGAGTGTTTAATCTATTATGAATGCTAGCAAGAGATGAATCAAAGTTATTAGCTGAGCTAGATGATGCAACCAAATTTTTTATGGCATTAAAAGCTTGATCCCCATCGCAGTGAAGGAAATCTCCTCCCACTACAACATCCAAAGCATATCTATAGCGAAGAATAAACCCAAAATAAAAGTTACTAAGAAGCAGGCTTAGAGTCATTTTAGGTTCAGTTTTACCATAAGAATCAAAAATTCTAGACCAAGCTTCTTTAAAACTCTCCTCATCCCTTTGTTTAAAAGTAAAGATCAATTCCTCAGGTGACAGAGTAACAAGTACATGACTAGACATGATAACAAAATAAATGAAATGCAAGTAACTATTTTTTGTGTGTTTTTGATAGAAAGCAAACAAGACTGAAAATAAAATAAAGCAAGACAATAAACAAAGTAAAGAGATTGGGTGTGAGAGACTTCCCTTGCAGCGTGTCTTGATCTCCCCGCAGAACGGCGCCGTAAAAGTAGCTGCTTGTGACGGTAAAGCACACGTCCGTTGGGAACCCCAAGAGGAAGGTATGATGAGTACAAGCAGCGAGTTTTCCCTCGCAAGAAACCAAGGTTATCGAACCAGTAGGAGATGAAGATCACGTGAAGGTTGTTGGTGAAGGAGTGTAGTGCGGCGTAACACCAGGGATTCCGGTGCCAACGTGGAACCTGCACAACACAATTAAACTACTTTTCCCCAACTCAACAGTGAGGTTGTCAATCTCACCGGCTTGCTGAAAACAAAGGATTAAACGTATGGTGTGGAAAATAATGTTTGCTTGCAGAAAACAAAAGAGAACAATGATTGTAGTAGGTTGTATTTCAGATGTAAAAGAATGGACCGGGGTCCACAGTTCACTAGTGGTGTCTCTCCAATAAGATAAATAACATGTTGGGTAAACAAATTACACTTGGGCAATTGACAAATAGAGAGGCCATAACAATGCACATACATATCATTATGACTACTATGAGATTTACTTAGGGCATTACGACAAAGAACATAGACCGCCATCCAGCATGCATCTATGCCTAAAAAGTCCACCTTCGGGTTAGCATCCGCACCCTTCCAAGCATTAAGTTGCAAACAACGGACAATTGCATTAAGTATCGTGCGTAATGTAAAGAATACAAATATCCTTAGACAAAGCATTGATGTTTTATCCCTAGTGGCAACAACACATCCACAACCTTAGGGTTTGTCGTCACTCCCCCGCATTCAATGGAGACATGAACCCACTATCTAGCATAAATACCCCTCTTGGAGTCACAAGTATCAACTTGGCCAGAGCCTCTATCGGCAACGGAGAGCATGCAAGATCATAAACAACACATATATGATAGATCAATAATCAACTTGACATAGTATTCCATATTCATCGGATCCCAACAAACACAATATGTAGCATTACAAATAGATGATCTTGATCATGATAGGCAGCTCACAAGATCTAAACATGATAGCACAAGAGGAGAAGACAACCATCTAGCTATCGCTATGGACCCGTAGTCCAAGGATGAACTACTCACGCATCAGTCCGGAGGCGGGCATGGTGATGTAGAGCCCTCCGGTGATGATTCCCCTCTCCGGCAGGGTGCCGGAGGAGATCTTCCGAACCCCCGAGTTAGGGCTGACGGCGGCGGCGTCTCCGGAACTGTTCCGGTATTCTGGCTCTCGGTGTTAGGGTTTTCGGGGACGAAGGAATAAATAGGCGAAGGGGCAGCGTCGGGGGAGCCAGGGGGCTCCCTCCCCATATGTCGGCGCGGGGGGCCCCATTGCCGCGCCGCCCTATGGTGTGGGCCCCCTGCTGGCCTTCCTCGACTCTTCTTCGGTCTTCTGGAACACTCCGTGGAAAATAGGGCCGTGGGCTTTTGTTTCGTCCAATTCCGAGAATATTTGTAAACTAGCTTTTCTGAAATCAAAAACATCAGAAAACAGGAACTGGCACTGTGGCATCTTGTTAATAGGTTAGTCCGAGAAAATGCATAAAAACATTATAAAGTGTGAATAAAACATATAGGTATTGTCATAAAACTAGCATGGAACATAAGAAAATATAGATACGTTGGAGACGTATCAGTGGGCGAAAGAATCAAGTGAATCGAACGGTCGAGGAGGGAAAGAGCATGGGCGGCGCACCCCCTTGGCTGGGCGCGCCACCATGTCTCTTTTGACTCTCCTGGCCCATCTTGTGAGGTCCAAGTGCTTCATATGCTTCTCTTGATGAAATATTGACATCCGTGAAATCCTAGCTAATGGTAGATGATCTTCCATTGAGCTTTTGAAGTTCAAAAAACATGCTCTTGGCATATCCTATACGATCTGGTTCGTCCTCTCAATTTTCCCTCCAATTTCCGGATTATATGCTTTACTAAAATCTAACTTGAACCCTGGTGCTTCCTGGAGTTGCTTTCAGAATGCTAATGTGAACACATACCCTCTATCTGACAGTATGTTCTTTGACACTCCATATTTGCTCTCTCTCTCTCTCTCTCTCTCTCTCTCTCTCTCTCTCTCTCTCTCTCATATATTTCTACTAATTTCTCTCTCCACCATCCTTCTGATTTACGGCTATGAAGTGCGCACTCTTGGTTAATCACTCGATGCTTATCCATGTGATATCTTTATTTAATTGGTCATTGGTAATTCAGTAATGAAGTCCATTTCGATCTCCTCCCATTTTCATTCGGCAATCTCTAAAGGTTTTAATGTTCCGCCTTAACCATTTGACAAGTGTGATACTATGATACAAACTTGGCAATTTCTCTTTACATGTTATTCCACCAAAACAATTCTTTGAGATCCATGTACATCTTAGATGTATACAATATGGTGTTTCGTGTGATTTTTTTTGCAGTGGAGGATCCAGAAATTTTGGTTTGTCGGGGCGAACATTTTTTGGAAATCTTTTTTACACAAATACAACTCTACTAGATAGAAATGATAGGGTAAATGGTCCACAAAATGTTCAACCGTCATGATCGTTGAATTACAACTATGAGGAACATGAAAAAGCACAAAAGCAACATACTAACATGGACTTTTTCCTCGTGTGACGCCCATTGCCAACCATAACAAATACTCCAACCAAAACTTACAACATGTGAATAAAGGAATGAAAGTGTAAATCCTAGCACACTTGAAAATTTACCTGCACAATCCCGTCAGTCCTCTTTCGTTTGTTTGCTGTGCCACCTTGTACTACTGCCGACGTTGGAGCTGCAGTTGCCGCCGCCGCCGCCTCCTCATCTTCCATTTTCTGTGCAACTGCAATCCAATCGAGCTCGTCGCCCGATTTCATTGGTGGCGCTAGCCAGATCCGGAGCCAGGCCCTCAGCTGCTCAAGGCCTCACGGCGGCCGGTGTAGGTCGGTCGTCGAGTTGTGAGAGCGCGCGCTAGAGATTGGAGGCGGAACGTGTCACATGTGATGATTTTTTCGATTGGGAGCGATGGAGTGAACTCGGTTTTTAGGCGAACGCTCAGCGTCGGCCGGCCGATCGGAGGCCCCGAAATCGGTCGTTTCCGCGCCGTCTGATCGGGATCTAATGCTGCAGATAAGTTTAAATGTAGTTTTACATTTGCCACCCACCATTTTCTGTAAACCAACCCACTGTCCACCTACTCACGTACTCCACTTTAAAACGACCCCAGGGCATATCCCTTTGGGCCTAGCTTTCTGGATATTTACAACACATAGATCATACTCTTGATTTACCCCTAATGTGAAGAGTATTACAATAAAATCCTCTCTCCGCATACAAAAAATATATACTATTACAACAAAATTGTTGTAATATTTTTAAAAGTACTTTTACAAAAAAAATTAAAGAACAATATTTTTACGGCAGATTGGGTTACAACAAAAATCATCAATAAATTTCAGAAAAATATCAAATGATTACAACAAAAAACCATGTGTTTCCAACAAATGAAAAATGTGCTTTCGCTCAAATTTTCCTTAAATTTACAACTAATATGCCTGGGAGGCCGGGAGTATTGCAACAAAAATCATCACCCCCCTGAACAAATAAAATATATATTATTACAACAAAAATTCATAATATCTTTTAAAAAGTAACGTTACAAAAAATGGTTACACGAGTTTTTCCTACATACTAATTTGCCAAAAAAAAATCCAACAATTTTAACAAAAAGCCATCAATAATAACAACAAAACGATATGCAACATCTACTGCATTTTTTAGAGATGTGCATGCTCGCTAAGAGATACTACAAGCTAACCTGACGGTTTTCTTAGCAATCGTTTTTTTTTTAATCAGAGCCCAACTTCTCAAGTAAGAGGAGAAGGTCAAAATAAAGCCCATGAAGGACCGCACGAGGTTGCGAGCGAGGACGACCGATCGCACGCCATGGATCGGTCGCTGGATTGGAAGCATTTTTCTTTTTTAACAGAATGGAGTGAACTCGTAGGTGCGTGATGTTTCGGCAGCTAATTTTTGTACAAACGGGCCTTTCATCCCATGAGCCTAGCAGTCTACTAGCCCATTTCTCTTTCTCCTCATCTGCGCATACCGCTTGGACGACAAAAAATAACAGAGCAGTGCTTCTTCGTTAATGGTGGCCTGGATACAAAGCTGATCGCCGGGGTGCCCTGCTCCGCGCCGCGAGACCCGGGACGACCGCCCCTGCTCGCCCCCCTTGATCTCAGTTACATCTGGTACACATATTTTCTTCTTAAATCGAAGTGGATCTAACTCTCCCAAATTGAATTTGATTGCCTTCATTTTGCTATCCTTTTGATCTATGCGACTATGAAAGGATCATCTTGCAATCATCTGAGGATTTCATTATAGAGATATGATTTCAATTCCTCCATGACTCTCATGGTTGCAATGCTTCCAATAATTTCTCTCTTCGGAAGCATTATATGTGCTTGTTCTAGCTAGCTCCATATTCATGTCCTTTGGTAACTCCCATTGTACAAGCAGATTATGCGGTCACCCTTTCCATTTAGCAAGTGGCACGAAAGATTGTCAGGGAGTAATACATGTCGACAAAGGTAACAACTAGCTTTGCTTCTGGGGTAGCACCACTAGCCAGCCAGCTTACCTTCACTGGTGGAAAAACAGGCTTCCGGGAAGCCCCATAAGTCGCGAAGATAAAGGAACCGCGACTAATGGGGTCTTTAGTCGCGGTTCGTGTGGCGAACCGCGACCAAAGGCCTGGGCCCAGGGCGCACGGTGGCCA
>NC_061508.1:57314355-57351254 GCF_022539505.1 Lolium rigidum
TACACGTATGTTCAGAAGTAACCTAGCTGGAGCAAGGCTGCCAGTACAACCAAAATCGGTTGCTTTAGAAATAAACCAAGAACACCCATAATAAAGTAATAAACCCTGAAACATCATCCTGGTACATTTGATGTACTAGCAATAAACCCAACTAGAAAGACAAAACCATAGCTAGACCGATAGGATAAAAAGTCTGCGGTACATGGAGCTAGTTACTACTGAAGATGCACACAAAACGTCGTTGATCACCAATTCACCATGGCGCGGTAGCCAGCTTTCTCATGGCTTGTTCCTTCATCCTAGTACTCGCCGCCACCATCTCTTCCATCTTAACATCAAACACGTTCAGAGAATCCTTGAGGGTCGACACCGTCGACTCAATGGCTCTCAACTCCTTCGCCGCACGAGCCTGCTCCAGCTTCACTGCCTCGTACCCCTGGGGCACCACTGGTATTTGTGAGGGAGCGCCAAGGAGGCCAAGGAGGTCGTCGACGCGCTTGCGCATCAATGCGACGTCCATGCCCTTGGCCTCAAATGACTCTAGGATCTTTTTCCACTCAGCAAGGTCCTCGAGGGAAGCAGGGGAGGAGGCTCTGATGCCCTCAGCAATGTTGACCGTCTCCACAATCATGCGTGTAGTGAACTCGGGGCTTATTGTCTTCAGAAGATTCCTGTGGAGGAAAGCCTTCCGGGCCTGGCAGAGATGGTAGTACGTCATGCGCAGGTGATCTGGGAGTACTAGCAAACCGTTGCCGATGATGATCTTGAAATCCACAAAGCTTTTCACCGAAGCGAAATCATCAATGTCTGAACATGGAAATCGGACGCCGCCATCTACTGCCTCCTTCGAATTGGCATGTTTGTTGGAACTTTCCTTTTGTTTCTCTGCATTAGAGAACACGGCGCGTGATTCAATTTTTTTGGTAACATTGCAAAATGAGCATGCATGATAATGCGTTCAACTCACTGTTATCCATAGATGTGTCCAGACTCAGGAGACCGAGGGCTCCATCAGTAGCGATGAACTCATTCTCCCTCAGTATGTACACCTGCAAACAGGAGTTAATAGCTAATCAAATCACTATAAAATATTATGGAGGAATGGTTAGTACTTCTACTGTGCATTCCATTTTTTTTAAATGAATGGACGATTGAAGAACTCACCTTAAATGTTGTCTGTCTCACTAGTTGGAAGACCACGGCGTCGTCAACCTTAAGATGTTTCTGTTTCACAAATCCCTTCCATCCACCGCTAAGTCCGGTCTTGTAAGCTATGTACTTTGTTTCATAAGTCTTCCGTTCCTCATCTTCTAATTCAATTCTATGATCATGGTTTAGCAGATGGTCTCTGCAAAAACTAGCTGGCATGCCCTGCGAGAGGAACGCAAAAGTCAAACGACGAGAGGGCAATCAAATCTTCTATTAGAGAAAGGAAAAGTAAACCTCATAAGAATAAAAAACGATTCTTCGGCACTGGACAAACATTCAAACACCCAGTAAATCTAGACTTACCAGCCAAAACCCCTTAACAACTTGTGAGTGCTTCATAACCTTGATAAAGCTTGGGCCTTCCGCTGGCAATTTCTTCTCTAGCTCCACAGCTCTTTTCAGAGCAGTGCCATTAATACTATAATTGTTTGAAGATTCATTCAGGTACATCCGGCAGACAAAATTGTCAAGTTTTAAATGCAATCTACTAAAGAAAACAACCAAAAAGTTGAAGTACCGTGCATTTTTCTTAGGGCCATCGCCATCAGATACCTGTGAAGCTTGTTCATGGTTAGTCTAGTCTAATGTGAGAGATTATGATTCAGACAGCCATCCACATTGCAGAGAGTAACATATACCTTGGTCTTTTTACACTCGATTACAGTCGCGTATATTTTGTTTTACAGAAACATTGGTGCCATGTATGAACAATTATTTTTTCAATTTGAAATTATTTTATGATTCCACTTTGGACCTTACCTCTAGATGAAAATTATCATCCTTATCTTCCTTGCCCTCACTACTACTGCTGCTGTCCAAGAGAGGTTTGTATTTCATCTTTCTCTTGATAGATTTGGAAGGCCTGTTTGTCTTCCTCTGTAACATAACCAATCAAAGAAGAGCAACTTTCTGTTAGTCCATTTCCCCAATAAAAAAAACCGACTCAACCATTCACAATGCAAAGTGTGACATAGATCGAGCTTTGAATAACAAAACATGTTTTGACCGAAGAAATTTTTTATTATTTCAGGTAAGGTATTACCATCGGCGTCGGTGGCTCAAAATCATTATCATTGGCACCGTTACTAAAGGTTCTGCTATGACAGTTGCTGTCAAATAACACCGGCTTCTGCTCTGTTTTGTTCTTTACAAACCTGGAACCTGCTGGCCTCCCTCTTTTCCTCTGAAAATAAAGAACCAACAAAAGCAGAGGAACGAATTCAACATTTGTTTGTATATTCCTTTCAAGATAAAACATAATCTGAATAATGATTTTTTATGAGCAAAATCTCTGAAGCATATGAGTTAAATTTTCCCCCTTGAACACGTATCAAACACAGATCTTTTATAATAGAAGAAGTAAACCAAGAAGGTGCACAACTTGCACGACGGAAAAAAAACTAAAATGTAAAAATACATGAGAAACCTATACAAAATTGCAGATAAAAAGAAAAGAAATCCAGAACAAGGAAGAAAAGCTAGTATCCAACCACAGGAAGCATGATGAGTACATAACTAAAAAAAATTGGAAGCTCTGTTTCTTTGTTCTAACTTTCCTGATAACTAAGACATGTTCATATCACCCACAAATACAAATACTGAATTAGGAGTGTGACTTGCTTTATAAGTTTTAACTAGGCCTGGGCTATTTTTCTTTGTGCTAGTTTTCTTTACTCCAGGTTTAATAAGATAGCCTGGAAGCTTTCCTTGCCCATTCCGCACACTCTCTGGCCTCATGGTCTGCCATAGGAGGTTAGATCAATCAGCTGTATGCTTGTAATTTATGAACAATTACAATCGAGATGGAAAGAAAAACAACGAAGAACTATTGAGACAGTACAAAGACATTATTCGTTTCGTAAAAAGTCTGAATGGGGCCACTCATGCTCTTATTAATGTATATACAAGAGAAATAAATCAGCAGAAAACTTACTCTTATAGGACCATAGCCGACATCACCATATGGATTATCCAGTGCCACAAACTGTTTACCAGCAACGCTAGCGAGCTCCTCGTCCTGCCATAACCAAAAAAATTTGCATCAGGAGAAATTTGAATTGAGTAAAAGACCAAAAATAAACCAATATATAGCCTCATTTTCTAAAAAATTATAAGTATAGCCTAATATCATGGAGAATGCATGCAGTCATTGTGTCTACTGGTCGATTCATTGCTGATGAGCAGTTGAGCACTACGGGAAAAAAATATTAAACATATAATATTTAGTTTGTCAGGCAGTTCCACACAGTACACACGATTGACGATTTAGAAACAAAGTAGAAAAGGTTAATGTAATTTCTGTCACAGCAGACAAGACAAGTACTCTGAATTGGCTAAATAAAAACCTCAGTCAAGACTTCCAATAAAACGACAACACATGCTGATACCTATCTATCTGAAGCGACGAGTTAACTAAGATATTCTATGCTTGTACCAACCGAAAACTATACGATAAAGATTGTTTTGTATTTCTATTCGAGTATGATATATGTGAGGGCATGCATTTGATACTCAGTACTAGCTCTAGAAAGCAGAAGTGTTCTGTAAATCAGAAGCAGTAATATGAAATGAGATGGTTCCATGGAGGTCCTTACACTCGGATAATAATCACTATCGAGATCAACATGCCTACTGCTGCTCTGTTGCTGCATCTCCTGGCCCTTCTTGGTCTTGGCAGACTGTGAATCACTTGCCGGTGTCTCTGCCTTCCTCTGAAAATTAATTAAGCAGCCATGGCAGAGAAATTGTTATGCTAGTAGTAGACATTAATCAACCAGTAATTGTATTTCTAAATCTCATCTAGTATAGCAATAAGCAGTAGTAGCCCTAGTCAGTTCATCGGAGACGAATTGCCCATGACCAAAAAACAGACACACCGATCGTGTCGCACAACCACAGAATGTCGACTGCAATACTTTCCAAGTAGCGTAAAAATAGGAAAAGAAAGTATATAACATGGAGAAGTTTCAGAAAACATCAAATGTTGTACCAACAGGAGAAGAATAATAAATAAACAGATACGATAACCGAAGTCCAGCACGAGTCATTGTGTATTTCTACTAGTTCATTCATTACTAATGAGTACTACAAGAAAAAGCATAAGCACATAGTTTTTACTTTGTCGGGCAGTTCCACATGGTACACCATGATTGAAGATTTAGAAATTCACAATTGTGTCTGTTTTACAGAGTATCAAATACATGTTCCCTGGGAGATTCAGAAATTCAGAAGTAGTTCTGAAAAGCAGAAGTGCCTGAAATGCAGCAATGTGAGATGAGATGGTTCCCTGGGAGGTTCTCACCATCGGTTTAAAACAGCCATCGCCATGGACGTGTCTACTGCCGTTGTCAAGTAAGGTGAGCCCTTGATGCAGCAATGCCATCTTCTGCTTCCCCATCTTGGTCTTGGCAGACCATGATTCACATTCACTTGCCGGCGCCTCTCTTTTCCTCTGGAAATTAAATAAGGCGCCAAGGCAGAGTAATTGTCATGCAGAGTAAATAACTAAATATTGATCGACCAATAATTTTACTACTAGTACTAAATCTCATCTGGTTCAGCAATAAGTAGCAGCGACAACAGATTGAACGGATCCGAGAATCAACGTCCAAGGCGAGTCAAAACAATGGGGATTGTTTTCCTTTTCTATGTGCAAGAATCACCTTGTTCAATACTACTACTAGCATATATAAATCGACTAGAGATATCAGGAGAATCTGCGCGAAATACATTCTAGGAGTAATAGAAACACGAAGACAAATCGTTCCCTTGATTGGAAAATAAAATAACCGCACGAATGTATACTATGTACTCCTATGTATCAAGAAAAGTAGATGTGTGTATGTAGAGAGGCATGCGAGCTGGGTGTTGGTAGAGAAAGAGAGAGAAGGAACTAGCCTTGATTATGAGCTCGTCGGTCGCCATGGCTGCTGGCTGCACCCCTCAGGAGCTCCGATGTTTCGTGATGTGAGACGGACGGGATGGAGTCGGAGGTGGAAGGGGTATACAGCAGCGGTAACAACAGTGCTAGTATATAAACGGAACGGAACAGGATCCGACCGTTCGGTGATTGACGATATCGACGGGATTTTGCTGGCTCTTCCCATATGAGCACGCACGCATGCCACTTCCAGCACGTACCCACGCGCACTCGCCGCCACTTCCGGCACTTATACCGATCGATCCCCATCTCGTCGATCCTCGGCAGAATAGGCAACACTGCTGTCTGGCAGCAAGTCCGCGACACAAATTCCTATACATCGCTGTAGGATATTGCGCACGAGAGATCAGAGCGAAGCAACAACCATTCATCAAGAGAAGAAAATGATCCTAAATATACTTTGCATAAGTTCTTACAATATACTTATTTACGGATTTTTCTTGTAACACACGCGTAGTTTACAATTGGAATAATTTCAATAAATAGGCAAACAATACATTTAAATTATCAAAACATTATATATTTTTTCGGCAAAGGGAATATATTAATATTGCGAAGATATCAATTACACTCAGCCTCTACAACAACGCAGTGCCCTAATGATAACACGGATACACATAGGCAAAAAAGAGAATTACAAAAAAAAAGACTTGCTACATAGATCTATTCTTTGTAACAATGCACAAGCGCTGTCGTCACCCTGATTATGGATCATAGGTTTTCACCCTAGAGAAATTTCAGGCTCGCAAAAACAATGTCTTCAACAAGACTATTGCTAGACACAACCAATTAAGGGTAGATCTTGGGTTTTTATCCTGAAGCTTAGTCTCTGAATTTCTCTTCTATTGTCACCCCACTTGCCGATGCCGATGCTCCAAGTCACGAATCTCCAAGCCAATCCATCATCGCCACCAGGACCCAAACCACCATTGCTAGTCCTCAGATCTCAGCTTCCATGTCATTCTCTGCCACTAACTTCACCATGAAACTAAAGACATGTCCCACGATGGAAACATGCAGGAGCTTCGCATCTCTCTCTGAAACAATACGGTCGGAATAAACAAGGTTACGTGAGACCGAATCACATCCGTTCCGGCAATCTCCAGGCATGAGTCACTCAATGGAGTTCGCTAGTGGAGCCTTCCGGAACACGATACTTTGACCGAATCAATGAAGACATGCATGAAGCAGATCTTCGTATTGGCTTGAGAGGAACCCTAGACCTCCACCTTTATTGAAGCCGAGCCAGCAGCCCCCACGCCACCAGCCGACAACCAAGATCCATTGCTCCCGAGTGTAATAACGAGACAAACAAAGACGATACCTTCGACAAGGTAACGATGCGAAGCGATGCCTCCATCGTCCATCAAGACCAAGGCCAAGGCACGGTTTTCACCGGTTGCCACATCCCACCAAACTCAACGTCAGACAGATTGACACCGTCGACGATCGGTGTGGGATCCCAAGATCCCCCACACCAGTTCCCAACGTGGCCGGCCACCTACAGAGGAAGAAGTCGCCGCAGCCATGTCCTGCGCCGTCGTCCCGATGCCCAGATGATGCTGAGTGCTGCAGTCCGTCATTGCCTCCAGCCTCCGCATCGTGCATCATAGCGGTTGCAGGAGTGCGGATGGAGCCGCCTCGCACCCCTATCCACTACCAGCGGGGCGTCCTGCCACTGCCACGCCGCGCAGCCTTAGGCCAGCAACGCCTACACTGGAGGCGGAGGGAGCAGAGGAGGGTCGGGAGGAGCCTGGAGTGGTATACGGCGGGATCCCCGGGAGGCATTATATATGTTTTAAAAAAACACAATTTTGTTCTACAAGAACAATCATATGATCCTAGATCTCATAAATATTTTGGGACCTCCCTCATAATTTCAAAGATAATTTCATCATTATATATCTTAAGTAGCTAGATAGTTTTAGAAAATTTTCAATGTGAATAATTTAAAAAATAAAAAATACTTATTTTACAAACAAACATGCGAGCTAAAGTTGAAATAAAATTTTATACCTTAAATCTGAATGAAATAATTGGTTGTTTTGAATTTAGGTAGAGTATAAAAGTAATTATGAAGTTACTGAAATCCAATTGAAGATTCTTTACTATTAAAAGTAAACTGGTGAATGTCCGGTGTCACATTTTCATTTAAAGACAAAAATACCCTCCCACGTCCTGAAGGAAAAAAGATCCATCTAACAACCACAATTATCCATGCATGCAGCCAAGTGAGAAAAAAATGCGTTAGTTCTCATCTACATGAGCTAGAACGTAACCATCCCCTTGATATTCTCAACAACTGACAAAATCCATATCTAGCTACAGGTTCCATTTTATGATAGAATGCGTTTAACCCTTTTCGTGTACCCGTCGCTCGTCCCAGCGGGAGAAAAAAGGGGCTCGACCAAAGCAGGTACGAGCCATCCCCAATTTCCATCCAGAAACTGCAGCATCCATCTCGCTCGATCTGTGGCACAGGACCAGACTGGTCCTTTGAACCGTGCCGTCGTCGGCTGCCGGAGCAGCCTCCTGACCCCACGCTCCCTCTTGGTCGCATGCGTTGGCGGACACATCCCATGGAGCTCCGGCCGCCGCAACCTACCGACTCGTGTTGGCTCCCCGCCTCCGTCTCTCTCCACCACCTGCGTCGGTGAGGCCCAACCTTCTCCTCCTAGGGTTTCCCACCGCCTCCACGCTCCGATCTGTGCCGCAGTCAAGCCTCTGCACGTGATGGTTAACCCCAGAGTGGTGTGGTGTCTGGCGTGGCAGCGATGACGACTATTGGAACGCCAGAGCGGTGCGGTGATGCTGGGTTCGGTGTCGATGCTGGTCAATATCGCTAGGTTCGTGGCATGGCTGCTCCTACAACGGCATCTCCTGTGCAGGTAACCGGCAGTGTACTCACCGACGCTCATGACGATTGCCAGCTTTGCAGGAGGAGGAGGCGGCGTTGGCGCTATCTATGCAGCGGACCACCTATGAGACATGGCGACTCAGGGGTACCGTGTCTATTGGGAACATGTAATCGGTCGGGATTTTGGATGGGGTTTTCTTAGACTCCTGCCGGTGATCAAGGATGCGAAATTTATGTGGATTTATTTGCTGCGATTTTACCGGGGGTGGTCGCTTCAAGGATCGGGTGCGTGATATTTGGCATGCTGCTTGGAGAAGAGGGGTCCAGTGTTCACCACCGCCTTCAGCCCTCTGTCCCAAATGTTCGTCCCCAACCCGGCCTCTACCCTAGAAGGTCGGTCGGCCATTAATATCACTCTCCGAACTTCTGGAATCTGGACATTGTTATTTTCTATATTGTATGAACTCACTCAATCTAAATCTGCAGCGAAGCTTTCCTTGATGCTTTACAATAGCATGGTGCCAAAGCGGATCCTATTCTTATATGAAAGAAATAAATATAATGATTTATTACTTCAGGTAATCACAATGAGCCGTGTCACTGGTGCTATTTGAAATAATTCTTTGTCATGTTGGCTTAGTAGAGCAAAGTGCTTTCCATGTGAAAACTCTGAAGGGGTGAGAGGGCTAGCATACTAATAGCACAACCCGTCAACTGTACCGTTTTTTTCCGAATCATCGCACAAGTTTTAGCTGTTAGTTAATTGCATCATTTTCTTTCACATAATCACATGTGTAGTTGGCCAGGGGTAACAGAGAGATGGACAGTAGTAAGCACCAGTGTATGTTCTCATGGCGGCAATTTTGATGCGCAGAATGGTGAAATGAGACCTAAATTTTGCTCTGGTTGGGTTGACCAGGACATTTGAGCAAGTCCTGTAGATGCAAGATTATAATCCATTTATTCTTAAGAGGAAGCAGAAGGTTGCATATGTAAAAGGTGAGAAACGTGCCACCATTTCAAATTTCAAATGAATGAAGAGAAAGAAGAGTATAAGATATATATTTGTGCTTGTTGCATTGTGCCCTACTTTCTCATGTAATTAATTGAGTAACATGGAAAATAGAATTTTGTGCAAGATAATTGAGTAACATGGAAGTTGAGACCTTACGCAAAACATTGAGACCATTTCTCGTTTCCCTCAACATTTTGATCACTTTAATTTTTTGTGCCTACAATTAGGCAACTTGAAAAAAATACTATACCACTCCTAAAATGATCAAAATGTGAAAGATCTGATGTCACACTTCACATTATAAACGTTCCAAATGCCACTGCACCTATCCATTGTTCAGTCAACGCAACCTATTAACCGAGCGCATCATCCCGATCATCCTCTCAAAAACTGCCTGAACAACCTCGGCCCATCACACGCCTCACAAATTCTTTTCTCAACTACTCTATCTACTACCAGTGCCCGCATTCATGCACCACCTCGCCCTGCAGGTGCCTGATCCTCCCTATTATAACGGAAACATCAATCTAGGATTTCACAGTTCATAGCCTCTAAGCTCGCCACTACCCTCGCCGGTTTCCATAGGTCAGACACCGACACTGGCACTTCAACGACGACGACCACGACGAGGCTTCCTCCTCCGATCCGTAAGATTTCCCGCCCCGATCTACTCTTCCACGAGTACCATCTTGACGATTTTTCGCTAAGTCTTTTGGTGGGGACGGACCGCAGGAAATCGAACAAGAATACCCCAAGCTGCGGCTACCGGCATCCACCTCGGAGCAGAATCCGCCGTCTTCCAGCAGAAGTATGGGCATCCTCCAGATGCGGCACCACCGCCGCAACGACAATGATGGTGATCGACCTGCTGCTGCTCTCCCCGGACAGCTGCAATGATACCTGGGACAGGCTTTTGCTCCTCTGCTGATTTGCGATAAGGAGCATCCACATGCAATCTGGTCCGTGTCTTGGCGATTCATCTTGTGCGTAATTTTTTTTCAACAAGCTCAATTGTAAGCATATGCATCTACATGTCCACATATAGTGCAATAGAGATTCATCAACACTTGTGCACTGTGTGTACCGTGCTTAATTAGTTCTATTAACTGCTGGAAAAGAAAATTTGACTCTATATGCACCAACGTGCAAAGACACCAAAACTGCGTAGATAAGTCGAGCAAAATTTTCTTGCTTGCTTATGCAATACAATTATTCTGGATACTATTAAAATTTGAGTGTTTCCTTACGGGCATGTAGTTAGTCTTGACTGTTCTGGATAGTTTATCTGCTAAGACTCTGATGTGCATGTTTCTCGCTGCCTCATTTCAAGCATAGTCTCTACAGGTGACGATGATCCCTAGAGTTAGTTGTATTAATACTTTATGCAATAATTATGGT
This sequence comes from Lolium rigidum, assembly GCF_022539505.1. Lineage (NCBI taxonomy): Eukaryota > Viridiplantae > Streptophyta > Magnoliopsida > Poales > Poaceae > Lolium > Lolium rigidum. The sequence continues at coordinate 57,324,775 of NC_061508.1, forward strand.
CTTTTGATTCACCGATATCTCTTAACAAATGCTTAGGTCTGACCGACAACATTTTTACATGAGCACAAATGCAGAGCACTCTACCAAACCTGAAACCTTCTATTCTTGATGAATACTCCAAGGCGGTAATCTAACATTAAAAAGGTGCTTCCACATAAATTATCCGCTAATGTGACGTTGATCTTGAAGAAGCAACTTTCATCTTCATCTTGTTGCTACTGTAATATTGATTTTGAAGAAGAAACTTTCATATTTATCTGCTACTTTGATGTGGATTTTGAAAAAAGCAACTTCCATGTTCATTTGTTACTCTAATTTTGATCTTGAAGATCGTCTTCTTTGTCCTCCTATTGGTTTCTTCAGATGAAAGCTGGTTGTTTGGTGTTCTATAATAAAGTATTAGTGCTAAAATGTTATTGTATCATAATGAAGTATTAGCGATGACTATTTTTTGTGTCTCTGTTTGGTTGTAACTCGCTACATAGGCGTGAGGCAGCAGCAGCTGCCGATTCGCGTCCGCCTATAGAAGGCGGAGTTGATGAGTGAACATCAAGACTGCACAATAACCTAAAGAGCTAGCAGCTAAGACATGGATCTTGCTAGGTCCAGATTTCACGGCAAGGTAAGGGGTGGAGGAATCAGGCACTAGCTAGCGAGGTTAGAGTGCATGATTCAGGTCCTATTATCTTCCCATTTGCTTTTGTCTACGTGTTGAGCGGAGTTTCTAGGGAAGATCGATGTGGATGCCAACTGACAGGAACATGGCAACGATCGCAAAGCCTTAATCCATCTTTAGAAAGTATGTGGCCCTGACAATTGGCTCAATTTTGTTCTTTTTTAAATTTTGCTGGTAAAAAAACTTATAATTTTAACTATGATTTATATTTATAATATAATAAAAGGTTTGAGCATTCTAAAGTCATATAAATTTGTATATATTAGTAGTTAAAGTTGTGCAACAAAAACCGTGTGAAAATGCATGTCTTAAATGTCATGATTGATGGAGCAGTAAAGATTAAGTTATCATAAATATGTTGATTTATTGATACACCGTGAGCTAGGATTAGGTTCCGAATCACACAAACTTTTGATAGAGTGACTACGTAATTTAGTTTTTTGGTTACATAGTTTTTAGTTTTATGCCTTCATGGAATGGTAAAGGTTGTTCATCCAGTTTACACGCACCATGAGTATTATATGTGCACAATTTTAGATTTTTATGGAAAAACTTCATGTTAACATGATAGACTGCATGTGCAGAATGGCTACGAGTTAATGAAGAAGTTTTTGATACTTGTACTCAAATACCATGTATATGAAGTTGATGATAATATTACTAATGTTATGCAAGAATTCCTTAGACGTTGGCTTTTAAAATGAGGAATAATGTGTTGGTCCTTGCATTTTATAACTTAAATATTTGTAATATTTACTGCGTGGGTGATTTTTCTACATACTTGAATATTTGTGTGCATTATTTACACATGTAACGTGTGTAACACTAGATATAAGGTAGGAAACCGTGGCGAAGCACAGGCATTCCACTAGTAATAATTAGTACAGTTTTTTATTTTTTTACTCCTAGTTTTTAGCATTTTCTTGTGACGTAATAGAGCATCTTATTATTTTCTCTCCTTTAATTTTGTCATGTTCAATCCAGTACATGGTCTGTGGTATTCATCCACTTTTTCACATATGCTAATAAATTGGTGTATTTCTTAATCACTTATTTTATTTCTTCTGACAATTTTTTTAATCAACTTAGCATTTAGCATTTTCTTTTCACTTCTAGCAGTGTTGCTATTCTAATACATGCCCACAAACTGGACAGTGCATTTTACTGTGGATACACCCAACATACAAAGCCACAATTTATGACATCCTAGCAACTTTTAACTATAGCTGAGTGATAATATGTTCTAACAACCCATTACATTAAGCAAATCACCCTAAAAATGCATTGCATATTTTTTTGAAGTCCTAGATAATTAATGGAAATACAGCGCATTACCTATAGTGTGTTGTGATAGGCATATAAGTATAACCGCCGCTTATGTTCTCCCTTTGAAAGCAATGACATCCTCCAACACGTGCAGGGGTGGATCTAGTATCCCTCCAGTGGAGGCAGCCGCCCAGGCTTGCCTGTGGCGCACCTGTTTACGTTTGTGACTTTTGTAGTGATTTTGTCCCAAAAGGGACATTCTAAGCATATTTTTCTAAGTGTTCTGAACCAACAGTGAACACATGCTTCTCGAAACGACAAAGCACGACTGAATCAAAGCAATCTGTGAAATTTTGGGTCGTCAATCGATTTAGAAGCATATCCATTTCAGGAACATCTACCAAAATAGCATCAAATCTGATCTTAATATATACACAATCTAAGATATCCTAAATTGGAATCCTCCTAAATCCTACACAAAAATGGAGAAGAAGAACCGACATCGCCTAGATAGGACTCGTTGGACGTCATCCCAGCTCGGTATATTGGACGGAGGCGGCAACACAGAGACATCGGCGGTGGATTTTTACAAAGCTACTGAGGACAAGGTACATAGATGTTGCCGAACTATTGGCGCATCGAAATGAGGGCGATGATGGTGATTTGGCGAGCAATTCGTGGGGTGGGAGAAGAGACGAGTGCACTGGAGTGATGAGCTAGGGCACGTGGAATGGTTGGGATGTTGCCATGTGGTATTCCTTGTTGGTATCCGACGTGGCACGTTGTAGCCACTCTCAAGCCAATCTTGAGGCCGGCTGCGGTGACACAGCAAGCGTGCGAAGCAACCCCGTCTAGTTGCAAAACCAGCTCCGCCACCACTACTAGAAATCCCCTTATTTCTAACGGTGAAATATTATACCTGACGCCCCATCGTCTAATACTCTAATAACATACAGTCTCATATGCACACAATCAATCATGCAGCTAAGGCATGCCTATTTTCTTCCACAGCTCCTTCATCTCCTTGCACTTGAGGAACATATGTGCTCCGTCTTCGTCTGGTCTTTTGCAGTATACACACCTAGTGTCACATTTCATGCCTCATTTCTTAATACTCGTCATCAGCGTCAAACTATTATGTGCCAGTCTCCAAACAAACTGTTTTATCTTAAGCAGGCAAGGCAGATTCCATATTTTCTTCCAATGTAACCTCTCATCTGGTTGTTCTGATGATGAAATCATATCCGCGTTTTTTCTCTTGACATAGATTCTGTAGGCTAACTTGACCAAAAAAATCCCTTTTGTATCGAAGTGCCAAGCAGGGAAGTCTTGAAAATCATCACGGATAGGTGTGCCTAAAATGATTTCGGCATCCATTTGCCAAAATGTTTCACGAACCAGTTGTTGCTGTCAAAAACCCACCGGCGAGTAGCAACGGGCAACACCGTAGAGCCGGGAGGCTCCCAGGACTGCGGTGGACCCTGGTCCCTCGGGCGACGGCCCGCAATGCCTTCTGTCACACGTCCTGGTGTTTGCGAGGGCGTGCCACCTGACCTATACCTGGTCAGGAAGGTGATGGATTGATTCGACTAGTTTCCTGCATGGCAAACACGTAAACATTAAATACGAGCCCCGATCGGCTCTTAAGTTGTTATGTGGATCGGCTCGAACAGCCGATTGTCCCATGGTTCATGTTAGATTTATAAGGACATGGGGATCATGCTTTATCAATATCAAGCTAAACTAATCTACGATAGTCTAGGGTTTTCACCGTATAATCGGAACATCCTATGCGTAGTTGAGCCTAGCAGATACGTAAGATGATGGAAAACCAGCCCTAAAGAGGCCTAAAAACCAACGTGAAGTTGATCCCCGGAACAATCCCTCTAGAGCTTAATAAACCACACCTTACGCACTACCGGATCGTTTAACCCGTTTATAAGGCCTAACCATACGGATATCAAACCAATCCTTGAAGAACAAGGAGCAACTATAACGGATTAGATCTACTAAATAAAGAACAAGCAAGATGCTGCCCTTACACCTAAAATAGGTGTAAGGGCAGCTAGATATCGAGGGGCAGCGTAGCTAAACAAGTACATCGTGAAAGCATCGACGTTAGCCCCAAAACACCTAAGATAAGGGTGTTGCTCGCCATCAAAAAGGCTTCAGCACGAGCAACACCAATAACGAATAAACTGATACTTCCTAGATCGCAAGATGCGATCTAGGCAGCATGTTGCTTACCCGGGAGAAACCCTCGAAACAAGGGGTGGCGATGCGCCTAGATTGATTTGTTGTGAACGTGATCGTCCTCCTTTCTCAAAAATCCTAGATACATATTTATAGTCCGTAGACTTTCTAACTTGGGAATAAACCCAACCGTGTACGAGCTAAACTCTATCTCTTAATTCTAACCGACACATAACCTACTATAATTTACAGATACACGGGCAATCTTACCCAAACTTCTTGTACAAGGCTGGTTCGGGAATATTTTCCGTGCATATCCTCTAAGCCCATTTAATCACGGCCCATCTCCAGACTTGGTTAAATTCTGGTGATAACACATGCCCCCCTGGTTTTGGCAATGATAATTTCAAAACCACTGCTTTTTCTGCTTCGTAGGGTCACGTCGTGGCAGAGCAGAACTGTCGCAGTATCCTTCATCATGATGCCTTGCCTTCTCAACTTCTCTGCACGATTTGAGAGATTCGGCACCATGCCCTCGGAAACCGCTATAGCATTAAATCTCCACTATATCCCCTTTTATTTAACTGCGTCGAGCAACTCGCTTCTTCATCCCCCTGCTCAATACTAGCCACCGAAAAGCCCTCCTTCACCATGGACTCATCCTCCTCCTCTGCTTCATCGGCTCTCTCCTTCCAATGTTCTTCCTCAAGTGAGCCGATGCCAGAGCACAACCAATGGGATGAGCAGGAGTGGGACTTCGACTTCATGCCAGATGGCCCACCCGAGGCCCTCGTCGGGTCAGATGGTGACTTGCCCCTGACCGATGGGGAGGACGACCTCCGGTTCCTCATCGACGGGGAACTGGAGGCGGAGAGTGAGGATGACCTCCTCTCCTGGGGTAACTTCACCCCCTCCGACGAAGAGGAAGAAGAGGAGGATGAGGAGGACGACGCCTCCTCCAATGAAGAGGAGGAAGAGGAGGACGACACCTCCTCCGACGAGCCGCCGGCGAAGCGCTTCCGCGGCTGGGCCTGGTCAGATGACGACGAAGACGACGATGATGAGGAGGAAGAAGCCCCTATTGAGGGCTACGGCAGTAGCGACGAGCAGCTTGCCAGCAGCAGCACCGGCGGCGGCTACAACGGCGACGACGAGGACAGCGACGGTCCTTAGAGTAGGGACTACTAGCATAGGACTAGTGGTAGCAATCTGTTCTCCTTTTGTTCCTCCGTCCCTGAGCAATCGGCTCCTCCTTGTAAGAAATCCCCTTTTTTAATCAATGAAGAAGGATTCCATGCTTAATTCTTCCGATTATCAAAATAAATCATTGCTCAAAAAGCCGATGGCAATACATCGGTCTTTACCCAAAACGCCAACAAGGACAGTCCCAAAATCGAATGTAAAATTGAATAGTGACCTGATACTTGCTTATGACAGTTGTTCCTTTATAGTCGATGGCTCCGCATCGGCTTTTCAGCTCTAAAGTCGATGTCAGTGCATCGGCTATGCTTTTGCTTAGATTTTTTTTTTACTGGCCGATTTAAAATCGGCCCCCGTATTTCACTGCCCATCATCCCACATACTTGGGAAATACTTCTTGAGATGCTAGCCATTGACGGCCACTGGGAACTTCACACCATCCAACTGCTCGAGCATGTATGCATTGCCCTTTAGGACTTGGTCAACCTTGTACGGCCCGTGCCAATTTGGAGACCATTTACCATACGCCTTGTCCTTAGTCCCCAACGGCAATACAGCTTCCCATACCAGATCACCAACGTGGAAATCCTTTGGCTTCACCTTCTTATTATATGCACGAGCCACCTTGGCCTTGTTCTCCTCAATTTTCTCAACTGACCAAAGTCTAAGTTCTGTCAGATCCTCAACGCTATCACTCATCAGGGTTGCATACTCTTCAGTTGTTAAGTCATTCTGAAACGTGACACGTCTCGACCCAGCCGTGATCTCCCAGGGTAACACGGCTTCTTGTCCATAGACCAGATGGTATGGCGAGGTTTTCACTGTTCCATGACATGACATGCGATAAGCCCACAAAGCCTCCGATAATACCTCGCGCCAACGTCTAGGATACTCGTCGATTTTCCTCTTAATCAGCTTGATAAGGCTCTTGTTGGACGCTTCAGCCTGCCCATTTGCCTGAGCATAGTATGGAGATGATCGGATCAGCTTAATTCCCATGTCGTCGCAGAACTTTCTGAACTCTTTAGAAATGAAGACCGAACCTCCATCGGTCGTGATGGTCTGGGGAATCCCAAATCTGTGAATGACATGCTCTTTCACGAAACTGATAACATCCTTCGATGCCACAGACTTCATAGGGACGGCCTCCACCCATTTAGTGAAATAATCTGTAATGGCCAAGATCCACTCGTGGCCTTTGCTCGATGCAGGATGGATTTTGCCGATCATGTCCATGCCCCATCCTCGAAATGGCCAAGGCTTGATGATGGGGTTCATTGCTGATGCGGGCACCATCTGAATGCTCTCAAACCTCTGGCATGCCTGACACCCTTTATAGTAATTAAAACAGTCCTCAAGCATGGTGGGCCAATAAAACCCTGATCGCCTGATCAACCACTTCATCTTATGAGCCGATTGATGAGTTCCACATGCGCCTTCATGTACCTCGTGTAAGAGCCGATTTGCCTCGGCTGTTCCCAAACATTTGAGAAGTAACCCTTCCAAGGTCCTGTAGAACATGTCATCTCCAATAAGGACATAGTTCATGGCCTTGTACCTTATCCGTTTAGGTGCCCCCCGAGCCGGATCTTTCAAGTAATTGAAGATATCGGCTCTCCAATCATCTGGCTCCATGAAATGTATCCGGACATCGGCTCCTTCCATCGTATCCTTATAGCCCGACGCCATCCGTGCGAGATCGTTCGCCTCCGTATTCTGCGACCTCGGGACCCGCGTTGAAGTTTATGTACCTAAACCGTGTCATCAGCTCGCGGCAATGCATCCATAACGGGAAGAGCGACTCGCTCTCACACTTGTATTCGTCCGTGAGCTGGGAGATCACCAACTTTGAGTCTCCAAAGAGTTCCACCGCTTCGCCCGGCTTCAATTAGCAACTCCATCCCCTTACGTACCGCTTCATACTCAGCAACATTATTGGTGCAAGGGGTAGATAGCCTGATGGAGAAGGTGTAGGTTGCCCCCCGGAGCGACACAAGTAGGATGTCGATGCCGCAACCATCATCGCAAACTGATCCATCGAAGAACATGGCCCATGCACGTATAGACAGTACTGCTATATTAGTGTTGATTCGCTCAGCGATCAGATCGGCCAAGGCCTGTCCTTTGACTGCTTTCGCAGGTTGATACCGGAGATCCAATTCCGATAACGCAAACATCCATTTACCGAGTCGGCCTTTCAAAACAGGAGCCGACAAGCATGTGCTTGATGACGTCCGATTTGCAAATGATGACGATTTCTGCCGTCAAAAAGATGTGACGAAGCTTGGTGCAGGTAAAAAATAGGCAGAGGCACAACTTCTCGATCTCCGGGTACCTCGTCTCTGCATCCAACATCCTTCTACTGAGGTAGAAAGCGACTCTTTCCATGCCATCATAAATTTGCACCACCACTGAGGCGATAGAAGTATCGGCTACCGACGAGTAAATATAGAATGGCCTGTCTTGCTCGAGGCGGAACCAACACGGGCGGCTTCGTTAGATACTCTTTAATCTCATCAAACGCTCGTTGTTGCTCGCCCCGATGAAACTCCTCATCAGGTTTGATTTTTACCAATCCCATGAACGGCTCAATTCGTCCTGACAGATTAGAGATGAACCTTCTGACGAAATTGATTTTGCCGATGAGACTTTGGAGTTCCTTCTTGGTGGTAGGTGGCTTCATTGTTCGCACTGTCTCTTGACTTTTCAGGCCGATTTCAATTCCACGTTCATGTACTAGGAAACCCAGGAACTGACCGGCCGTCACACCAAAGGCACACTTCTTTGGATTCATTCTTAATCCGAACTTTCTAGTTCGGTCCAGGATGCCTCGCAAATCCTCCAGGTGTCCCTCCACTGAGACAGACTTGACCACCACGTCATCAATGTAGATCTCCACCAACTTGCCGATCAGATCATGAAATATGTAATTCATGGCTCGCTGGTACGTTGCACCTGCGTTCTTCAGCCCAAATGTCCCAAATGGCATGTGTTTGTAGCCCTTCTCTCGTGGCTTTTCAAAGATGACTGGCTGTGGACCGCAGTCAAATTGTGCTATCGGCACTTCTTCAGTTCCTGGGGCACGAAACTCCGATGGAAGGATGAACACCATGTTTGTGCCAGCCGGTGTACTCACATCGGCTTTTTCTTGCTTGGGACGCCAAACTTTCTTTGGTGGACGACTCTCTTCGTCCAAAGTCTGCTGAATTTTCACGGCCAGATCGGGCCGCGCTTTCCTCAACGTGTGCAAGTATCGCGCTTCGGCTTGCTCCAAGCTACGTAGCCGCTGAACCCTACGCTTTTGGGAGTGGCTGAGTCCATCGGGGCACCACCTTGGCCGGTGGTACCTTCCTTTATCTTCATCGGACCGATTGTATCTCTCGTTATTTCTATCGTACTGCCGACGTCGGTCATATTGATATTCATATTTGTTGAGGAGGTGCGTGGAGAGTGGTGATGTCTACGTTCCCCCTCCTTTCCTGTAGACAGTGTTGGGCCCCCAAGAGCAGAGGTTTGTAGAACAGCAGCAAGTTTTCCCTTAAGTGGATCACCCAAGGTTTATCGAACTCAGGGAGGAAGAGGTCAAAGATATCCCTCTCATGCAACCCCGCAACCACAAAGCAAGAAGTCTCTTGTGTCCCCAACACACCTAATAGGTGCACTAGTTCGGCGAAGAGATAGTGAAATACAGGTGGTATGAATAAGTAGCAACGGCACCGGAAAAGTGCTTTGCCCGGGACGAGTAAACAAGCGGTAGTAACGCAGCAGTAGTAACGCAGTAAAACGAGTAAACAAGCAGCGATAGCGATATTTAGGAACAAGGCACTGGGGATTAGACTTTCACTAGTGGACACTCTCAACATTGATCACATAACAGAATAGATAAATGCATACTCTACACTTTTGTTGGATGATGAACACATTGCGTAGGATTACACGAACCCTCAATGCCGGAGTTAACAAGCTCCACAATAATGCTCATATTTTAAGTAACCTTATAGTGTAAGATAGATCAATAGACTAAACCAAGTACTAGCATAGCATGCACATCTGTCACCTTCATGCATATGTAGGAGGAATAGATCACATCAATATTATCATAGCAATAGTTAACTTCGCAATCTACAAGAGATCATGATCATAGCATAAACCAAGTACTAACACGGTGCACACACTTGTCACCTTTGCACACGTGCAGGAGGAATAAAACTACTTTAATAACACATCACTAGAGTAGCACATAGATAAATTGTGATACAAACACATTGCACTCATAAAGAGATATAAATAAGCACCTCACTATGCCATTCAACAGTGAATAAGTATTCAGTGAAATATGGCCTAAGAGACCCACACGGTGCACACACTGTCACCTTTACACACGTGGGACAAGGAGTCTCCGGAGATCACATAAGTAAAACTCACTTGACTAGCATAATGACATCTAGATTACAAGCATCATCATATGAATCTCAATCATGTAAGGCAGCTCATGAGATTATTGTATTGAAGCACATAGGAGAGAGATGAACCACATAGCTACCGGTACGGCCCCGAGCCTCGATGGAGAACTACTCCCTCCTCATGGGAGCAGCAGCGGTGATGAAGATGGCGGTGGAGATGGCAGCGGTGTCGATGGAGAAGCCTTCCGGGGGCACTTCCCCGCTCCGGCAGGGTGCCGGAACGAGAGACTCTGTCCCCCGGATCTTGGCTTCGCGATGGCGGCGGCTGCGGAAGGTTTCGTGGTTTTCGTCGAACGCCCCGAGGTTTTTAGGTCGGGGGCTTTATATAGGCGGAGAGGCGGCGCAGGAGGGCTTCCGGGGGCCCACACCCTAGGGGCGCCCCCTTGGCCGCGCCGGGGTGTGGTGTGGTGGCCCTGCCCCCTTCTCCGGCGGTTCTCGTGTGTTCCGGATGCTTCCGGGTAAAATAGGAACCCGGGCGTTGATTTCGTCCGATTCCGAGAATATTTCGTTACTAGGATTTCTGAAACCAAAAACAGCAGAAAACGAGAACCGGCACTTCGGCATCTTGTTAATAGGTTAGTTCCGGAAAATGCACGAATATGACATAAAGTGTGCATATAACATGTAGATAACATCAATAATGTGGCATGGAACACAAGAAATTATCGATACGTTGGAGACGTATCAGCATCCCCAAGCTTAGTTCTCGCTCGTCCCGAGCAGTAAAACGATAACAAAGATAATTTCGGAGTGACATGCCATCATAAACTTGATCATACTATTTGTAAAGCATATGTAGTGAATGCAGCGATCAAAACAATGTATATGACATGGGTAAACATTTGAATCATAAAGCAAAGACTTTTCATGAATAGCACTTCAAGACAAGCATCAATAAGTCTTGCATAAGAGTTAACTCATAAAGTAATAATTCAAAGTAAAGGTATTGAAGCAACACAAAGGAAGATGAGGTTTCAGCGGTTGCTTTCAACTTATAACATGTATATCTCATGGATAATTGTCAATGCAAAGCAATATAATAAATGCAATATGCAAATATGTAAGAATCAATGCACAGTTCACACAAGTGTTTGCTTCTTGAGATGGAGAGAAATAGGTGAACTGACTCAACAATGAAAGTAAAAGAATGGTCCTCCATAGAGGAAAAGCATTGATTGCTATATTTGTGCTAGAGCTTTGATTTTGAAAACATGAAACAATTTTGTCAACGGTAGTAATAAAGCATATGCATCATGTAAATTATATCTTATAAGTTGCAAGCCTCATGCATAGTGTACCAATAGTGCCCGCACCTTGTCCTAATTAGCTTGGACTACCTGGATTATCACCGCAATACATATGCTTTAACCAAGTTTCACAAAGGGGTACCTCTATGCCGCCCGTACAAAGGTCTAAGGAGAAAGCTCGCATTTGGATTTCTCGCTTTTGATTATTCTCAACTTAGACATCCATACCGGGACAACATAGACAACGGATAATGGACTCCTCTTTTAATGCTTTAAGCATTTGACAACAATTAATTCTTTTCTCATTAGAGACTTGAGGATATTTGTCCAAAACTGAAACTTCCACCATGAATCATGGCTTTAGTTAGCGGCCCAATGTTCTTCTCTCACAATATGCATGCTCAAACCATTCAACTCAGTGTAGATCGCCCTTACTTCCGACAAGTCGAAAATGCATAGCAACTCACATGAAATTCAACAATGAGTTGATGGCGTTCCCCGATAAACATGGTTATCGCACAACAAGCAACTTAATAAGAGATAAAGTGCATAATTACATATTCAATACCACAATAGTTTTTAAGCTATTTGTCCCATGAGCTATATATTGCAAAGGTGAATGATGGAATTTTAAAGGTAGCACTCAAGCAATTTACTTTGGAATGGCGGATAAATACCATGTAGTAGGTAGGTATGGTGGACACAAATGGCATAGTGGTTGGCTCAAGTATTTGGGATGCATGAGAAGTATTCCCTCTCGATACAAGGTTTAGGCTAGCAAGGCTTATTTGAAACAAACACAAGGATGAACCGGTGCAGCAAAACTCACATAAAAGACATATTGAAAACATTATAAGACTCTACACCGTCTTCCTTGTTGTTCAAAACTCAATACTAGAAATTATCTAGACTTTAGAGAGACCAATTATGCAAACCAAATTTTAGCATGCTCTATGTATTCTTCACTAATAGGTGCAAAGTATATGATGCAAGAGCTTAAACATGAGCACAACAATTGCCAAGTATCACATTACCCAAGACATTATAGCAAATTACTACATGTATCATTTTCCAATTCCAACCATATAACAATTTAACGAAGAGGAAACTTCGCCATGAATATTATGAGCTAAGAACACATGTGTTCATATGAACCAGCTGAGCATGTCTCTCTCCCACACAAGCATGATGTAATCCAATTTATTCAAACAAAAACAAAAACAAAAGCACACAGACGCTCCAAGTAAAGCACATAAGATGTGGCCGAATAAAAATATAGTTTCAAGAGAAGGAACCTGATAATTTGTCGATGAAGAAGGGGATGCCTTGGGCATCCCCAAGCTTAGACGCTTGAGTCTTCTTGATATATGCAGGGATGAACCACCGGGGCATCCCCAAGCTTAGACTTTTCACTCTTCTTGATCGTAGTATATCATCCTCCTCTCTTGACCCTTGAAAACTTCCTCCACACCAAACTCGAAACAACTCATTAGAGGGTTAGTGGACAATAAAAATTAACATGTTCAGAGGTGACACAATCATTCTTAACACTTCTGGACATTGCATAAAGCTACTGGACATTAATGGATCAAAGAAATTCATCCAACATAGCAAAAGAGGCAATGCGAAATAAAAGGCAGAATCTGTCAAAACAGAACAGTCCGTAAAGATGGATTTTATTAGGCCACCAGACTTGCTCAAATGAAAATGCTCAAATTGAATGAAAGTTGCGTACATATCTGAGGATCACTCACGTAAATTGGCATAATTTTCTGATTTACCTACAGAGAATTAGACCCAGATTCATGACAGCAAAGAAATCTGTTTCTGCGCAGTAATCCAAATCTAGTACTTACTTTACTATCAAAGACTTTACTTGGCACAACAAAACACAAAACTAAGATAAGGAGAGGTTGCTACAGTAGTAAACAACTTCCAAGACACAAATATAAAACAAAGTACTGTAGCAAAATAACACATGGGTTATCTCCCAAGAAGTTCTTTCTTTTTAGCCATTAAGATGGGCTCAGCAGTTTTAATGATGCACTCGCAAGAAATAGTATTTGAAGCAAAAGAGAGCATCAAGAGGCAAATTCAAAACACATTTAAGTCTAACATGCTTCCTATGCATAGGAATCTTGTAAATAAACAAGTTCATGAAGAGCAAAGTAACAAGCATAGGAAGATAAAACAAGTGTAGCTTCAAAAATTTCAGCACATAGAGAGGCATTTTAGTAACATGAAAATTTCTACAACCATATTTTCCTCTCTCATAATAACTTTCAGTAGCAACATGAGCAAACTCAACAATATAACTATCACATAAAGCATTCTTATCATGAGTCTCATGCATAAAATTATTACTCTCCACATAGGCATAGTCAATTTTATTAGTTGTAGTGGGAGCAAATTCAACAAAGTAGCTATCATTATTATTCTCATCAAGTGTAGGAGGCATAGTACAACCACAATAAAATTTACTCTCCATAGTAGGTGGCACCAAAAGACCACTATCATTATCATCACAAATAGGAGGCAAAGTATCATCAAAGAAAATTTTCTCCTCAATGCTTGGGGGACTAAAAATATCATGAAAACCAGCTTCCCCAAGCTTAGAACTTTCTATATCATTATCAACAATGGTGTTCAAAGCGTTCATACTAATATTACTACCAGCATGCAAATAAGGTTCCATAGGTTTTTTAATTTTCGCATCAAACAATCCATGTTTTAAATCAGGAAATAGAATAAGAAGCTCACTCTTGTACATTATGCCAAACTAGTGTAAACAAGAAACAAAAAGATGCAATTGCAGGATCTAAAGGAAATAGCTTTGAGCACACACACAACGGCGCCGGAAAAATACTTTACCTGAGACCGTAGTATGAGTGCCTTTTTACCTTTCCTCCCCGGCAACGGCGCCAGAAAATAGCTTGATGTCTACGTTCCCCTCCTTTCCCGTAGACGGTGTTGGGCCCCCAAGAGCGAGAGGTTCGTAGAACAGCAGCAAGTTTTCCCTTAAGTGGATCACCCAAGGTTTATCGAACTCGGGGAGGAAGAGGTCAAAGATATCCCTCTCATGCAACCCTGCAACCACAAAGCAAGAAGTCTCTTGTGTCCCCAACACACCTAATATGTGCACTAGTTCGGCGAAGAGATAGTGAAATACAGGTGGTATGAATAAGTAGCAACGGCACCAGAAAAGTGCTTTGCCCGGGACGAGTAAACAAGCAGTAGTAACGCAGCGGTAGTAACGCAGCAGTAGTAACGCAAAGAAACGAGTAAACAAGCAGCGATAGCAGTATTTAGGAACAAGGCCTGGGGATTAGACTTTCACTAGTGGACACTCTCAACATTGATCACATAACGAGAATAGATAAATGCATACTCTACACTTTTGTTGGATGATGAACACATTGCGTAGGATTACACGAACCCTCAATGCCGGAGTTAACAAGCTCCACAATAATGCTCATATTTTAAGTAACCTTATAGTGTAAGATAGATCAATAGACTAAACCAAGTACTAGCATAGCATGCACACTGTCACCTTCATGCATATGTAGGAGGAATAGATCACATCAATATTATCATAGCAATAGTTAACTTCGCAATCTACAAGAGATCATGATCATAGCATAAACCAAGTACTAACACGGTGCACACACTCGTCACCTTTGCACACGTGCGGGAGGAATAAAACTACTTTAATAACACATCACTAGAGTAGCACATAGATAAATTGTGATACAAACACATTGCAATCATAAAGAGATATAAATAAGCACCTCACTATGCCATTCAACAGTGAATAAGTATTCCGTGAAATATGGCCTAAGAGACCCACACGGTGCACACACTCGTCACCTTTACACACGTGGGACAAGGAGTCTCCGGAGATCACATAAGTAAAACTCACTTGACTAGCATAATGACATCTAGATTACAAGCATCATCATATGAATCTCAATCATGTAAGGCAGCTCATGAGATTATTGTATTGAAGCACATAGGAGAGAGATGAACCACATAGCTACCGGTACAGCCCCGAGCCTCGATGGAGAACTACTCCCTCCTCATGGGAGCAGCAGCGGTGATGAAGATGGCGGTGGAGATGGCAGCGGTGTCGATGGAGAAGCCTTCCGGGGGCACTTCCCCGCTCCGGCAGGGTGCCGGAACGAGACTCCTGTCCCCCGGATCTTGGCTTCGCGATGGCGGCGGCTCCGGAAGGTTTCGTGGTTTTCGTCGAACGCCCCGAGGTTTTTAGGTCGGGGGCTTTATATAGGCGGAGAGGCGGCGCAGGAGGGCTTCGGGGGGCCCACACCCTAGGGGCGCCCCCCTTGGCCGCGCCGGGTGTGGTGTGGTGGCCCCGCCCCCTTCTCCGGCGGTTCTCGTGTGTTCCGGATGCTTCCGGGTAAAATAGGAACCCGGGCGTTGATTTCGTCCGATTCCGAGAATATTTCGTTACTAGGATTTCGAAACCAAAAACAGCAGAAAACAGAACCGGCACTTCGGCATCTTGTTAATAGGTTAGTTCCAGAAAATGCACGAATATGACATAAAGTGTGCATATAACATGTAGATAACATCAATAATGTGGCATGGAACACAAGAAATTATCGATACGTTGGAGACGTATCAAGTGGTTTTTGGTATCGCACGCTTCTCACTTGTTCCTCGGTGAGGTACCGCTTGTCATCATATCGGGGCCGGTCGCGTGGATCGGCCTCCTTCTTTTCCTTGTTGCGGGAGTGACTGCTTTCCTCTTTATCCTTGCCATGGTGGCGCACAGGCCCTGCCATGTTGACATCGAACAAGAAATCCACTCGACGCCTCGCGGAGTGGTTAGGTTCCACCATGTTGACGCCAGAGAACGGATGTGTGTCCACTTTCATGGCAAACTGCCCAAAGAGCAATCGGCCTTGTTCTATCGCCATTTGGATCTGCTGACGAAACACCTTGCAGTCATTGGTGGTATGGGTGAACGAGTGATGCCATTTGCAGTACGGCCTCCCGTTCATCTCTTGTGCTGTGGGGATTTTATGGCCTTCGGGTAACTTCAACTGTTTTTCCTTAAGCAATAGATCGAAAATCTGCTCGGCTTTGCTCAAATCGAAGTCAAACCCTCTTGCAGGCCCTTGTGGTTTTACCCATTTGCAGGACACGGGATTTGCCCCCCGAGCCCATTCAGCTACAGCCACCTCCAGGTCTGGTGCAGGATCTTCAGCTTCTTCCATCTCGACCAGGCCTACCGGACGCTTGAACTTGTCTTGGTACAATTCAGGGTGCCGCTGCTCATACAATGTGAGTTTCTGCACCATGTGCGACAGTGAACTGTACTCAGCTTGGGAAGTCGGATCCTTGATCGGCGTTGCGAGGCCCAATGCTGCCGGCTCGATTGCTTCTTTCTCGGATAAACGAACCGAATAACATCGGTTCTCGACAGTCCTGAAACGTTGGATGTATTCAGACACTGTTTCTCCCCGTTTCTGCCGCACCTGCGCTAGATCGGCAATGCCGGCCTCGGTAGCTTCTGAGTGATATTGCACGTGAAACTGCTCCTCCATTTGCTTCCACGTCCGGACTGAGTTTGGTGGCAACGAGGTGTACCACCCAAAGGCTGATCCTGTCAGAGATTGTGCGAAAAACCTCACACGTAACGGGTCTGACGCTGAAATCATGCCCAGCTGTGCCAAATATCGGCTTACGTGCTCTATTGAGCTAGACCCTTCTGCTCCATTGAATTTTGAGAATTCAGGGAGCCGATATTTGGGTGGCAGCGGGATCGGATCGTACTCGTCGGGGTACGGCTTGGAATAGCCGATTGTTTTCCTCTTCGGCAAGATGCCGAACTCGGTCTCTCAAGATAGTGCTGATTTGTTCCATGGTATTAGCTGTAGGGACCGAGCTCTCATGACTCGTTCCGGTAGCATATTTAGCTAGCCAAGCTTGTTTGTCAGCATCTGCTCCAGAAATCCCTGTTGGTACAATCTGGTTCGTGCGCGCCAAGGCATTGCAGTCCGGCACGTATGTGCACACGTATCCATGTGGGATCTCCTTAGGCGGCTCATATAGGAATTGGCAATCGCTCGGATCGCCTCCTACCTTGTAGACGACGTACGCCGGTGAACCCGGCGGCTCTGGCGCTGCAAGAGCGAATGGCAGCGGCGGTCTAATATGGAGCGGTATTTCTCCCTGGTGAGTCCCCAGGGCAGGTCCTAACGGAGAGTACTGATGCTTCATGATTTCCTGCACCACTCGGACCGCAACGCGCTCGAAAGCGTTCACCAAGCTCTCAGAATGGCGGTGCAGAGAATGAGCCACCATGTAATTAATCTTCTGGCGTAGAGCTCTGGTGCGCTCCTCTGAAGATGTAGAGAGGTCTACTTCATCGAGAGCACCTTCAGGGGAGAACCCTTTCCATCTGATGCCATGTGAACGGGTCTTCATGAAAGAGCTGATGAGATCGGCTTCCAAGATGACTTTCATCTCATCGTACTTCTTCTTGTGTTCCTCCGGCAGATCTGCGTACGTGACTGGTTCGCCCACCACCTCATCCGCAGCTTTTGACATGGTTGCTGCAGATGTCGACGTAGTGGCTGTAGAATGTCCCACCGGGCGTGCCAGAAATGTGTTGCTGTCAAAAACCCACCGGCGAGTAGCGACGGGCAACACCGTAGAGCCGGGAGGCTCCCAGGACTGCGGTGGACCCTGGTCCCTCGAGCGACGGCCCGCAATGCCTTCTGGCACACGTCCTGGTGTTTGCGAGGGCGTGCCACCTGACCTATACCTGGTCGGGAAGGTGATGGATTGCTTCGACTAGTTTCCTGCATGGCAAACACGTAAACATTAAATACGAGCCCCGATCGGCTCTTAAGTTGTTTCGTGGATCGGCTCGAAGAGCCGATTGCCCCATGGTTCATGTTAGATTTATAAGGACATGGGGATCATGCTTTATCAATATCAAGCTAAACTAATCTACGATAGTCTAGGGTTTCCACCGTATAATCGGAACATCCTATGCGTAGTTGAGCCTAGCAGATACGTAAGATGATGGAAAACCAGCCCTAAAGAGGCCTAAAAACCAACGTGAAGTTGATCCCCGGAACAATCCCTCTAGAGCTTAATAAACCACACCTTACGCACTACCGGATCGTTCAACCCGTTTATAAGGCCTAACCATACGGATATCAAACCAATCCTTGAAGAACAAGGAGCAACTATAACGGATTAGATCTACTAAATAAAGAACAAGCAAGATGCTGCCCTTACACCTAAAATAGGTGTAAGGGCAGCTAGATATCGAGGGCAGCGTAGCTAAACAAGTACATCGTGAAAGCATCGACGTCAGCCCCAAAACACCTAAGATAAGGGTGTTGCTCGCCATCAAAAAGGCTTCAACACGAGCAACACCAATAACGAATAAGCGATATCGCCTAGATCGCAAGATGCGATCTAGGCAGCATGTTGCTTACCCGGGAGAAACCCTCGAAACAAGGGGTGGCGATGCGCCTAGATTGATTTATTGTGAACGTGATCGTCCTCCTTTCTCAAAAACCCTAGATACATATTTATAGTCCGTAGACTTTCTAACTTGGGAATAAGCCCAACCGTGCACGAGCTAAACTCTATCTCTTAATTCTAACCGACACATAACCTACTATAATTTACAGATACACGGGCAATCTTGCCCAAACTTCTTGTACAAGGCCGGTTCGGGAATATTTTCCGTGCATATCCTCTAAGCCCATTTAATCACGGCCCATCTCCAGACTTGGTTAAATTCTGGTGATAACACCAGTACATCCTCCTGTAATAGGGTTTATAAGCTCACTCACCTTTGTCAATAGGCATTGTCTCTTCAGTGTGATTGGTGTCCGACATCCATCTCTCACCAGCCACGGATTAGTACATATATTGACATTTGTCCTATCTCCAATTCGCATCAAACCTTCTTTCAAGAGTGTAACACCCTTCAATATGCTCCTCCATAGATAGGATATGACAGGTTGGACTACAGCCTCCAAAATAGATGTATTTGGGTAGTATTTCTCCTTAAGCACACATGCACACAAAGAATCGGGTGTGGTGAGCATTCTCCACCCTTGTCGTGCAAGCATAGCAAGATTGAAACCATAAGGGTCCCGGAACCCCAAACCTTCTTCAGTCTTTGGTTTTGTGAGTGTTTCCCAGCGGAGCCGGTGTACCTTATTTTCTTTGTCATGTTGTGCCCACCAGAACCTACAGATCATCGTACTCATCTCTTCACACAAAGCTCTTGTCAAGTCAAAGCATGACATTGAAAATGCGGGAATTGCTTGGGCACATGCTTTAATTAAAATATCTTTCCCCATCTTGGACAAAATTCTCTCCTTCTACACTTGGATTCTTTTCCAAATCCTATCCTTCAAGTACTCAAAAGTTAAAAGTTTTTTTCTTGATCTTCCAACATACACTAGTAAACCAAGATAATTTTCAGTCTTTGCTTCGGCTTGTATCCCCAACTTGGCTAGCACCTAATGTCGTTGTGCATTCCTTGTGTTATCACTAAACATCACCAAAGATTTGTCAAAGTTTACCGTTTGACCCGAGCACACCTCGTATAGTTATAGCACATGTTGCAGGGACTTGGCACTTTCACGGTTAGCTTTGATGAGTACCAGTGAGTCGTTTGCAAACAAGAGATGGTTAAGACTTGGGGCACCTTGAAAAATATGGTTGCCTTCCAACACTCTTATTTAGCAAAGATGAGAAACCTTCAATGTATAAAAGGAAAAGGTATGACGATAGTGGCCCCTCTTGACATAGGCCCTTTTGTGGAAGAAATGTATCTTTTAGTGATCCATTCACATGCACTTGGTAGCTCATCGTGGATACGCACAACATGGCACTCCTAATCCACCTCTCTGCAAAACCCGACTTCCTCATCATATTATCCACAAAGGACCACTCCACAAGATCATAGGCCTTACTCATATCTGGCTTTACTGCAACATATATTCCCAAACCTTTTTTCATCGACTTCATAAGGCGTGTGCATTCATACGCCAATAAAATATTGTGTCTTCCCGGGACAAAGGCACTCTGGTTCAGAGATATAATACGAGGCCGGATCAGCTTGAGCCGGTTTGCAAGTATCTTGGAGACCAACTTATACACCACATTAGATAGACTAATAGGCTTTAAATCCTTCATACACTCTGGTTTTGTTGTTTTTGGAAAATAAGAACAATGCACTCTGGTTTTGTTGGGATGGCTCTGCTTTGGAGGAGAGCCTAGCGAGGCCTATGCAGACAGAAGACAGCCCACCGTTAGGGAAGAAGACAAAAAAAAGGACACATATTACCTATCGGCCCATGGCAAGTCTTCTCAGCCCGGTTGATCGCAGAATGCGTAACTCGCCTGTGAAGTAGTCTATTCTCCAAAAAAAAAAGGTAGTAGTCTAAGAGCAAGCCTACGAGCCTCCGGCCGCAGGTCCATGGCAGCATCTCCTCGCGCTGCGCAGTCCGCTTCCGAAGCACCATCGTCGAGAACGACGCCTTCCATGCCCATGGCGGCATTGCCTCCCTCCTCTGCCTCCATAGCTTTCATTCTGGTCGAGGGCCTAACATCACCACCACCAGTCGCCGCTTCACCTCCCCCGCCGCCGCCGCCAGCGTTAGCAGCGAATCTGGCTCCGCCGCCACGCTCCCGTCTGCACCCGCCGCTCCTTGCCTCTGCGACACGGGGGGTGGGGGCACCCCCACCTCGGCTGGCGCCGACCACAGAATCGATTGATGGCCGGCGGCGAGCTTGAATAGTAATTTACAAATTAATCAACTTCTTCAGGGTGTGGTAAGCATGTTTTATTCAAAATGTCATATATATCGCATCCGCATATTTGCGTTACCAGTTTCTTGATTTATGCCTCTTTTCAGGGACATAATAATGGGTTTTCCAATTATGGAAACATTTTTTTGATCCCTCGCAGTGGATACATTTACTCATCAAGGTAACCCTGGCCTCACTTTGTAACTTGAACGATGATATATGTATGGGTTATAACAAGAAAGGGCCAATTTGCTCGCAAGCTCAAGACTTCTCTTGTCTCCCACCATCATTCATCCTTTGGCGTGAGGCTGAAGGGACCTAGGCAGAATAAACTATAGAACCTTCCGCTCCTTATAAAATTGTATATTTTTCCTCAACTCAGCATCTGTTCAAGAAGCACATGTCTTTCCTATCATCTCCTATTAATGTTTTACCTATGAATGCATAATATAGCTTGAAGCCTGGATATTATGGAGTAGGGCTGAACATTTTTCAAATGGGCAAGGCCACCTAAAATTTCCAAGAAATATTTCTTATGTACTACTTAGATTTGGCTTCTAGGTAAAAAATTCAGTCATACAACATATTTTCTACAATCCTCAAATACTTTTTTTATTAAAACTTCAAGTGGCCTAAATGTAGTAGCATGCCTTCTGTATTCTAGTTTCTAGCAAAATATAAAAGTGCGATTAGTAGCATTTGCAGAAAACATGACAGCAGGTGACAGTACTAATTTTGGAACAACTGAACTACTACTTTCATTCCTTTGGATCCAAATATCCAAAGGCAGTGTTGATGGCTTCTATATATACCCCACCCCCGTGACCTCTACTTGCATATATGCCCACCACTCCCATAACCCTGGAAGCAGAAAGCCAAGAATCCCAATGTATTCCCTTCACGTATATGCTATTCTCTTGTTTCTTTCTTCGCCTTTCAGCGCAGTGCTTCTCTGTGCATCTGACCATCTCCTCGTCCCTGGCAAGCCGCTCTCCCCCGGTAGCATTCTTGTCTCTGAAGATGGCATATTCGCCATGGGCTTCTTCTCCCCATCAAACTCCACCGAAAACCATTACTATGTAGGCATATGGTACAATAGCATCCCAGAGCGCACCGTGGTATGGGTCGCCAACCGTGCTGCACCGATCACCGATATTTCCTCCGCAAATCTTGCCATCACCAGCAGCTCAAACCTTGTCCTGTCCAACAGTAATGGTCGTGTTTTCTGGAGCACGAACAACAGCAACAACATCAATTCCTCCTTGGCAGAAGCCATGCTGGACAAGACCGGAAACTTCATCCTTCGCTCATCCGCTGATAGCTCCATACTATGGCAGAGCTTCGACCACCCCACTGACACTCTTCTACCTGGCATGAATCTCAGGCTGAGCCACAAGATGCACCCACTGCAGCAGCTCGTATCTTGGAAAAGCCAACAAGACCCATCCCCTGGTGACTTCTCCTACAGTGGAGACCCCGACAACCTCCTGCAGAGCTTCACCTGGCATGGCTCAAGGCCACACCGGCGGAGCCCAGTGTGGACAAACAACCTCTTTCGTATGGAGTACATGGACAGATTCAATTCTACTGTTTACATGTCACTACATCGTGCCGACGATGACGAGGTATACATGTCCTTCGGCATGCCCACTGGCTCCTTCGTTGCGCTCGTCAGGATGGAGATCGACTACTCGGGCAAGGTAAATATATTAAGCTGGGAGAGCAGCATGTCAGGATGGAAAATCCTCTACACGCAGCTTGAGCATGGGTGCAACACGTATGGCTACTGTGGTCCTTACGGTTACTGCGACAACACACAAATCGTCCCAGGTTGCAAGTGCCTTGATGGTTTTGAGCCGAGAGATAATAAAGGCTGGATCGCTGGAAGGTTCTCACTGGGATGCCGCCGGAAGGAGGTGCTAAGGTGTACTCATCAGGATGGTTTCCTGACCTTTCCGGGCATGAAGGTCCCTGCCAAGTTCCTCCATGTCCCACGCAGAAGCTTTGATGAGTGCACGGAGGAATGTAGGAGCAACTGCTCCTGTGTGGCATATGCTTACTCCAGCATGAGAAACATGGACATTGATGGAGATGACACGAGGTGC
Organism: Lolium rigidum; assembly: GCF_022539505.1. NCBI lineage: Eukaryota > Viridiplantae > Streptophyta > Magnoliopsida > Poales > Poaceae > Lolium > Lolium rigidum. The sequence goes on from NC_061508.1 coordinate 57,347,735, forward strand.
CTGGTATGGACGGGAGATTTGATCGACATGGAGAACTTCACCCAAGGAGGGGAGAACCTCTTTGTTCGGACTAACAGATTAAGAGGTACGATTCCCTTTGCCTGGTTGTTTATGTTAGTAGTAGATAGGTTCTAGTAAAGAGAAACCCGCTGAAATTGCAGAAACAGTGGCCAATTTTACTTTTGAAGCATTAGAGAAAAGTATTATCTCTTGGATGTGGTGATTTGCATTGAGAAACATGTTGATTCCTTGTGAATTAAATTTGTGCAGGGAACAAGAGAAAGGTCAGGACCCTAGAAGCTGTACTACCAGTTATCTCAACTTTGCTGATTCTCATATGCATTGGGCTTATTTGGATCTTCGTCTTTAGAGGTAGGTAACTATTGTTTTTGTGCTTATTTTTATGTCTTCTCTAAGTCTCAAGAAACTGAAGAGACGGTGGCCACGTTCCTGACAGGCAATCAAGAAAGAAGGGATATTTGGAGAAGGCTGTCTTTTGGAGATCGAAGCTCTTTTAATGAACCTGCTGATAGGAACACAGAATTTCCCATTTTGAGCTTCAGAGAAATTGCTGCTGCAACAAATCATTTCTCTGAATCCAGCATTCTTGGCCAAGGAGGGTTTGGCAATGTTTATAAGGTACGAATGCTATGTACTTATAATTGGATTATTAATGGGGCATGTAACCTGTCTGATTCAGTACTACCTCATTTTCTCAGGGAACGTTGGCAAAAGATGGTACAGAAATTGCCGTGAAAAGGCTAAGTGTAGGTTCTGTCCAAGGGTTAGTGGAGTTCAAGAATGAAATAGCTTCGATTGCCAAGCTGCAGCACCGAAATTTAGTTAAACTTCTAGGCTGTTGCGTTCATAAAGATGAGAAACTCTTGATCTATGAGTACCTACCTAACAGAAGTTTGGATGCCTTCATTTTCAGTAGGTTCCAGTCACATCTTGCAAAATTTATCTTTTTATCAAATGAATATGCATCACTGATAAGATGATTGGTATGATTCTATCCATGACAGACGATGCAAGAAAATCACTGCTCAACTGGCCCACAAGATTTAAGATAATTACAGGTGTAGCCAGAGGCCTTCTTTATCTCCACCAAGATTCCAGATTGATGATGATTCATAGAGATCTCAAAGCAAGCAACGTATTGTTGGATTGTGAGATGAGTCCCAAGATATCTGATTTTGGTACAGCGAGGATCTTTGGTGTCAACGAAAAGCAAGAACATACCAATCGAGTTGTCGGAACACTGTGAGTAATTTCATAGTAGATCAAACAAATGAGCTATATATTCCTCCCTGTTCTTCAGCTGTTTAAGTTTTACATTTTGTGTCCCTTGTCCAAACCAGTGGCTACATGTCACCTGAATATGCAATGGAAGGCATCATATCCGTCAAATCCGATGTCTACAGCTTTGGTGTATTACTCCTGGAGATTGTGAGCGGCTTGAAAATCAGCACTACAGGCCTAACCACACGCTCGCGTAACCTTATAGACCATGTAAGTGTTTATAACTTGTCCAACCGATATGAGATGTGATGTTGATAATGACACGGCATATTTGATGCAGGCATGGAGCTTATGGAAGGATGGGAACATGCTGGATCTAGTCGACTCGTCGATTGCCGAGGGTTGCTCTCCCCATGAAGCTCTACGGTGCATCCATATCGGACTCCTGTCGGTGCAGGACAACCCAAGCGCTCGCCCAGACATGCCTTGGGTGGTATCAAGCCTGGTTAACCATGCCATAGCGCTCCCCCAGCCGAAAGAGCCTCAATGCTTTGGACATCGTAGTAATTATGGAACTGATGGAGTAGGTGAAAGCCATGAATACGGGATAAGCGTTGGGAATCTGATGGGGCGCTAGAGCTAGCGCAGCAATGGTGCCACAGAAGCAAGTCAATGTAGTAGTGAGCATATATATGTCATGTAAGGAACTGTTTGCTGAATGTCTGTCTTGTCCTGGTGACCCTGATGTACCCTTTGTGTGTGTGTGTGTGTAGACTGGGTGCGATGAGCTCCGTCACCATCAGGATTGTAATTTCTTTTCCAAAAAAGTGATGACTGTAATTGTGCTTATATTACTACTATTATATACTAGTTGAATGCATGTGCATTGCTACGGGTTGTTATTTTCTTTTGCCGGTGTACACGTTGCATGTGTGAACCTAAAATGCACATGAACAATTACTTATATGGAATTATAAAGAAGAGATAGTAGTCACATAAATCTGGGCAACATTGAAACTTTCACTTCGTGTGATGCGACACTATATGTATATAAAGCAAAGAACGATTTTGATACATCGTGTGTTTCTATATATTTAAAAATACGAAGAACGGAGAATAAATCTATAGTAGAGAAGAGACAAAAAATTAAAGCTGGGTCCTGAAAATATTTTGAATCAACCAGAGTCTTCTACATACGGAAGAAAACAATACATTCAAACGTCCATGAAGGATGGATCCGTGCATGTAGGCTACAAAAATAAAGTTTTGCATCGTTGTTAAGCAATTCCAATATAAATTGACACAATTATTCCATTTTGTAGTCCATGAAAAAATACATCCCGACACACAATTTTAGTCTGACAGCTGACCCCTGGAACTAATTTTTAATCATTGAATAAAACTCACGTTTTGCCAATGCATTGTCATATCAAACACGCTAGATAAAAGTAAAGTGCGTGCGTTGAATCTAACTTTCATGGCCAGGAACATACTATATGTCCTCACCACTCGGCTTCGACCGTATACATGCAGATATTTTGCAAGTCGACCACTACGTCTAGGTCTCTAGGAGATTAGATGACTATAGCAACAGTATCGGATGATCATGGTTTGGCTTGAGCTGGGCCGCGCTAAAATACTTTTCTTTGTGTGTCCCTAATTTAATCTCTTTTTGGGGTCTAAAATAAAAACTAGCCCATGTGTGACACCAGGCAGCCACATATTCTAATTTGATAGTAAATATTTACCCATTGTTATGTATATTGTTCTGCTTCTTCTTCCATAGGCCATAGCTTTGTCCATGTGACCGCCACACAAGCTATACCTACATCTCAGCAGCTTGAAACTGCGAACTACGTTGTTTCTCTACTGGGAGGGGATATTTTCCATGGAGTATGGTTTTCTCTAACTCCGTAGCATTCATCGGAAAGAAAACAAGCTTGCTTGTCTGTAGCATGCCAAGGACGCCTGGGACTATTAGTAGCTGCAGTTAGTTAGTTAGCCCCAGAAGCTAGGTTCTTAACCGGTATTATGACGATCTTCCTTTTTTGAGTGGAAACCAACAGTTTATTGTGGACACACAAACACTGATGAGCTGTGCGTGAAACATGTTTTGAAATGCCCAAGCTAAGACGCTACATAATATTTATAATCTACGCCATTGAGAAACTAAAATGGACAAATACTACCAACAGGGGAATCGGAACAAAAAAAGACAATCTGTTACACAGCAACGAAACATATTTAGAAGCACTGGTGGAAAAAGGGGCTTTGGTCG
>NC_061508.1:57351354-57376064 GCF_022539505.1 Lolium rigidum
CGGAGCTTTATTTGAAGTTTTACCTCACTGTATAGAAGGAGGTTGTGTTGATCTTATGTAAACAGCTCGTGTGTACTTCTATAGACATACCTTGGACTCGCATATGTTTCTGTTGTACCACTCTGAGAGATGTAATATGGGTGGAACGGTGTTTCACTTGTGTTATGTCAACGACTTGTGTACTACACCATGCAGTGGTACGCTGGGTCATCACAGAACATGAGAAAAGAGATATCATCCACCGAGAAGGAAGAAGAGGCGGGACGCGGGTAGAAAGGACGGGACTCATCAAAGGTGACATCCCGAGATATGCACATCCGACGAGCAATAGGATCCCAACACTTATATCCCTTATGCTCAGGGCTGTAGCCAAGGAAGACACACTCAACTGATTGAGCAGTTAGCTTGGTACGTTCGCATGGAGCAAGAAGAACATAGCAAACGCAGCCAAAAAGACGAAGGGTCGAGTAATCAGGAGTGTGACCAAGCAAGACGCTCAAGAGGAATACCACCTGCAAGGCTGTGGAGGGTCGAAGGTTGATGAGATAGGTGGAAATAGACACAGCCTCAGCCCGTAAGTGAGGAGGAAGAGAGGCAGCGATCATCATCGCACGGGCCGTCTCAAGCAGGTGGCGATGCTTGCGCTCAGCCCACGCCATTTTGGGCATGGGCGCTGTAGGTGAAAACTGGGCAAGAGTACCCCGCTCAAGAAGAAAACCACGCAACAGCTCGGGAGATATACTCACCGGCAGTAATCAGCCCGAAAGACACGTATAGGTGTGGAAAACCGAGTATGGACCATGGCAGCAAAACGCTTATATATCGAGAGAACCTCGCTGCGAGAAGTCATAAAATAAATCCAAGTGTGGCGAGAGAAGTCATCGATAAAAAGAACATAGTAGCGGTGGCCCCCTTGGAAGCAAAAGGAGCCGGACCCCATACATCGAATGGACCAAATCAAACGGACGCCGAGATACGTACGCACTAGTAGGATAAGGTAACCGATTCTCGCTACCAAGCCTACAACCCTGACAACCCTGAAGCGAGACATCTCCTGAGACAGGCCCTAGAAGACCTCGACGAAGTAAAGATGACAAGCGAGAACCACAAAGATGACCAAGACGATGGTGCCACTGCTGAAAGGAGGTGGTGGTGGAAGCAGCAAGCACACATGGAGCGGTCGAGGAAGTGGTGGAAGAAGGAACATGAAGCCAGTCAAGCTCCCAAAGTCCTTGAGAGTCACGGCACCGAGGGCCAGCCCCAACCAGGGCCCGAGTGTGAGTGTCCTGAACAGAACAAGAATTAACATCAAGAATGACCCGACAACCAGAATCAGTGAGTTGAGCAGTGGAAAACAAGTTCATGGTAAGACGGGGAACATGAGAAACATCAGGAACGGAAAAGGAGGAAGTAGAGAGAGTGCCACGACTAGCAACAGGAAGAGAAGTACCATCGGCAGTAAGAACACTAACAGGAAGAGGAAGAGATCGAAGAGAAGAAAGAGAGGAAGAATCAGGAGACATGTGAAAAGAAGCTCCAGAATCCAGAACCCACGAAGATGTACCTGACTGTGGAGAGAAAAGAGTCGCGGAGGCAGCAACACCCGTCGAAGCAGAGCCGGAGGAGGCAAGGAGACGCTAAAGTCTCACTATATCCTGCTAAGTGAAGCCGGTGGTGACATGCGTTGAAGGTGGAGCACGAGGAGGCACACCCCGCTGCTTCTGGTAGCAGTCAGACTCAAGGTGACCAGACCTCCGACAGTGAGTGCAGAACCGAGGAGGGCGAGAGTGACCCCCACCGCGAGAAGAGCGGGCTCCTCCAGAAGCAGCATGCACTGGTGTAGGAAGGAGTGGCGGTGCAGAAGCAGTGGGAACTCGAGCAGCAAGAACAGAGGGTGTCCCAAGCAGTCCAGCACCATGCAGACGAGTCTCCTCAGCACGAAGCTCAGTCAGCACCTCTGAGATAGGAACACGGCCTCGGGCAAACAACTGAGCACGACGGGGCTCAAACTCTGGACGAAGTTGAGACAGGAACTCATGGATCCTCTGAAAGTCCATATCTGAACGTACTGTCCGGCAACACTGGCAAGTACCACAGACAGCACTGCGAAGGGAGTCAAGCTGGCGCCAGATCGCCGCACTCTGGGTGTAGAGCTCATCAGCAGTAGAGTCACCCTGCTGAAGATCATGCTCCTGACGCAACACTAGGGATGGAATTCGAGCCGAGCCGAGCCAGCTCAGCTCGACTCGCTAAAACTCGGTCAACAATCGAGTTAGCTCGACTCGACTCGTTTAACAATCGAGTCCGAATTTGAAACTTGGCTCGACTCGCAAAACTCGCGAGTAACTCATGAGTAGCTCGTTTAAAACTGTTATATAGAACATGTAAAATGTACAATATATTTTCCCGAATATTTGAGCATGAATGATGAACAACAAGCATTATGACTATGATACCAGAACAATATAAACCATACCGATCAATATATCATGAGAATAAGATTGCAAAGTTGAGAAACCACAAATATACTTTTGGCGGGCTTGGGCCGACTCCCTTTTTACCGAGCTAAACGAGCTACTCACGAGTTCGATGAGCTCGGCTCGTTTAGCTTGAACTTGTTTAACGATAAAATATGAAACTCGGCTTGGCTCGTTATACACCGAGTTCGAGTCGAGGCGAGTCGAGTCGCGAGTTACTCAATTAGCTCGCGAGTTTCGAGTTTTAATTCCAGGTCCTACGCAACACATACAAGTACAGAGAATCCCCAGAAGGCTGATAGCGGTGACAAAGGTGAGACCACATCTCAGCAACAGTAGCGAGGCCCATAAACTCAGAAGCAAACTGTGGCTGAACACTCTGCGAAAGAACAACAGCAGCTCTAGCATTTTCATCACACCATTGAGTAAACAGAGCCAAACTATCACAGTAGAAGCCAAGAGCCTCTGAATAGGCAAGTACCTGCTCCTCATATGTCTCATCAGCAGCAGTCTCGGCAGACTTGGCTACATCCCGATCAGCCTGAGTAGCATCCGCAGCAAGAACCAGTGGCACGGACGGAGGGGTAGGAGGCACAGGAGCAGTGGGGTGCGGCGGACAAGAGACCTCGCCGGTAAGAACACCCCATAGCCGAAGTCCACGCATGTGAATGCGCATAAAGGCGGCAAACTCTCCATAGTTAGTACCATCAAAGATCACGGGGCATCGAGGGATACTGACATAGCCAGACAGGGAGGAGGCCATCTTCCCTTTTTTTTTTGTCAACACTCAGGTCTGGATATGGATCCGGTCGAGCTGATTTTCGTGCAAGCGCACGAGGAGCCCTCCCGTGGCTAGCAGATGGCCGAAATGGAGGCCACCAACGCGTGAAGGCCGGGGCCGGCCAAGGGGCGGCCGGAGCAGGCCGGCAGGAGGCGCAGCCGGGAGCGGCCGGGGCGGCCAGCAGCGGCCGGGGCAGCCCGTGGTAGGTTGCGGCCGAGGCTGCACGGTAGCAGGTCGACCACAGCCGGGAGCGGACGGGGCGGGTGATGGCCGGGCACAGCCAGCCAGTGGAGGGCGGCGCCGGGGCCGATGATGGCCGGAATGGGACCGGCCATCAGCAGAGGGGACGGGAACGGCCAGATCTTGGCCGGCTTGAGGCAGCGGGAGCTCCAGATCGAGCTCCAAAACGATAAAAACAGTTAGAAAAACTCGATCCCGATACAAACGGGAGAGGAGAAAGAAGGTGAAGCAGCAGCAGCCGGAAAGATCATCGGCGGTGGTGCGGATCGAGCACGGAGTTGCAGCGTGCAGAGAGCTAAACCAAGAGCTCTGATACCATGTTGAGGAATAGCAACTAGTATTCACAGTGGGCCAAAGGCCAGTACATGTATAAGGGTACAATATGCAGGGAAACCCCTCACACTATAGGAATATACAGTATAGGGGACTACAGGGGACTATACACCACTAACACCACTAACATAGCAAATGCCGCACATGGTCTTTCCACTGCCTGTTGGCGCAGCGACCAACACACTGTCATCACTGTTATATAAGGCATTGAACACTTGAGTCTGAACAGGGTTGAAATGTTTCAAGGAACTATAAAGGCCTTCAAATCGTGCATCTCTTAGTGCGGTGACAGGTAGTGGCTGCAGATCAAGCAATTCGGTTGGTGGAGCATGTTTGTCTGGAAGAACCAAGTGCTTAAAAGGTACAGGAAGAACTTCCTGAGATCCAAGCCACTTGTCGGATACGGCACGTATAAAGTACTGAGGGGGCAGTTGTTCACATATTGGCACTGTGAAGTTAAGTGTATGATCCTCTCCAGGTATTGTTTCTTAAGCAAGAAGTACTCATGGTGAAGAATGCACTCGCTGTCATTGTCCTCAACAAGAACCCAGAAGGGCTCCACATAACCATGTACCATATCATCCCATTGAAAATCAGGTGTTAGAGTCAGCTCAAAACACAAAACTGTACGAGTAATAGGTTTAACATGGGCTGAAAGATTCAACTTTGGTAACTGGTGGATGCACTTGTGTAGTCGCCTCCCCATCTTTGGATAACGGATTAGCTCACCAATTTCCTGTGAAGATAGATCATAGTATCTCTCCCAAGCCAATTCCTTTTTCTCCAGTTTCATCAGAATTTCATTTGGAATGCCAGGAAATTGGCGCAAAGGAGTTTGGACACTCCACATCTGCTTATCGATCATCTTGTTAAGATTCCGAGCCTTGTCTGCTAGTTGAGCCCATCATCTCTTCAAAACCATCTCAAATAGTGCTCGTACAAGGCGGCCAGCACTCTACATCATAGAGAAGAATATATGAATATAAGAATAACTAAAATAAGCTAGTAATTCAAATTAAGAAACTGCACTCAGAAGAGAGAACATGTTGGTACCTGTCTAATATAGATCATATCAGAACCAAGGGAGAGGCCCTCCAGTTTTAGCCTCGAGATATATGCTTGGAGCAGAACATTAATCTTTGTGCCAGGCTCCTCCAAGTTCTCTTTCACAGGAATTGGCACATGGTCCAAAAGCTTTGCCAGCTCCATCTTCTCATCTTGCCTTACAATAACATACTTAAATTCTTCACTCAGAGAGAACAGTTGGCACAGCTCAATATACCCCATCGTAGGCTTTAGGTACTTGTTATAAGTTGAAATAGTCCTGTGACTGATATAATAATAGCTAGCAATCCTCCCCAGGTCAGTGAGCTGAAGGTATCCTGTTCTCCTATCATAGTTAATCAAATTGTTCCTATCCAACAGATTTGCAGCAGAATGTACCTGCAGTCACGCATACAGGATTCAGTAGTGGAACAGTAGGGCCATATCAAAATACAAGTATACAATAATTACTGACTAGATGGATCAAACACTTCTCTAATATCTTGCACTAGTATCAAGATGTGCGTTCAATAACGGAGTTTATTTTGGCACCATTGGAAGGAATGGGATAAAATACCTTATCAGCATAAGTGCTAAATTTTCGTAACATGCATATAAAATACCCAAAAAAATGATCAGGCGTTATACCCAAGAACAATCATTCAATGTTACTACTCTACAAACTGGGGCAACTACAGAACATCTGGCAACAAAACTGTGATGCTACTGATGATCTAATGCAGCCATTTCAGTGTTAAGGAAATAACTTTCAACTGATTCTCTGGTAATGGCCAGAGGATGTCATTGCACTAGTACAGTACATGCCATTTGACACACAGTATTTCGAGAACATGACATTTCAATAGTGAACCTCTCTCAGACAGCAGGAAAAGTTTCAGGAGGGATTATTTATGCACAGTAATTCTTGAACTTAAAGATACCATAAACATACTTGGGCACAGCTTAGAGAAAACCTAGAAAACAGTTGGCCAGTACAAGTATGCAATTAAAGGATATATACAAGCAAAATAGCCAACAAGGTGCTCGAGAAAGAATATGTCAGTATGAGGGGATTACTGTGGAACTTCAAAAAAACAGAACGGAGTGTGCATATACTTACCAAGTCAGCTCTCCTTTCATCTAGTGTTTTGTCTCTCTCCAAGATATCTTCAGGTAAGCCATACAGTGTTGGATTCTGGAGCATTCGGATATAGAGGTAAGTGCAGCCCAGCCATGAGCATGCCTCCTGGGCATTCTGAATAGTTCCTAGAACAATCTCTGCGTTCAATTGATCAGCCAATCTGGATATAAACTGACTCTCAATAGGCAGCTGCTGATTCATTAGGGATAGGTACTACTGCAATTCACTGTGTCCTGTCAAGATTATTCCCTCTCCATGTGTGTCATACTGAGGCCTGCCTGCACGACCAAGCATCTGCATTTTTCGATGACATCCAGTGGACTTAGTTCTGTCCAAGCACCCTTTTCCGGGCTGTAAATCTGGGTACCCTTTATAATAACAGTGTGTGCAGGTAGATTGACCCCCCATGCAAGGGTGGCTGTCGAAACAAGAACCTGTATATGCTTATCAACAAAAAGTCTCTCAACAAGTTCACGGTCTACCCTTGCCAAACCAGCATGATGGATAGCAAACCCGTAGGGCAGAAGGTCTTTAAGATCGCTACTTTTGACAAGTTCTGCATGAGCACAAAGAATCTCTTGACTTGCAGAGTCAGCCTTCAGAAAGCGGGTCAATGTGTCATTAGCCAATGCAGTGTCTCTGATGGCACAAGCAGTTTTCGCTGTCTCCTTCCTTGAGTGTGCAAGCATAAGCACTTGGTGTTTACCAGCAGCAACCATAACCTTCTCATAACAGATCTCATTCATCAACTGAAACCTCTGCAGTGGCTTCCTCAATATGATCCCAATGTACTGTTGAGCAAGAGGGCAAGGTCGGTAACTGTTATCCAAATAAATGGAAGAGGCCATCAGGGTGAACACGCAAGAACACCGCCACATCTTTATAGTTTGGTAGAGTTGCAGAGAGACCAACTAGGCGGATATGTTCCTTGGTCATTTCAATCTGCCGTACAGTTCTAGAGACAGTAACCAAGGAAAAAAATAGCACGCTATTTCACACTAATAGCGGCGCTATAGCGTATTTACGAGTTGAACGCTACGCTATGCATTCTAGGCACGCTATGACGCTGCGCGCGCTAAAGATGCGTTATTTCACGCTATTTGGCGCTATTCGCTATTCCGCATAACACGCTGTTTTGTAGAGTAGTTTTTTAGTAGCTCATTCCATATTTTGACCCACTTGCGTATCCTAAATCCCTAATCCAGACAACCCTAGACTAAGAAACTTAGATCACACACTCCTTAACTCCTTGTCACCTGCTCTGCCCGGCAGGCGACGACGTGACGACACAGCTCCGCCCCCCTTCTCCTCTGTCAATCGGTGGTAAGCGGCCACGCCTAGCTTCACCTTCACGCCTTCACCCCGTGCCTCCGTTTCCCTCCTTCAATCCTTCTAGTTCGGGACAATGTGAACGTGAACTATGGTTTGTGATTTTGAGACTATGTCATATCAAGTTATGGACTATGTGAACTATCTCTGGTTGATGTTTGGCTGCAAAATATCATATCCGAGATTTTATAGTTGCAGAGTGCTATATCTATTATTATATATATGCTGAAATCCTGAATTTTCATTTTTTTTTGTTAAACGCTATTTTGAAAAATAGCACGCTATTAGCACGCTATAGCGTCTATAGCGTTTTTCTAAAGCCCACGCTATTTGTGTTACCGCGCTATTTTTTTCATTGGATGATACTCTCCAGAACAGGCCCTCTGTTATCATGAAATAAATGGATTTCATCGATGTGTTAGATGTATATATTTGTCTATTGTAGTTTCCCCATATGTTAGGGGGCTTTCTGCATATGTGCACCTGTACATGTACTATATATTGTGGCCTTTGGCCCCCTGGTAATACAACAAGCATATTTCCCTAACATGGTATCAGAGCAAAAATTGATCCCCTAGTTTCCGGCCGACGTTGCTTGTTCATCTCCATCGTCGCCCGTCTGTCTGCCCCCGTCCTCGATCCACGCACGCAGCGCCAGGGCCGTTTTCCTCTGGCCGATCCCGCCCGCGCCGACTCTCCCCCGACGCCCTGCTCGATTTCTTCTGGCCGACTCTCCCCCGACGCTCTGCTCTCTCCCCCACGACACAGCGCCAGGGCCGGGCCGATCTCCTCCGAGTCTGCTGCTCCTCCGGCTCGATCTGCCATCTCCTCCGGTTCCCGATTGATTCCCGTCCCGTGTCTGCTGCTTCCCCGCCTCGATCTGCCACGGCAGGGCGGGCCGATCTCCTCCGAGCTCTGCTGCTTCCCGTGTCTGCTGCTTCCCCGCCCCAACCTCAGGCTCCGCCCGCCCGCTCGGTTCGGCCGCCTCCGCCGATCTCCGCTCCTTCGTTCGGCCGCCTCCGCCGATCTCCGCTCCTCCGTTCGGCCCCTCCGCTCGGCCCCTCCGCTCGGCCCGCTCAGCCATCTCCGTTCGGCCGCCTCGGCCCATCTCTCCGCTCGGCTGCCTCCAGTTCTGGCCGCTCTGCTCCCGATTCTGTTGTTCTCGTCTAGTTGTTTCTGATCTGCAAAAAAAAAAGCAAAAAAAAAAGCAAAAAAAAAAGTCTTCCTCGGGCTATGTTGCGATCCCTCGCTGCCCGGTGATCTTTGATGGCGCGAATTACCCTGATTTCGCTGCCTTCATGCGCGTCCACATGCGCGGTCTTCGTCTTTGGGGTGTTCTTTCTGGCGAGGTCTCCTGTCCGCCGCGCCCCATTGCTCCTACGGTGCTCGTTGCACCGCCACCTGTTGCCCTTGCCCCCGATGCTACTCGAGCGGATAAGGATGCGGCCAAGAGTGCCGATGACACTCTGCTCCGGCTGATTATGACCGGAAGGTCCAGGACCACTCTACCGCCGTTGCGACTTACCAGCTGGATCCGACCGAGTACACTCGGTGGATAGATGAGGATGCTCGTGCCGCTGCTGTTCTCACTTCCAGGTGTTCCGCCTCGATGTCTGCTGCTGAGTTTATGAGTCTTCCCACCGCTGTCGCTCGGTGGGCTTTTCTTCGTCGGCGCTATCGGCCGTCCGGGGATGCTCTCTATCTGTCTCGTGGTCCGCCGAGAGCATGCCCTTCAGCAGGGTGATTCTACTATTGATGAGTTCTACACTCGAGTGCCGCTATTTGGCGTTAGCTTGATTCTCTCCGTACGGCCTGTGTGTGCCACCTGTCCCCGTTGTCCGACCGTGCGCGCGGATCTGGAGTTTCAGCGCGTTTTTGAGTTCTTGTCGCGGCTCCGTAAGGAGTTTGAGCCGCGCCGGGCCCAGCTGCTTGCCCGTGGTCGTGTTTCGCTCTCTCAGGTCCTTGCTGAGCTTCATGCTGAGGAGACTCGTCTTCGTGGTGCTGGTCTTCTTGAGGTTCCCTCTGTTCTTGCTGCTCGTGGCTCTTCTGTACCGTCTGCTCGTGGACCTCCTACGCCACCGGCTTCGTTGCGCCCTCCGCACGGCCCGATACTTCCTACTCCTCCGAGTCCGGGGTCGGCGTCGGCCCCGGCAGCCTCGTGGTTCGACATCACCTCCTTGCACCTACCGTGGCGGGCCCGGCCACACTATCTCTACATGCTGGCGAGAGGGATCCCAGCTTACGCCCGCCGCATCTTACTCGTCGTCGAGCTGTTTCTTCGGGATCTTCTCGCTGTTGCGCTCTCCGATCGGGACATTATCCGTGGTCTTCGTGGTCTACTCGCCGGTACGAGGCTCTTCCTCGACGGTATCGCTGGTTCTCGTGCTCGGCTCTTCCGGCACCGCGCGACCACCACCTTCCACACGAGTCGAGTACGTCATCCCCGTGGTATCCGGATTCCGGAGCTTCTTTTCATATGACCTCTGCGTCTTCTATTCTTTCTCGCTCTTCGCTCTCTTGTTTCTCCTGTTCGTGTTATCACGGCTGATGGTACTTCTCTCCCCGTTTCCGAGTCGAGGCACCCTTTCTACTACCTCTTTCTCTCGTTCTCGATGTTTCCCATGTTCCTAGTCTTAAGATGAACCTGTTTTCCGCTAGTCGACTTATCGATTCTCGGTTGTCGCGTCATTCTTGACGCTGATTCTTGTGTCTGTTCGGGACCGCCGTACACGAGGCCCTGGTTGGAGCTGGCCCTCGCAGCCTTGAGTCCCCGGGGCTCCGGGAGTTAGATCGGCTTCGTGTTCCTTCTACTCGCCACTTCATGCTGCGGTTCTCCTGCGGTTCTTCGCTTATGTCACTGGATCTTTTCAGCGGTGGCATCATCGGCTGGGTCACCTCTGTGGCTCCCGTTTATCGTCATTAGTTCGTCGTGGTCTTCTGGGGTCTGTCTCAGGAGATGTGTCTTTGCATTCGTGTCAGGGTTGTAGGCTAGGCAAACAGATTCAGCTTCCCTATCCTACTAGTACGTCTGTATATCAGCGACCTTTTGATTTAGTTCATTCGGATGTTTGGGGTCCGGCTCCCTTTCCTTCGAAAGGGGGTCATCGATACTATATTTTGTTTATTGATGATTTTTCGCGATACACCTGGTTGTTTCTTATGCACTCTCGCAGTGAGGTGCTTTCTATTTATCAGCGTTTTGCAGCCATGGTTCGTACTCAGTATTCCACGCCTATTCGTGTGTTTCGTGCTGACTCTGCAGGCGAGTATATCTCCCAGCACCTTCGTGGTGTTCTTGCTGAGCAGGGCACCCTTGCCCAGTTCTCGTGTCCCGGCGCCCATGCTCAAAATGGTGTCGCCGAGCGTAAGCATCGTCATATTCTTGAGACTACCCGTGCTATGATGATTGCTTCCTCTCTTCCCCGCATTTTCGGGCTGAGGCTGTCGCTACGTCGACTTACCTCATTAACATTCAGCCTTCTGCTGCCCTTCAAGGTGGCATTCCTCTCGAGCGTCTTTCTGGTTGTTCTCCAGATTACTCGACACTTCGTTTATTTGGTTGCGTTTGCTATGTTCTTCTCCCTCCTCGCGATCGCACCAAGCTGACCGCTCAGTCTGTTGAGTGTGTTTTTCTCGGATACAGTGATGAGCATAAGGGCTATCGCTGTTGGGACCCCGTTGGTCGTCGGATGCGCATCTCTCGTGATGTCACGTTTGATGAGACGCGTCCCTTCTATCCTCGTCCCACCTCGGGTACTTACCCGGTGGATGATATCTCTTTTCTTCTTTTTCCGAATGCACCCCCTGCTATCCCATCTCCTCCCCCTCCTAGTCCTGATGCGCCCCCTTCGGCGCCATCCTCTCCTCCGTCTAGTCCACCTAGTACTCCTCGTTCTCCGGTTTCGGATCCTTCTGATGTTGTTCCTTCTTCCTCTTCTTCGATGAGTTGTCTTCCGCCGATGACCTTCCCCCTTCACGGCCTCGTTCGTCGGCGTCGTGCTCCAGCTCGTTACTCTCCTAGTCGGTATGGTCTTTCCGTCGTTTCCGAGCCGACTTCTTATCGGGATGCCGAGCGTCATCCTGAATGGCAGCTTGCCATGGCTGAGGAGATCGCTGCGCTTGAGCGCACTGGCACTTGGGATCTTGTTTCTCCCCCTTCTGGTGTTCGTCCTATCACGTGCAAGTGGGTCTATAAAATTAAGACTCGCTCTGATGGATCTCTTGAGCGCTATAAAGCGCGTCTTGTGGCTCGTGGCTTTCAGCAGGAGCACGGCCGTGACTATGATGAGACTTTTGCCCCTGTGGCTCATATGACTACTGTGCGTACCCTTCTTGTTGTTGCTTCTGTTCGCCGTTGGTCTGTCTCCCAGCTTGATGTTCAGAATGCTTTTCTTAATGGCGAGTTGAGTGAGGAGGTTTACATGCAGCCTCCTCCTGGGTATTCTGTTCTCGATGGGATGGTTTGTCGTCTTCGACGTTCTCTCTATGGTCTCAAACAGGCCCCTCGTGCCTGGTTTGAGCGCTCGCCTC
Source organism: Lolium rigidum (assembly GCF_022539505.1). Lineage (NCBI taxonomy): Eukaryota > Viridiplantae > Streptophyta > Magnoliopsida > Poales > Poaceae > Lolium > Lolium rigidum. Next base: position 57,363,230 of record NC_061508.1, read on the forward strand.
TCGTGGTGACTGCTGCTGGTTTCTCTCCTAGTCTTCATGATCCCGCCCTTTTCGTTCACACTTCTCCTCGTGGACGTACTCTTCTTCTTCTCTATGTTGATGATATGATCATTACCGGTGATGATCCTCGAGTATATTGCCTTCGTCAAGGCTCGTCTTCGCGATCGGTTTCTTATGACTGATCTTGGTCCTCTTCGCTATTTTCTTGGCATTGAGGTTTCCTCCACTTCGATGGCTTTTCTATCTCTCGGGAAAAGTACATTCAGGATCTTCTTGCTCGTGCTTGCTCTTGGGGATGAGCGCACGGTCGATACTCCTATGGAGCTTAATGTTAAGCTTCGTCCCTACCGATGGTGATCCTCTTCCCGATCCCACCCGTTATCGTCATCTTGTTGGGAGTCTTATTTATCTTGCTTGTCACTCGTCCCGATATTTCTTATCCTGTTCATATTCTGAATCGGTTTGTCTCAGCTCCCACCACTCGTTCACTATAGTCATCTCCTCCGTGTTCTTCGTTATCTTCGTGGCACGATCACTCGTCGCCTTTTCTTTCCCCGTTCCAGCTCTCTCCGGCTCCGGTGCTATTCGGATGCTACGTGGGCGAGTGATCCTACGGATCGTCGTTCGCTTCTGCTTCTTGTGTGTTTCTTGGTGGTTCGCTTGTTGCTTGGAAGACAAAGAAACAGGTCGCAGTTTCCCGTTCGAGTGTTGAGGCTGAGTTGCGGGCTATGGCTTTGTTGATTGCTGAGGTGACTTGGTTACGGTGGTTGCTTGCAGATTTTGGGGTCTCTGTTACGATACCCACTCCACTTTTGTCTGACAGTACAGGTGCTATCAGTATTGCACGTGATCCGGTCAAGCATGAGCTGACCAAGCATATCGGTGTTGATGCTTTTTACACACGTGCACAGGTACAGGATGATGTTGTTGCGGTTCATTATGTGCCTTCAGATTTGCAGTTGGCGGATTTCTTTATGAAGGCACAGACTCGAGCGCAACATGATTTCTTACTCTCCAAACTCAGTGTTGTGGATCCACCATGAGTTTGAGGGGGGGTGTTAGATGTATATATTTGTCTATTGTAGTTTCCCCATATGTTAGAGGGCTTTTGCATATGTGCACCTGTACATGTACTATATATTGTGGCCTTTGGCCCCCTGGTAATACAACAAGCATATTTTCCTAACAATTAGAAGCTTCACCATTTGAGTATAGGTTCTATCACCTGATTTCCTCGTGACAATGTCCCATTTCTCAGGCGTAGTGACAACTATCAGCCGATGATGCCGCCGATCGTCCGCCACCATCCAAGAGCAACCAGGGAACGTGATGCGGAAGAGATCTGCGACGTCCGGGAGAGAAGAGGAGACCGATCATGAACATACCGCCGTCGTCGGGAGAGAAGGCGAGACCGGGCGACGGCGCGCTGATCTCCACAGACCACGCGCGGCGTCGGTCTTCCATGCCAGGTGACGACTAGGTGAGGGCGTGCGGCTCGCCCAGGTGCGGTCGAGCACACTAGGTGCGGCTCGACCATGCCAACGTGGACGAAAACCAGTATCCACTGTGTAAAAAACCAGGTTCAAAACAGCTAATCAGTAGTGGGTGGGGGAGTTAACTGTCCGGTTTTGTATACTTAGGAGGTAATTGCTCCACTTAATATATAAGGGTGGTTAGCGCCCCAAACCTTATAGTTAGGTGGGTGATTTGGACTTCTTTCGAGTTAGTTCACACCGAATTGTGGTCGAATTGGAGGTAGTTGTTGAGCTACGTTTCAGAGGGAGGGCGAGCTTGTTCCTCTGGTTCGGCGGGGGATGTGCTGATTAGCCGGGTAGGCGTGTGCCTCCCCATCAACGCGTGCCTCCCGGAGCGGTGACCGGTGTCTAAGCTTGATGAATATTTTGATAAAAAATTAATGAATATTTTACAATGCGTCGAGTTCTTCGCTGCATGGAGCTGTGGCGACGATGGTGCCAAACTCCTTGTTCATGCTCTGTTTCTTTGACGCTGATTGTACAACTTTAACTTTGTTTTTATGGTGATGACCCAAGCGTTAGGCTGCAAATCAGTGATTAGATTAGTCATAGTAGGAAGTAACATAAATTAGTAATATAACCAAAGTAGTACTATTATAGTAGTAGATGATTTTATGGAGTTAATTACTGCCTTTGTTTCAAAGAACAAGGCGCATGCCTATTCAAACTTTGACCATAAAAATTATGCAAAAAAATCTTGATAATATTATATATAATTAATATCGTTGGATTCGTATTAAAAAGCATTTTTTAATAATGTTAATTTCATACAAATATTTTTTATATATTTAAAGTAATTTTTTAGAAAAGAAAGCACGAAAACGAGAACATCTTATTATTTAAAACGGAGGGAGTAGTTTGTAGACTTATTGTATCCTGTGAACTGTGATGTTACTCTCTTCTCATTAACTTGTTGCCACATCATCAAATTTATTGAGTTAAACACTAAATTACTATGAAAGTTACTTGCACTATCTAACTCTTAGATTGATCGGTATATTTTTTTTCGATAAATGATGCTTTATTAATTTTGGGAAGCAATTACATCCAGCCTCTGCATAACCAGGATGCACACAGCCGTTCAAGTGTATGGATTCAAAGTATATAAAAACAAGGCGAAATACATATCGAAACGATGAATCATATGACGCCTAGGGTGAGGGTGGCGCTGCAATCCGTAGACTATGCTGCCATCCATGTAGGGAAAAAATATCCCTCGCCGTAGCCTCCAACCGTGTACAGACCTCCGTAAATAGGTCTCGGTTCTCCACTCGCTGAAGAGGTAACCACGAACGGAGAATACCTGTACATCTGTAGATGACCTGTAACAAAGAACAATTTTTATCGTTAAAAATCTTGTCATTTCTACTTAGCCAAAGCGCCAGATAACTGCTAGCGCCCCCATCCTAAGAAGCAACTTAAACCTTGAATCGATAACGTGAAGCCAGTTGCAAAAGACATTGGCCACACTAGTCGGGGGATACAGGGTAGACGCTACTTGGATGACTGACCATATAGATCTCGCGAAATGCCACTGGAAAAAAGGTGTTTAATGGTTTCATCATGATGACAGAAAACACACCGTGAACTTCCGTGCCAATTCCGCTTAACAAGATTATCTTTGGTAAGAATAACTCCTCGACGAAGGTACCATCCAATTTTTTTAATTTTTAATGGTATCTTCATCTTCCAGATTTTCTTATTATTATCAACTGATATATCAGAATGAAGGATCGCATTGTATAAAGATTTGACTGAGAAAGTGCCATCTACATGAAGATCCTATCTAAATTCGTCCGGTTCAGCCGATAGGTGAATATCTCCCAGCCGGTGAATTAGAGCATTCCATGCCAATAGCCTTTGTCCAAGCAAAACTCGTCTGAACGTCATATTCGGGGGTGAGGTAGCCATTACTGTGGCAATGGTATCACCTTTGCGACGAACAATACTATACAAAGCAGGATACTATTCACTTAAGGAAGCATTGTCTAACCAAACATCTTCCCAGAAACGTATCTGTTCTCCATTCTTAATCGAGAAAGTACCATGGCGAAAGAAGACATTCTTTGTCGCATGAGTCCAGCCCAGAAGTGAGAATCCCCAGGTTTCCAAACCACTTGGGATAATGTCTTCGAGCCAATATACTTTCTCCGAAGGATAGTTTGCCATATCTCATCCTCGGTAAGAAGCTTAAAAAGCCATTTACCCAGCAGAGCTGAATTCTTGACCTCCAGGTCGTGAACTCCAAGTCCGCCTTGATCTTTGGGACTACAAACTATACGCCATTTCACCAGTCGGTATTTCTTTTTCTCGATGTCCCATTGCCAAAAGAATCTGGATCGATAATAATCGAGTTTATGCAGATTTCCTTTTGGCAATAGATATTTGTGAGTACCGAATTAATGAGTACCAATCTTCCTCCCAGGGGCAACAATTTACCCTTCCAACTACAAAGGCGTTTTTGTAATCTTTTTTCCACAATTTTCCATTCAGCAATTGTAAATCTCCGATAATGAATCGGAATACCCAAATAGCGAATAGAAAAATTGGCCTTGCCCATAACCAAACAACTCTGTATATAGAGTCGTATCATTTTGGGATCGCCGAAACAAAAATGTCAAAACCTTAGCACAAGTGCTCTTTTCATACTTTTTGTCTAGCAACAGCCAAATGATGCGACGACAGGTGTTTGCAGCTTGAGAGCGACCGAGAACGACCATGTGTCGCTCTTGGAACTCTCTGGTCGCTTTATCGGCGGGACACCTGTGCAGTTCCGTTGGTTTCTTTAGTTCCTGCTAAAGCGTCGCGACTCACGGGCATCCGTTTGATTCTTCAGAAAGTCGAAGAACCGTCAGCAAACGAAATGATCAAGTGAAGTTTGATCCGACGCGCTGCCTGTATGTACCTGTCGGCGCAAAGTCGGGCCGTCGGACGGAGAAAATAAAACGCCAAGTTGTTTGGCGCCACGGCACCACAGGACACGGCGCCTAGAAACCACACCACGCGGCGGCCGGCGGCGCCACGCGCCCTGCCACCTCCCTCCCGTCTCCCCAACCACCTCCATCGGCACCACTCCCCTCTGCTGCAGTGTCCAGTCCAAGCTCGATCGCGGCAGCGCATCCTTCCCCAGAGTCCAGACCGGGCGCCTCTGCCGTCGCCAGCCCACCATGGCCGCGGCGATCCTCCGCCGCCTCAACCCCACCACCGCCACGCTCGTGGCACCGCTACTACCCCTCGCACGAGCAGCCTCCGACTCAACCTCACCGCTCACCATCGAGACCTCCCTCCCCTTCTTCCCGCACAACATCGACCCGCCCTCCCGCACCGTCTCCACCACCCCGGCCGAGCTGCTCGCCACCTTCCGCACCATGGCGCTGATGCGGCGCGCGGAGATCGCCGCCGACTCGCTCTACAAGGCGAAGCTCATCCGGGGCTTCTGCCACCTCTACGACGGGCAGGAGGCGGTGGCCGTCGGCATGGAGGCGGCCATCACGCGCCGCGACGCCATCATCACCGCCTACCGCGACCACTGCCTCTACCTGGCCCGCGGGGGCACCCTCGTCGCCGCCTTCGCGGAGCTCATGGGCCGCGTCGACGGATGCTCCAGGGGCAAGGGCGGCTCCATGCACTTCTACAAGAAGGACGCCGGCTTCTTTGGCGGCCACGGCATCGTCGGCGCGCAGGTGCCGCTCGGGTGCGGGCTCGCCTTCGCGCAGAGGTACAGGAAGGAGGGGACGGTCACGTTTGATCTGTATGGGGATGGTGCTGCCAACCAGGGGCAGCTCTTCGAGGCGCTCAACATGGCCGCGCTCTGGAAGCTGCCCGTCATACTCGTCTGCGAGAACAACCACTGTGAGTTCTTCAGACTTTGGAGTTCAGAGTATGTGGTTGGGTCGGTGCAGTTACAGATCAATTCTAGGAGTATATCGGTGTATTCGATTAATTTGTGCAGATGGGATGGGGACGGCCGAGTGGAGGGCCTCTAAGAGCGCGGCGTACTACACGCGCGGGGACTATGTGCCCGGGCTCAAGGTACAGAGTTGGATGATGATCCTCATCACTCATCAGTTTGGCTCATCTCACAGCTGATGTGCATAAGAAATGGACTGCATAGTGCTGATGGTGTGATGGTTTCTGTTCGATGCAGGTTGATGGGATGGATTTCCTCGCGGTGAAACAAGCCTGTAAATTTGCCAAAGAACATGTTCTTGAGAATGGACCAATCGTAAGTATTCAGATAACTTGGACACTTTCTATCCTGCAGATCCTCTGCATGTACGCCCTTTGGGGAATCCGTCAGTGATGGGTTGAGTCGAAATACTCTGCTTGTTGTTGGCTTATTTCTCATTCCTCTCTTGCATGGATTCAACACTAGATGGTTTTTTGATTCTTCATATATCTTTTCTCGTGCTAGCTTACTATTGGTTGCTGCCCTGCTTCAGCAATGCTATTCTTACTGGATTAAATGGTGAACTTCAGATACTGTTGAATGCTTTGCTGGCGCATTAAGAGCAGCATGCCATTTTTTTAGAACTTCTGGAGGGGAATTCCCCTACCTAAATTTTATTAAAGGAAGCTAAGGCAGCACAACGTTTTACAAACCAGAAATTACAGGGAGGGCACAAAGGGGGACATCCAGGGAGGGTATTTACAACACATGAAACAGAGAGGGGGTGAGATCAATCAGGCCACTCTGAAAACCAAAGAGAGAGCTTGTCATCTTCATTCAGATATTGCTCACGTTGTAGTGTTGTTCAGTAAACTTCAGGAGGAGGACGTAGCCATGTCTTCTATTATCCTGATTTTAACAACTGAATCTCTTCTTCCTTTTCTGTTAAGTGCTTATTTTGCACCTGTGATCTTGTGTACTAAGAGAGTAATCAGTACTCGGTGTGCTTTCAAGTTTCAAGTTTCTCAGTTACCCACAACACATATCATACATTAGATGTATATGGTGAAGTGTTCATTTTAGTTACACATGTGATATCATAGGCTATACTAACTTTCTCCCATATATTATACTCTTAATATAGCTACTGGATAACATGTTCTTGTGTATTCTCCTGGTGTTTCAGATTCTTGAGATGGACACATACAGATACCATGGCCATTCTATGTCAGATCCAGGCAGCACGTACCGCACTAGAGATGAGATTGCAGGAATAAGACAGGTTACGATCGCTGTTTTTTTAGTGTCGCAGTTAACTCTATGCTTGAAATTCGCATGTTCACCGCCAACCAAAAGACTGACAATATTAGTTGTACCTTGATGTAACAGGAACGTGATCCGATTGAGCGGGTCAGAAAGCTGATATTGGCCCATGACTTGGCAACAGCCCAGGAGCTTAAGGTATGCACTGTAACTAGAAAAAACGGAGATACAAAGAAAATCGTAAGTACTGTAACTGAATATTCCTTTTCACCATGACAATCTATTCTCTCTTTTAGGACATGGAGAAGGAAATTAGGAAGGAAGTTGACATTGCAATTGCCAAAGCAAAGGTCTGAAATTCAGCTAGATGTCTTAGACGTTCTTCCATTTATTCGAAATAATAATGGTGCTTACGAGTGCCTCTTGCACAATTCAATACTTGCAGGAAAGCCCAATGCCTGACGAATCCGAGCTGTTCAAAAATGTGTATGTCAACGACTGCGGCCTGGAGGTATGCACATACCAAGGATGATATGGTTCAGTATTTTTCTTTGCATCCGTACAAATTTACAAAATCTAGTTCAATGAGACCATGTAAATCAAAATCCTATTCAAAAAATTGAAGTCACACTGACATTAACTGGACCTAGCCCTTGTAGTGTAGCTCGGTGTGATAGCATACTATCAGCTTTAAGTAAAATTCAGACTTGTGTCGGATAACCCATGTAATTACTGATTGCCTCTTTGCCATGATGCAGTCTTTTGGGGTGGACAGGAAGGTTGTGAGAACCGTTCTTCCTTAGGCTGGCAAGCGACAAGCCTGGCTATTTTGTACTAGTACGATGATACGTGCTGGGGAGGCATAATTCAGTCAGAACAAGGAGTCCTTGGTCGCACTGTCCGTTTTCTGCAGCTAAATAAATATGTATATAGAGATGCATCAACATTTGGAATCTTTACCGCATTGTATTGCAGTCATTTTCCAACTTCTTGTGGACGCCAGTTGAGGATGTGCACCTTAGCTTTTGGTGTTATCTTTTTATTAGGGCGTCTGTCGATTATCATGGTCGATGGTTCATGACAAAATGAGGCAGTGTACAATATGCAGTTGATTGTGTACTTTTTTTTGAAGATAAACGGGCATACATTCATCTGAGCATAGTTCTCTATGGGCATGTGGATGGTTCATGACAAAATTAGAGCATCTCCAGCCGTCTCCCCGACGAGGCCCCTAGGACGTATTTTTTTCATTTGGATGGACGAAAACGGTCGAGCGCGTTTCTGTCTTCTCGTTTTCGTTCGGATTGGGCTTTCATCCATCCGGGGAGCCTAGGCCATCCCCGGCTTCCCGAAACCTGGTCGGGACGCCGGACAAAAAAAAACGCGCGAAACGTCCAGCGGGTCCGTGTTGTCAGCGACAGAACTGGTTGTTCCCTCCACTAATTTAGTTTTCCCTCCAAAATGCGCCTCATAGAACCATTTTCCCCGCCGAACTTCGGAGGAGCTACCGCTATTCTCCCCTTTTATTGCAGCTCCTCCTCTTACCTTCCACCACCATGCCGCCGAAGAAGCTCGCCGATCCGCCGGGCTGGACAAACGCGGAGTGGGCAGCGGATGTGGAGCGGCAGCGGATGTGGAGCGGCAGCGGAACGAAACTCGCGGCAGGGCGGAGAGGGAGAAGAAGTGTAACGCGAAGAGGGTGGCAGTGGTGGCGGACAAACAGGTGAGGCTAATCTTCATTAACTTCGGCCAACCGCGCATTGGCCAATTTCCCGGGCCATGGCCGACCTAAGGTATGATTGACTCTCCTTCCACCATCTCGCCGGCGTCGCCGGCCACGGCCATGTTCCAGGAAACCTACGTCGCCGGCATGGCGGGGTTTACGCCGTCACTACCGGCGTACGACTGTGCGATGTACGAGGGAATCTGTCCTGCCCTGCGACGTGGGACGCTCTTCTTCTCCAACCCCGGGATGCCGCTGCCGAATGAGCCAGTGATGCACGAGATGATTGATGCGTGTAATTGACACGTCCGTTGGGAACCCCAAGAGGAAGGTGTGATGCGCACAGCGGTAAGTTTCCCTCAGTAAGAAACCAAGGTTTAATCGAACCAGTAGGAGTCAAGAAGCACGTTGAAGGTTGATGGCGGCGGGATGTAGTGCGGCGCAACACCGGAGATTCCGGCGCCAACGTGGAACCCGCACAACACAACCAAAGTACTTTGCCCCAACGAAACAGAGTGAGGTTGTCAATCTCACCGGCTTGCTGTAACAAAGGGTTAACCGTATTGTGTGGAAGATGATTGTTTGCAGAAAACGAGTAAAGAATAAGTATTGCAGCAGATTTGTATTTCGAGTATAAAAGAATGGACCGGGGTCCACAGTTCACTAGAGGTGTCTCTCCCATAAGATAAAAGCATGTTGGGTGAACAAATTACAGTCGGGCAATTGACAAATAGAGAGGGCATAACAATGCACATACATGTCATGATAAATATAGTGAGATTTAATTGGGCATTACGACAAAGTACATAGACCGCCATCCAAGCATGCATCTATGCCTAAAAAGTCCACCTTCGAGGTTATCATCCGAACCCCTTCCAGTATTAAGTTGCAAAACAACGGACAATTGCATTAAGTATGGTGCGTAATGTAGTCAACAACTACATCCTTAGACATAGCATCAATGTTTTATCCCTAGTGGCAACAAGCACATCCACAACCTTAGAACTTTTCGTCACTGTCCCAGCATATCAATGGAGGCATGAACCCACTATCGAGCATAAATACTCCCTCTTGGAGTTAAGAGCAAAAACTTGGCCGAGCCTCTACTAATAACGGAGAGCATGCAAGATCATAAACAACACATAGGTAATAACTTGATAATTAACATAACATAGTATTCTCTATCCATCGGATCCCGACAAACACAACATATAGTATTACAGATAGATGATCTTGATCATGTTAGGAAGATCACAAGATCCAACAATGAAGCACAATGAGGAGAAGACAACCATCTAGCTACTGCTATGGACCCATAGTCCAGGGGTGAACTACTCACTCATCACTCCGGAGGCGACCATGGCGGTGAAGAGTCCTCCGGGAGATGAATCCCTCTCCGGCGGGGTTCCGGAGGAGATCTCCGGACTCCCCGAGATGGGATTGGCGGCGGCGGCGTCTCGCAAGGTTTTCCGTATCGTGGCTCTCGGTACCGGGGGTTTCGCGACGGAGGCTTTAAGTAGGCGGAAGGGCAACGCGGGGGCCACACGAGGGCCCCACACCATAGGTCGGCGCGGCCAGGGCCTGGGCCGCGCCGGCCTAGTGTGGCGGCGCCTCGTGGCCCCACTTCGACTCCTCTTCGGTCTTCTGGAAGCTTCGTGGCAAAATAGGACCCTGGGCGTTGATTTCGTCCAATTCCAAGAATATTTCGTTACTAGGATTTCTGAAACCAAAAACAGCAGAAAACAACGAATCGGCTCTTCGGCATCTTGTTAATAGGTTAGTTCCGTAAAATGCACGAATATGACATAAAGTGTGCATAAAACATGTAGATATCATCAATAATGTGGCATGGAACATAAGAAATTATCGATACGTCGAGACGTATCAGCATCCCTAAGCTTAGTTCTCGCTCGTCCCGAGCAGGTAAAACGATAACAAAGATAATTTCGAAGTGACATGCCATCATAACCTTGATCATACTATTTGTAAACATATGTAATGAATGCAGCGATCAAAATAATGATAATGACATGAGTAAACAAGTGAATCATAAAGCAAAGACTTTTCATGAATAGTACTTTAAGACAAGCATCAATAAGTCTTGCATAAGAGTTAACTCATAAAGCAATAAATCCAAGTAAAGGTATTGAAGCAACACAAAGGAAGATTTAAGTTTCAGCGGTTGCTTGCAACTTGTAACATGTATATCTCATGGATAATTGTCAACATAGAGTAATATAACAAGTGCAATATGCAAGTATGTAGGAATCAATGCACAGTTCACACAAGTGTTTGCTTCTTGAGGTGGAGAGAGATAGGTGTACTCGACTCAACATAAAAGTAAAAAAGAATGGTCCTTCAAAGAGGAAAGCATCGATTGCTATATTTGTGCTAGAGCTTTTATTTTGAAAACATGAAACAATTTTGTCAACGGTAGTAATAAAGCATATGAGTTATGAAAATTATATCTTACAAGTTGCAAGCCTCATGCATAGTATACTAATAGTGCTCGCACCTTGTCCAAATTAGCTTGGACTACCGGATCATCGCAATACACATGTTTTAACCAAGTGTCACAATGGGGTACCTCCATGCCACCTGTACAAAGGTCTAAGGAGAAAGCTCGCATTTTGGATTTCTCGCTTTTGATTATTCTCAACTTAGACATCCATACCGGGACAACATGGACAACGGATAATGGACTCCTCTTTAATGCATAAGCATGTGGCAACAATTATTATTCTCATATGAGATCGAGGATATATGTCCAAAACTGAAACTTCCACCATGAATCATGGCTTTAGTTAGCGGCCCAATGTTCTTCTCTAACAATATGCATGCTCCAACCATTAAGGTGGTAGATCTCTCTTACTTCAGACAAGACGGACATGCATAGCAACTCACATGATATTCAACAAAGAATAGTTGATGGCGTCCCCGTAAACATGGTTATCGCACAACAAGCAACTTAATAAGAGATAAAATGCATAAGTACATATTCAATACCACAATAGTTTTTAGGCTATTTGTCCCATGAGCTATATATTGCAAAGGTGAATGATGGAATTTTAAAGGTAGCACTCAAGCAATTTACTTTGGAATGGCGGATAAATACCATGTAGTAGGTAGGTATGGTGGACACAAATGGCATAGTGGTTGGCTCAAGGATTTTGGATGCATGAGAAGTATTCCCTCTCGATACAAGGTTTAGGCTAGCAAGGTTATTTGAAACAAACACAAGGATGAACGGTGCAGCAAAACTCACATAAAAGACATATTGTAAACATTATAAGACTCTACACCGTCTTCCTTGTTGTTCAAAACTCAATACTAGATATTATCTAGACTCTAGAGAAACCAAATATGCAAACCAAATTAGCAAGCTCTAAGTGTTTCTTCATTAATGGGTGCAAAGTATATGATGCAAGAGCTTAAACATGAGCACAACAATTGCCAAGTATCAAATTATCCAAGACATTTTAGAATTACTACATGTAGCATTTTCCAATTCCAACCATATAACAATTTAACGAAGAAGAAACTTCGCCATGAATACTATGAGTAAAGCCTAAGGACATACTTGTCCATATGCTACAGCGGAGCGTGTCTCTCTCCCATACAGTGATTGCTAGGATCCATTTTATTCAAACAAAACAAAAACAAAAACAAACCGACGCTCCAAGCAAAGCACATAAAATGTGACGGAATAAAAATATAGTTTCAGGGGAGGAACCTGATAATGTTGTCGATGAAGAAGGGGATGCCTTGGGCATCCCCAAGCTTAGACGCTTGAGTCTTCTTAGAATATGCAGGGGTGAACCACCGGGCATCCCCAAGCTTAGAGCTTTCACTCTCCTTGATCATATTGCATCATACTCCTCTCTTGATCCTTGAAAACTTCCTCCACACCAAACTCGAAACAACTCATTAGAGGGTTAGTGGACGATAAAAAATAACATGTTCAGAGGTGACACAATCATTCTTAACACTTCTGGACATTGCATAAAGCTACTGGACATTAATGGATCAAAGAAATTCATCCAACATAGCAAAAGAGGCAATGCGTAATAAAATGCAGAATCTGTCAAAACAGAACAGTCCGTAAAGATGGATTTTATTGAGGCACCATACTTGCTCAAATGAAAATGCCCAAATTGAATGAAAGTTGCGTACATATCTGAGGATCACTCACGTAAATTGGCTTAATTTTCTGAGTTACCTACAGAGAATTAGACCCAGATTCGTGACAGCAAAGAAATCTGTTTCTGCGCAAGTAATCCAAATCTAGTATTCACTTTACTATCAAAGACTTTACTTGGCACAACAAAACATAAAACTAAGATAAGGAGAGGTTGCTACAGTAGTAAACAACTTCCAAGACTCAAATATAAAACAAAAATACTGTAGTAAAAAAACATGGGTTGT
>NC_061508.1:57376164-57392302 GCF_022539505.1 Lolium rigidum
CGCCATCAACCTTCAACGTGCTTCTTGGCTCCTACTTTGGTTCGATAACCTTGGTTTCTTACTGAGGGAAAACTTCTCTGCTTGTGCGCATCACACCTTCCTCTTGGGGTTCCCAACGGACGTGTCATCTACGCGCATCAAGGCTTGTTTTACGGTGCGCGTTGCCGGGGAGATCAAGACACGCTGCAAGGGGAGTCTCCACTTCCAATCTCTTTACTTTGTTTTTGTCTTGCTTTACTTTATTTACTGCTTTGTTTGCTTCTATTATCAAAAACACACAAAAAATTAGTTGCTAGTTTTACTTTATTTACTGTCTTGTTCTCTATATCAAAAACACACAAAAATTAGTTGCTAGTTTTTACTTTATTTACCTTTAGTTTGTTTCATCATGTTTCCTCCTAAGTTCACTCTGAAAGACATACCGGTAGGACGAGGGTCTATAATTGGGAGAGATAATATAGAAGATTTTTTCACTCATGTTAGTACCGTTGAAGATTTTGAAGATAGACACTTGGTAGAACTTGCTCCTACTTATGAAATTGCTTGTTGCTTCTTTAGTACACATGTTGGAAACTAAATTTGTTAATCTCAATCCTATAATCCAACACATGTTTCTCACACTCGGTGATATGGAAGAAGGAGAAAAGAAAGATTTTGTTTTAGAAACCCTTCTTAAAGAATTTGGTGGTGTAGCAAGAGAGGCTAGAAAGATCTTTATTAAATATAAGATGCTTGGCTCTTATACCAATATTGTTAGTATCCTTGAAAAGATGGACATGGAGAGAGTAAGGTACACTAATAATATTAATGATGGTGGGGAGATTAAGACAACAATACCTTGTAAGCTCCTAGGAATGAGCGACGCTCTAGAAAATAACTATGGTTGGCTTGTCCCTGAAAATTTGTTTGACGAGGATAGCAAACCTAAGAATAATGAAAAAGAAGCCTCTGAAACTCACATAGATAAGATAAAATGCATAGTTGAGAAAACTCCCAGCACCTATGTTGATGCTTCATCTCTCGACAATACTTGATACACACTTTCTGCGCCTAGCTAGCTGAAAGGCGTTAAAGAAAAGCGCTTATGGGAGACAGCCCATTATTTTACTTATGCACTTTATTTTATATTTGAGTCTTTGAAGTTCCTTACTACTGTAGCAACCTCTCCTTATCTTTATTTTATTGCATTGTTGTGCCAAGTAAAGTCTTTGATAGTAAAGCCAATACTAGATTTGGATTACTGCGCAGGAACAGATTTCTTGCTGTCACGAATTTGAGCAGTTGTCCCTGTAGAAAAATCAAACAAATCTGCCAATTTACGTGCGTGATCCTCAGATATGTACGCAACTTTCATTCAATTTGGGCATTTTCATCTGAGCAAGTCTGGTGCCACTTTAAAATTCGTGTTTACGAACTGTTCTGTTTTGACAGATTCTGCCTTTTATTTCGCATTGCCTGTTTTCCTATGTTTGATGGATTTCTTTGTTTCATTAACTTTCAGTAGCTTTGTGCAATGTCCAGAAGTGTTAAGAATGATTATGTCACCTCTGAATATATGAATTAAGCACTGACCCTCTAATGAGTTTGTTTCGAGTTTGGTGTGGAGGAAGTTTTCAAGGGTCAAGAGAGGAGGATGATACAATGTGATCAAGAAGAGTGAAAAGTCAAAGCTTGGGGAGGCCCCCGTGGTTCATCCCTGCATATTTTAAGAAGACTCAAGCGTCTAAGCTTGGGGATGCCCAAGGCATCCCTTCTTCATCGACAACTTATCAGGTTCCTCTAGTGAAACTATATTTTTATTCCGTCACATCTTATTTGCTTTACTTGGAGCGTCATGTTTGTTTTTATTTTTGTTTTTGTTTGAATAAATCGGATCCTAGCATTCTTTGTTTGGGAGAGAGACACGCTCCGCTGTTTCGTATGAACACATATGTTCTTAGCTTCATCTTTAATGTTCATTGCGAAATTTGAACTATTTCATTCATTGTTATATGGTTGGAAACGGAAAATGCCGCATGCGGTAAATGGTTTAATGTCTTGAATAATGTGATACTTGGCAATTGTTGTGCTCATATAGATCTTGTTTAAGCTCTTGCATCATGTACCTTGTACTCATTAATGAATAACTACATAGAGCTTGTTAAAATTTGGTTTGCATGATTGATCTCTAGAGTCTAGATATTTTCTGGTTGAGGTGTTTGAACAACAAGGAGACAATGTAAAGTCTTATAATAGTTACAATATGTTCATATGTGAGCTTTTACTGCACCTTTTATACTTGAGTTTGCTTCAAACAACCTTGCTAGCCTAGCCTTGTATTGAGAGGAATTCTTCTCATGCATCCAAATCCTTGAGCCAATAACCATGCCATTTGTGTCCACCATACCTACCTACCACATGGTATTTCTACGCCATTCCAAAGTACATTACTTGAGTGCTACCTTTAAAATTTCTATTCTTTGCCTTTACAATATATAGCTCATGGGATAAATAGCTTAAAAACTATCGTGGTGAAGAATATGTACTTATGTGTTTTATTTCTTAATAAGTTGCTTGTTGAGCGGTAACCATGTTTCTGGGGACGCCATCAACTTTTACCTTTGTTGAATATCATGTGAGTTGCTATGCATGTTCGTCTTGTGCGAAGTAAGAGCGATTTTCATGATCATATGGTTTGAGTATGCATGCTTGTTAGAGAAGAACATTGGGCCGCTAACTAAAGCCATGATTCATGGTGGAAGTTTCAATTTGGACGATCAATCCTCAATCTCTTATGAGAATATTAACTCGTTGTTGAATGCTTATGCATTAAAGAGGAGTCCATTATCACGTTGTCTATGTTGTCCCGGTATGGATGTCTAAGTTGAGAATAATCAAAAGCGAGAAATCCAATGCGAGCTTTCTCCTTAGACCTTTGTACAGGCGGCATAGAGGTACACCTTTGTGACACTTGGTTGAAACATATGCTATGCAATGATAATCCGTGTTAATCCAAGCTAATTAGGACAAGGTGCGAGCACTATTAGTATACTATGCATGAGGCTTGCAACTTATAGGATGTCTTATGCATAACACATACGCTTTATTACTACCATTGACAAAATTGTTTCTTGTTTTCAAAATAAAAAGCTCTAGTACAAATATAGTAATCAATGCTTCCCTCTGCGAAGGGCCTATCTTTTACTTTATTGTTGAGTCAGTTTGCCTATTCTTTCTATCCCAGAAGCAAACACTTGTATCAACTTTGTGCATTGATTCTTACATGTTTACTTATTGCACTTGTTATATTGCTTTGTGTTGAC
Source organism: Lolium rigidum (assembly GCF_022539505.1). Taxonomy (NCBI): domain Eukaryota; kingdom Viridiplantae; phylum Streptophyta; class Magnoliopsida; order Poales; family Poaceae; genus Lolium; species Lolium rigidum. Next base: position 57,379,467 of record NC_061508.1, read on the forward strand.
AATTATCCATGAGATATACATGTTGAAGTTGAAAGCAACCGCTGAAACTTATATCTTCCTTTGTGTTGCTTCAATGCCTTTACTTTGAATTTATTGCTTTATGAGTAACTCTTATGCAAGTCTTATTGATGCTTGTCTTGAAAGTATTATTCATGAAAAGTCTTTGCTATATGATTCATTAGTTTACTCATTATCTTCATCATTGCTTCGAATAGCTGCATTCATCTCATATGCTTTACAATAGTATGATCAAGATTATGATAGCATGTCACTTCAGAAATTATCTTTGTTATCGTTTACCTACTCGAGGGCGAGTAGGAACTAAGCTTGGGGATGCTTGATACGTCTCAAACGTATCTATAATTTCTTATGTTCCATGCTACTTTTATGATGATACTCACATGTTTTATACACATTATATGTCATTATTACGCATTTTCCGGCACTAACCTATTGACGAGATGCCGAAGAGCCGATTGTTGTTTTCTGCTATTTTTGGTTTCAGAAATCCTAGTAAGGAAATATTCTCGGAATTGGACGAAATCAACGCCCAGGGTCCTATTTTTGCACGAAGCTTCCAGAAGTCCGAGGGAGAGACGAAGTGGGGCCACGAGGTGGCCAGACAACAGGGCGGCGCGGCCCAAGCCCTGGCCGCGCCGGCATGTTGTGTGGGGCCCCCGTGACGCCTCTTGACCTGCCCTTCCGCCTACTTAAAGCCTTCGTCGCGAAACCCCCAGTACCGAGAGCCACGATACGGAAAACCTTCCAGAGACGCCGCCGCCGCCAATCCCATCTCGGGGGATTCAAGAGATCGCCTCCGGCACCTGCCGGAGAGGGGAATCATCTCCCGGAGGTCTCTTGATCGCCATGATCGCCTCCCGGATCGATGTGTGAGTAGTTCACCCCTGGACTATGGGTCCATAGCGATAGCTAGATGGTCGTCTTCTCCTCATTGTGCTATCATGTTAGATCTTGTGAGCTGCCTATCATGATCAAGATCATCTATTTGTAATCCTACATGTTGTGTTTGTTGGGATCCATGAATATTGAATACTATGTCAAGTTGATTATCAATCTATCATATATGTTATTTATGTTCTTGCATGCTCTCCGTTGCTAGTAGAGGCTCTGGCCAAGTTGATACTTGTGACTCCAAGAGGGGGTATTTATGCTCGATAGTGGGTTCATGCCTCCATTAAATGCAGGACGATGACGAGAAAGTTCTAAGGTTGTGGATGTGCTTGTTGCCACTAGGGATAAAACATCGATGCTTTGTCTAAGGATATTTGTGTTGATTACATTACGCACCATACTTAATGCAATTGTCTGTTGTTTACAACTTAATGCTGGAGGGGTTCGGATGATAACTTTGAAAGTGGAATTTTTAGGAATAGATGCATGCTTTGGATAGCGGTCTATGTACTTTGTCGTAATGCCCTGATTAAATCTCATAGTACTCATCATGATATATGTATGTGCATTGTTATGCCTTCTTTATTTGTCAATTGCCCAACTGTAATTTGTTCACCCAACATCCGCTATCTTATGGGAGAGACACCACTAGTGAACTGTGGACCCCGGTCCTATTCTTTACATCTGAAATACAATCTGCTGCAATTGTTCTTTACTGTTCTTTGCAAACAACCATCATCATCCACACTATACATCTAATCCTTTGTTTACAGCAAGCCGGTGAGATTGACAACCTCACTGGTTACGTTGGGGCAAAGTTACGTGATTGTGTTGTGCGAGGTTCCACGTTGGCGCCGGAATCCCGGTGTTGCGCCGCACTACACTCCTCCGCCATCAACCTTCAACGTGCTTCTTGGCTCCTACTGGTTCGATAACCTTGGTTTCTTACTGAGGGAAAACTTGCTGCTGTGCGCATCTCACCTTCCTCTTGGGGTTCCCAACGGACGTGTCATCTACGCGCATCAGGTCATCTCTAGTGAAACTATATTTTAATTCCGTCACCTCGTATGCACTTTACTTGGTGCGTCTGTGTGCTTTTATTTTCGTTTTGTTATTTTCATTCTCTGAATAAATCGGATCCTAGCATGCTTGTGTGGGAGAGAGACACGCTCCGCTTTTTCATTTGAACACTTGTGTTCTTCGTTTTACTTTAATATTCATGGCGAAAGCTGAAAGCCTCAGCATTTATTTTTCATGTTCATGGCGAAAGCTGAAAGCCTCAGCACTTATTGTTTATGTTTATGGCGAAAGCTGAAAGCCTCAGCATTGATTGTTATTTCGTTGGAAACAGAAAATGCTTCATGTGGTAGTTGGTATATTGTCTCGAATAATTTGATACTTGGCAATTGTTTTGAGCTCTCAAGTAGATCATGTTTAAGCTCTTGCATCATGTAGTTTAAACCTATTAGTGGAGAACTACCGTAGAGCTTGTTGAAATTTGGTTTGCATGATTGGTCTCTCTAAGGTCTAGATATTTTTTGGTAAAAGTGTTTGAGCAACAAGGAAGACAGTGTAGAGTCTTATAATTCTTGCAATATGTTCTTATGTAAGTTTTGATGTACCGGTTTATATTTGTGTTTGCTTCAAACAACCTTGCTAGCCAAAGCCTTGTACTGAGAGGGAATGCTTCTCGTGCATCCAAAACCTTGAGCCAAAACCTATGCCATTTGTGTCCACCATAACTACCTACTATGTGGTATTTTTCTGCCATTCCAAGTAAATACTTCATGTGCTACCTTTAAACAATTCAAAACTTTATTACTCCTTATTTGTGTCAATGTTTTATAGCTCATGAGGAAGTATGTGGTGTTTTATCTTTCAATCTTGTTGGGCAGACTTTCACCAATGGACTAGTGGCATATACAAATCCACTTATCCAATAATTTTGCAAAAAGAGCTGGCAACGGGGTGCCCAGCCCCAATTAATTAACTTTCATTAATAATTCTCTTCACATGTTTTGCCTCGATTTATCAGTAAGCAACTTAATTTTGCAATAGACACTCCTCCATGGTATGTGAAATGTTGGAAGGCACCCGAGGATTCGGTTAGCCATGGCTTGTGAAAGAAAAAGGTTGGGAGGAGTGTCATCTATAAATAAAACTAAAATACATGTGTATACAAAAGAGAAGAGGGATGATCTACCTTGCTGGTAGAGATAACGTCCTTCATGGGAGCCGCTCTTTGAAAGTCTGTTTGACAAGGGGGTTAGAGTGCCCACTACCATTCGTTGACAACAACAAACACCTCTCAAAACTTAATTTTTTATGCTCTCTTTATGATTTCAAAAACTTAAAAAGCTCTAGCACATGATTTAATCCCTGCTTCCCTCTGCGAAGGGCCTATCTTTTACTTTATGTTGAGTCAGTTTACCTACTTCTTTCTATCTTAGAAGCAAACACTTGTGTCAACTTTGTGTGCATTGATTCTTACATGCTTGCTTATTGCACTTATTATATTACTTTGTGTTGACAATTATCCATGAGATATGCATGTTGAAAGTTGAAGGAAATTGCTGAAACTTAAATCTTCCTTTGTGTTGCTTCAAAACCTTTTATTAAGAATCTATTGCTTTATGAGTTAACTCTTATGCAAGACTTTTTGATGCTTGTCTTGAAAGTACTATTCATGAAAAGTTTTTGCTATATGATTCAGTTGTTTAGTCATTATCTATTTGTTAGCAAACTATAGACCATTGCTTTGAGTCACTTCATTCATCTCATATGCTTTACAATAGTATTGATCTGACCAAGATTATGTTGGTAGCATGCCACTTCAGAAATTATTCTTGTTATCGTTTACCTACTCGAGGACGAGTAGAACTAAGCTTGGGGATGCTTGATACGTCTCCAACGTATCTATAATTTCTTATGTTACATGCTAGTTTTATGCCAATAGCTACATGTTTTATATGCACTTTATATCATATTATGGCATTTATTGGACTAACCTATTAACAAGATGCCACAATGCCAGTTTCTGTTTATTATGTCTGTTTATTGCAGAAAAGGCCCAAAAACCAAAGTGCTCGGAAAAAATCCCGAAAAATTACAGAAATTCTATTTCGCCAGAAGACCCACGGAGCCAGAAGGGCCAGGACAGAGGAAGCCCACGGCCAGGAGGGGGGCGGCGCCGCCCTATGGGGTGGGCCCCTCGGGCACCCCCTCGCGCCGCCCTTTTGCCTATATTAAGCTCCTACCCTGAAAACCCTAGGCAGATCGACGATTTCTCCAGAAGAGTTCCGTAGCTCCGCCGCCACCAAAAACCCTAATTCGGGGGACAGAAGTCTCTGTTTCGGCACCCTGCCGGGACGCGGAATTGCCCCCGGAGCCATCTCCATCGACTCCATCGCCATATTCATCGTTTTTACTGTCTCCCATGATGAGGAGGGAGTAGTTCTCCCCCGAGGCTAAGGGCTCTACTGGTAGCTATGTGGTTCATCTCTCTCTCCCATGGTGTGATCTTTATGTGATCATGAGCTTTGTAATCTAGTTGAATATGTAGATGTTACTCTTGTCTATTATGCACTCTAGAGGTTACTTTAATATGAACTCCGGAGTCACTCTCCACGGTGTGATGGTGACAGTGTGCGCATCGTGTGTGATTCCTTTACGACGTTGTGGAGCTTGTTTACTCCGGCTTGAGGTGTGCTTTTGCAGCCCTACACAATGAATGGTGTTTGTTATCCAACAAGAGAGTGTTTGAGAGTAGCATTTATTTATTCAATTATATGATCATTGTTGAGAGTGTCCACTAGTGAAAGTATGATCCCTAGGCCTTGTTTCTAAGCATTGAAACACCGTTTCCAACAAGTTCTGCTACATGTTCGCTTGCTGCCATTTTTATTTCAGATTGCAATTACTACTTATAATCATCCATATTACTTGTATTTCACTATCTCTTCGCCGAACTAGTACACCTATACATCTGACAAGTGTATTAGGTGTGTTGGGGACACAAGAGACTTCTTGTATCTTAATTGCGGGGTTGCTTGAGAGGGATATCTTTGACCTCTACCTCCCTGAGTTCGATAAACCTTGGGTGATTCACTTAAGGGAAACTTGCTGCTGTTCTACGAACCTCTGCTCTTGGAGGCCCAACACTGTCTACAGGAATAGAAGCGTGCGTAGACATCAGCATTCTTCATGTTTTTCTTTGACAATGCCTCATCATCCTCTGAGGTCTTGTACTCCATAAATGCATCTCAATTATGCTCCTGCTTTGCTAGATAGCCTTAGAATTTTGGAGGAGCGTTGTCCTTCTTATAAGTTGCCCATAATCGCTTCTTCCACTGTAGGAATAGTTCCCCCATCTTCTGAAGAGCCCACTTCTTCACTTTCTCCCTCTTCTTGTCCATCTCAATCTGCGACTCCAATTCTGGCAGGGTGAAATGTGCCATGAGGTCATCAAAAAGCTTGCCTTTGAACCTATCGGCAATAAACTCACTTTGGGGCACCTTTTTTGCTCCTGTTCCATTCTCTAACATTGATCGAGATGCGATCCCTAACCATAACTCCGCACTGATTTTTAAATGTCGTTGCGGCCTTTGCGGGTTCCATCAGTTCACCAGAAGGTGGTATAACTGCAATTGTGAAGTGATCATTTTTGCCGAACTTCTTTACTGGGCCTTGTTTCTCCAACTTATCTTGGGAGGCCTAAGAGAATAAATATTAATTAATTTATATGCATGTACATATATAATTACATTAATGGCTCTAGTGATCATATACATGTATATATACCTCGTCGGAGCCGTTTGCTTCTCCATCACCGGAGCCCTCGGCTTCTCCCTCAACAGAGTCATCGTCTTCTCCATCAAAGGAGTAGTCGGCTTCTCGGTCAGCTTCCCTGTCGGCTTCTCGGCCAGCTTCTAGGTCGACTTCACGGATTATGTCCTCGACCATGTCTTCCTGTTCGAAGTCTCGAAGGAATGGATCCATTGTTACTGCAAAATATTAAATCGATAAGTACATGATTAATTTTAAGTTAATCGCGAGTTCATAATAATAATATTGTTGGTGTAACGTAGAGGGAGAGAGGGATGCCGGTGACGATGTAACGTAGGGGGTCGTCGTAACGTACAGGGAGAGGGGGATGCCGGTGACCACATAATGAACGCAGGGGGATGTCGTAACACACGGGGAGAGGGGGATGTCGGTGACTACATTACGTAGGGGTCATCGATTGTAATGTACATATGGGGTAACATTCGGATCGGGGGGACAATTTTTACATAGGGGCGATGTCGGATCAGGTAACATTCGGATCGGGGGGGATATTTATATAGCGGCAAATTTTACATCATTTTTACATAGCGGTCACATTCTTCTTCGTTTTTACATAGTGTCAATTTTTACATAGCGGCGGCCCTAAAATCAAACTAACCGTAACCCTAAAATCAAACTAATTAAACTAACCCTAAAATCAAACTAATCAAACCCTAAAATCAAAATAACCCTAAAATGAAATCAAACAAACCCTAACCCTAAATTAAACCTAACCCTAACCCTAAAATCAAATCAAACTAACACTAACCCTAAAATCAAACTAATTAATCAAACCATAAAATCCAATCAAACTAATTAATCAAACCCTAAAATTAACACTAACTAAAATTAGGGCCGGACTACCTTGGAGCGGCGGCCGGTGTCGACACATGCGGCGGAGGCCGGCGGTGGCGGGTATTGCAGGCGCGTCAGATGCGGGTGCAGCTGGCGCGTGGGGCGGCTGACGGTGGCGCGTGGGAGGTGGTCGGGGCTTTGGGAAGCCTGGCGGTGTCGGTGCGATGCTCTAGCCTCCACTGTCCCGGTCGGTGGCTTTGGCCGAGATGGTGGGATTGTTTATATACCCCCCCTTTTGTCCCGGTTTGTGGCTTGGTCCGCGACAAAAGGGGGGGCTTTTGTCACGACTGGTGGCTCAGGCCGAGACAAAAGGGGTTGATCCGTGGCATCTCGAAATCCAACGGCTCCAGCCGTTTTAATCCAATGGCCCAGAGCTCCCGTGGACTTCGGCTCCATGCCAATGATGGCTTTTTCTGGGTTTTTTCTAGTGCTTTTTTTAGTTCTTTTTCTAGTGTTTTTAATATTTCTTTTCTAGTGTTTTTTCTGTTTCTTTTCTAGTGTATGTTTAAATAAGATATTCATTAAAATCGTGCGGGAAAGGTTCCCGCTCCCGCCACGACGCCGGATGCGCGGGAAAGTTTCCCGCCACGATGCCGCACGGGAGATTTCCCGCCCACACCTCTATAAATAGCTCCTACGTGCCCATCTCCCACTTCACTCACCGAACCCTAGCCCATTTCACAATGCCCCCAAAGCCGCACCCGCCATCGGTGGAGGTGGACCAGCAGCCTGCGGAGATAGAGGAGTGGGAGGAGGCGGCGCTAGCAGCAACCATAGAAGCATTTGAGAGGCAGAGGCTCCAGGAGTTGCATAAGCTGCGGCGTGTGGTGGAGCTAGATAGTGAGGAGATGCATAAGCATCGTCGTGAGGAGGAGCTGCATGAGCAGCTGCGGCAGGAGGCGGCAGCCAGGAGGGCAGCAGCGGATGAGCGGAAGAACTAGTCGAAGTCGTTATTTTAGTTTAAATTTAGTTAACGTATCTAGTTAAATTCCAATAAAGCCGTAGTTGTTATTTTGGTTTAAATTTAGTTAACGTATCTAGTTAAATTTCAATAAAGTCGTTGTTGTTGTTTTAGTTTAAATGTAGTTAAACTAATCTGAGCGAGCCTTATCTGGGGTGGTGGGTTAGTTTATATACCCCTTTCTATCCCGGGTGGGTGCTCAAACCGGGACAAAAGATGGGGGGGGGGGCTTAATGGGGGAGGCTTATCTGGTGTTTGCCTTATCTCGGGGGGAGGGATTATCTGGAGGCCCGCCACTATATATAGCCCCTTTGGGGAGAGCAGAGAGAGCAGCCCGGGAGTAGAGAGAGGAGAGGAAACGACCATGAAGGAAAGAGCCTCTCTGGCGGAGTTTCTCTAAGATGTCTTAGATGGCCGTCCGTCTTAGACATCTTCAGAAACTCCGCCCGAGGGAACTCTTCCCGCAAGCAGGACTCCCACCCGGAAGCTGCTAGTATACACCGAACAACCAGTAGCTCAGTGTACAAAAGGAGGGGAGAGTAGAGCTTCCCGGGAGCTGTTATACACCCGGCGACGGCGACCTGGAAGGAAAGAGCCTCTCCGGCGCAGCTTCTAGAATATGTCTAAGATGGTCGGCCGTCTTAGACATATTCGGAAGCTCCGCCCGAGGAAACTCTTCCCGCAAGCAGGACTCCTGCCCGGAAGCTGCTAGTATACACCCAACAACCAGTAGCTCAGGGTACAAAAGGAGGGGATAGCAGAGAGAGCTTCCGCGGAGCTGGTATACACCCGGCGACGGCAACCTAGAAGGAAAGATCCTCTCCGGTGGAGCTTCTCGAAGATGTCTTAGATGGCCGGCCGTCTTAGAAATCTTCGGAAGCTCCGCCCGAGGGAACTCTTCCCGCAAGTAGGACTCCCGCCCGGAAGCTGCTACTATACACCCAACAATCGGTAGCTCAGGGTACAAGAGGAGGCTTCTCATTATTACATAAATGTAGAGATTGTCTTGGGAACTATTAAGAATACAATATTACATAAAGGTTTAAATATCGCCAACATCGCCATCTAGTGTTGTGGTTTTCTTCTGCGCCATAGCCATGGAGAATCTTCATCATTTAGCAAGATGCTTGGGTCAATTTTCACCGTGAAGGACAGAATTTCATTAAACTTATTATAATCTTCTGACATGTCTATCTTGTCATCCACTCCCACGATGTTTCTTTTTCCCGAAAGAATTATGTGGCGGTTTGGGTCCTCGGTTGATGTATTCTGTTGTTGATTTCTTTTTCTCGGTTTGCTAGACATGTCCTTCACGTAGAAAACTTGAGCCACCTCGTTGGCTAGGACGAATGGATCGTCCATGTACGCAAAATTGTTGAGATCCACTGTTGTCATATCGTACTTATCGTCTACATGTACCCCGCTGAGCTTCACGCATTTGCACCGAAACAAACGAACCTTAAAAGTAGGTCCATAGTCAAGTTCCCATATGTCCTGTATGTACCCATAATATGTGGTGGTCTGCCCATTCTCATCTTTTGCATCGAAGCGGACACCACTGTTTTTGCTGGTGCTCTTTTTATCTTAGGCGATTAGTGTAAAATGTATTCCCATTTATCTCGTACCCTTGGAATGTATATATGTTCGAAGATGGTAACCTGGCCAACAAGTACAGCTGCTCTCTAGCAGTGGTGTTACTCATGAGATGTGTTTTCAACCAACTGCCGAAGGTCTTCATGTGTTGACGTGTAATCAAGGACTCGGGTTGGCCCGGGTTTACTTCTCGTACAATATTCTTGTGTTTCTTGATGTACGGAGCCACCAAGCTGGAATTGTGTAGAACCACGTAGTGTGCTTGATTGAAAGAAAGCTTGTCCCTGCACACAGTTGCTTTCCTTCCTAGTGTGCCTTTTCCAGTCAGCCTCCCCTCATACCAAGATTCAGGAACACCAAAAGGCTTAAGGTTAGGAAGAAAGTCAACACAAAACTCAATGACCTCCTCTGTTCCATAGCCCTTTGACATGTTTCCTTCTGGCCTAGCGCGGTTATGAACATATTTCTTTAATACTCCCATGAACCTCTCGAAGGGGAACATATTGTGTAGAAATACAAGACCGAGAATTCTAATCTCATCGACTAGGTGAACTAGGAGGTGCATCATAATATTGAAAAAGGATGGTGGGAACAACAACTCGAAGCTGACAAGACATTCGACCACATCAAGTTGTAACCCTGAAAAACTTTCTGGATCCATTACACCTTCTGGGAAATTGCATTGAGGAATGCACATACCTTCACAATGGCTAGTCTAACATTTTATGGTAGAAGTTCCCTCAATGCAACCCGAAGCAATTGTGTCATAAGCACGGGGCAGTCATGAAACTTTATGTTCTGGAATTTTTTCTCCTTCATATTTACTATTCCATTTATATTCGACGAGAAACCAGACAGAACCTTTATACTGAATAGGGCTTCAAAAAATATTTCCTTCTTTTCTTTGGTAAGAGCGTAGCTGGCTGGCCCTTGAAACTGCCCAGGATGATTGCTGGCTCATCCTTTATGACGTTGATGGTCCTCTCGTGCTTCTGTTGTATCTTTTGTTTTCCCATACACGCGCAGGAAACCTAGAATATTCACACAAAGATTCTTCGCCAGGTGCATCACGTCGATTGCAGAGCGGACTTCCAGGACTTTCCAATATTCTAGCTCCCAAAATATAGATTTATTCTTCCACATGGACGCGTTTCCGTCAGCGTCATTCAGAATAGGTCGTCTGCCTGGACCTTATCCAAAGATTACATTTAAGTTCTTGACCATCTCAAATACATCAGTACCACTACGGGGGACATGCTTCGAACGGTGTTCTGCCTCGCCATTGAAATGCTTGCATTTTTTTTTCCTTAAGGCATGCATGCGCGGAAGAAAATAGCGATTGTACGGGTACACATTTTTCCTACTTTTTCCAAATGTTTACTTTCAGTCTTATCTAAACAGTGTGTGCATGCATTGTATCCCTTGTTCGTCTATCTTGAAATGTTACTAAGAGCAGGCCAATCATTGATGGTTACGAATAGCAACACTCGTAGGTCAAATTCTTGTTCGGTGTGCTCATCCCACACACGTACACCTGGTTCGGCCCACTACTCCAGAAGCTCATCAACTAATAGCCTTAGGTACACATCAATGTCGTTGCCGGGTTGCTTTGGGTCTTGGATAAGCACTAGCATCATAATGAACTTCCGCTTTCATGCACAACCAAGGAGGAAGGTTGTAGATACATATAGTCACGGGCCAGGTGTTGTGACTGCAGCTCTGCTCCCCAAAAGGATTCATGCCATCTGTAATTAGACTAAACCATAAGTTCCTTGCCTCACCTGCAAAGTTCGGGAAATCTCTCGATGTTTCTCCACTGCCGACTGATGACCCACAAGTATAGGGGATCGCAACAGTCTTCGCGGGAAGTAAAACCCAATTTATTGATTCGACACAAGGGGAGACAAAGAATACTTGAAAGCCTTAACAGCGGAGTTGTCAATTCAGCTGCACCGGAAACAGACTTGCTCGCAAGAGTTTATCGATAGTAACGAGTTTTATAGCGATAGCGGTAGTGAAATAACAACGACAGAGTAACAAAGACAGCAGTAGTGATTATAGTAAACGACGGGATTAAAATACCGTAGGCACGAGGATGGATGACGGGCGTTGCATGGATGAGAGAAACTCATGTAACAATCAAGGCGGGGCATTTGCGAGATAATAATAAAACGGTATCCAAGTACTAATCAATCAATAGGCATGTGTTCCATATTTAGTCGTACGTGCTCGCAATGAGAAACTTGCACAACATCTTTTGTCCTACCAGCCGGTGGCAGCCGGGCCTCTAGGGAATCTACTGGAAATTAAGGCACTCCTTTTAATAGAGCACCGGAGCAAAGCATTAACACTCCGTGAACACATGTGATCCTCATATCACCGCCTTCCCCTTTGGTTGTCCCAATTTCTGTCACTTTGGGGCCTCGGGTTCCGGACAACAATACGTGTATACAACTTGCAGGTAAGATCATAAAGCAATGAATATCATCATGAATCGATAACATGTTCAGATCTGAGATCATGGCACTCGGGCCCTAGTGACAAGCATTAAGCATAACAAGTTGCAACAATATCATAAAAGTACCAATTACGGACACTAGGCACTATGCCCTAACAATCTTATGCTATTACATGACCAATCTCATCCAATCCCTACCATCCTCTTCAGCCTACAGCAGGGGAATTACTCACACATGGATGGGGGAAACATGGCTGGTCGATGGAGAGGCGTCGGTGGTGATGATGGCGGTGATCTCCTCCAATTCCCCATCCCGGCGGAGTGCCAGAACGAAGTTTCTGGTCCCGAGACGGAGTTTCGCGACGGTGGCGGCGTACTGGATGGTTTCTGGCGATTTATTCTAACTCCCCGTGCGTTTTTAGGTCGAAGGCGTTAAGTAGTCCGAAGGAGGGCGTCGGGGGCCAGCCGAGGCGGCCACACAATAGGGCGGCGCGCCCCCCTCCTGGGCCGCGCCGGTCTAGTGTGTGGGGCCCTCGGGCCCCCACCTGGCTTGCCCTTCTGGCTCCGTCAATATTCTGGGAAAATAGGACCTTTCGCATAAATTCCGAGGATTTCCTGAAAGTTAGATTTCTGCACAAAAACAAGACACCAGAGCAATTCTGCTGAAAACAGCGTTAGTCCGTGTTAGTTGCATCCAAAATACACAAATTAGAGGCAAAACAATAGCAAAAGTGTTCGGGAAAGTAGATACGTTTTGGACGTATCAACTCCCCCAAGCTTAGCTTATTGCTTGTCCTCAAGCAATTCGATTAACAATCGAGTGCGATAAAAGAACTTTCACGAACACATTTGTTCATATGATGTAAATATTCTCATGATATGGCAAGTACTTAAGCAATTCATAATAAGATACATGCAAATAAAATCATCTAATAGCTATGTCAATCATGGAAAAGGTACCAACAAATTAATAATGAGCATCATGAATCATGTCTATCGACAGGATTGCAATGTTCATAGAATGATATGATAAAGTGGTATCTCGCTTGCCCGTAATTGTACAACAAAACATAAATGCTTGGGCACCTTTGAGGTTCATGGGAAGACTGGAAATGGAGATTATCAAAGATAAAAGCATCAAAGTTATACCACAGTTAATCACATTTTGGGACAAGCACATTATACTAAGAATGACAGTTATGCTTTCAAGAAAGTGCTCAAAGAAAGGATGGA
>NC_061508.1:57392402-57432625 GCF_022539505.1 Lolium rigidum
AGCGGGCTGTCCCGCGTCGCCTCTCGAACAGTTACTAGACCAGCGGAAAGAAAAAATCTCCGAGGCTGGGCCTTCCGTCGTCCTCGTCTGGGCGGCTTCGTCCCCTTCGCAAACCCTCCCCCGCTGCCGCCGCCGCCCCTCTCCTCGCGGCCGCATCCTACACCCACCCCATCCAATTCCTGCCACCTTCCCCGTCCCCCATCCAGCGGCTGCCGTGATCCTATCCTCCCGCGCGCGGTGCCCTTCGGCGCGGCACCAAGGACCCCTTCGCCGCTCCGCCGGCCCGGGAACTGGTACCTTCTTCGCCCCTCTTGCCCGTCCTCGCCTCTGCCCGTGCCCTAAGGCCCTCGCGGTGATCCTCCGCTGCTATGGCGCGGCTGCCGCTGCCGCCAACTCCACCATCTTTCACCCTCATCAAGAAAGAGCCCGACGCCGACCCCAAAGCTGCCGCCCGCACGCCGCACCCGCTCACCCACAGGAAGCCCCGCCGGGACCGGCTTCCCCTTCCCGGAACCCCAATTCAGCCGTTCCTCACGCCACAAACTATCCCATCTGGCACTTCAACACCCGATTCTTTCACCATCAGGCGATGCAGGGAGCTGGGCCTGACGCCGGAGACCCTACCCACCTCCATAAAGCGCGAGCCTGACGCCGACGCAGGAGGGGCAACATTCGGCACGCCACCACCCAAGAAGCGCCGCCGGCACTGCCTGTCGGCAACCCCGAGCCAGCCCCTCTTCACGCCCGGAACCACCCAGCCGGACAATTCAAGGGCAGATTCCTCGGCAGACAAGTGGTGGAGCGAGCAGCACGGCCCAACGCCGAATGCCTCCGTCAAGCGTGAGCCCGGCACAGACGCCGGTAAGGCCGCGGAAGGGAAATTACGGCGCCCCTACCCCCACGCGAGGCCCACGGCAGCTCAAACCCCCACAATGTGGCTCAACCGCGGCCGCCTCGGCCGTCTCCTCCACAACCTAACTCGCACGCACCGCTGGCGTGACGCGGCCGGCGTCTTCTCCGCGCTCCTACCTGCCTTCCAGCACCCTGACTCCTCTGAGGAGGCCCACAGCATTTTCGTGGTAAGCGCAACATGCCTTTGTAGTATTTTTTTGTAGCAGCTCCACTTACTGTTTTCTGATGAAGGCCACTTGCTTGACTGAAGGCTGCGATGGATATCCATAGGAAGCTCGAGGAGGACAGCGGCAAGAGGCGCTATTACCTCAGGACCGAGAAGATCTTCAATGTGTGGTTACCGCGGCTAGCTTGGTTGCCCACTTCTGCTAAAGTAAGCTCCTAATTTGTTGTCAACTTAAGACTAATGCAATCATTAATTTGTTAATTGGCTGATTTTAGTATATGCCATGATTGAAACATTGCCCACTTCTGCAAAAGTAAGCTCCTAGTTTGTTGTCAACTAAAGACTAATGCAATCATTAATTTGTTAATTGGCTGGTTTTTAGTATATGCCATGATTGAAACATTGCTCACTTCTGCAAAAGTAAGCTCCTAATTTGTTGCCAACTTAAGACTAATGCAATCATTAATAATTAGTTAATTGGCTGATATTAGTATATGCCATGATTGAAACTAGAAATACAACAAGATCTGAACAAACACCTGAAACTAAAACCATGGTTTGCTATAATCTTTAGTATCACCAACAAGTACCATTTATAGCCTATGTGGATATTTCCAGTAAGGACATTGAATTCCAAGTCCAATAGGAATCAGCACTTTTTGTTCAGTTTGGTATAAGCAAGTGCATCAAATTTCCTCACTGTACCTTTTATTTGGGGTTTGGAGAAATTTTATGGGGAAAGGGCATTTTCTCTTAAGTCTCCAACTCGTTGGAAATCTTCTGCAGACAAGTGTGTATAGGGCAGGTATCTTTGCTAAGGCAGATACCATTGAAGCCCTTCTGGCATGCGTGCGCTATGTTAGAGTATTCAATTCGGACCCTCCAGGATATAGTAAATCTCTGATATCTGGCAAATCTCCAATATCTGGTAACGCGCTAGCCTGCAGCCTGCTCAACTGTGAGCTCTGCCCTCTAATGCACCTTCCTCTTGCTGCTACCCGAACTATGTAGCATTTCCGAAAACCATGGGTGGTCCTTTAGTAGAACAACATAAAGTTAGGGTGAGATAAAAATGGAAAGTGTATTGCAGTGTTCCTATTTAGGTTCTACAAAAGCATATTATTGTTTATGTTTTCTTATGCGTTTTCTATAAAGTTATATACCTATTACCTAAGCTTTCCAATGTTTTTCTTATTCCTGTGTTTTTATTCTTATATTTTACATGGGCCTCGGTTTATAGATTTTAAATTCACGCATGGAGTTCTGCGAGCAAATGTGTTTTTAATCCATTGTGGTCTGGTAGTATTGTATATTGTTCCCTGTTAAAAGATCAAGACTTTAGAAAAATACCACCGGAAGATTGGCCTTGAGAAAAATACCACTGAAAGTTTACTCCGTTATTGAAATATAGCATCACCGTGAACTCCACGTGAATTGGAGCTAAAAACAAATGAATCAGGGGGAAAGTATTAGGGGATTAAGGAAAAAATATAAGAGTTCTGTCCATACACAGAGGCAAGAAAAATTCATAGGATTAGGGGAGATTGCCCGTATGAAACTTCAGCAGCATACATCCCCTCTCAAATCTCTGCTCGATTGTCTTAGCAACTACAGAATCCACAAGAATAACTCTACACCATCAACATGAAAACAAGAGGGAACGAGAGAAGAGAGGGTGGAGGGAGGGTGCACCATGAGGAGAGGCTGGAAGAGCCGCCGCCGGGAGATACGCCGCTGGCGGTGGTCTTTGCGCTCCCCTCCTTGCTCTGTTGCCTGAGTTAGAGTTAGGTGCGTGGATGAGGTGGGGCTGAGAGCTGATGGTTTCTAGTCAATTTGGCCCAGCTGATGAGGTGGTGGGGCTGAGAGCTGATCTGGTTTCAGCTAATTTGGCCCAGCTCACGTGGACTTCACGGTGATGGTAGAAATCAGCAACGGAGCAAGGTTTTGGTGGCATTTTTCTAAAGCCCAATCTTTCAGTGGTATTTTTCTAAAGTAAGGATCTTTTGATGGTATATAACCAATTTTCCCTTGTATATTTAGGTTGGCTGTAATGTCAACCTCAACATGTGATGCGGTGAAAGCAGTGAATCAAAACAAAGTGACATCATATGGTTATGTTCTACATCAACTGAATATTAAGGTCCTGGCATTAGCTTAACAATGAGATCATGATATACGTCATAAATCTTCAGTTCTAATTGTGTGCTGGTTTCTATTTTACCTCTGATCCAACTGAATATTAAGGTCATGGCATTAGCTTAACAATGAGATCATGATATACGTCATAGATCTTCAGTTCTAATTGTGTGCTGTTTTCTATTTTACCTCTTATCTATTCCTTTGTCCGATTTGTTAATAAATCTAAAACCATCATGCTCTTTTGTATTGCTTAACCCTGTTTATTTGTTTGACAGAAACACTTGGTTAAACTCGAACGGGCACTATTTTATCTTTCACAAGAGAAAATCGATGATGCATACAATTCAACAAGAGCGTGAGTTATCTGCTCTCTGTCAGTGTTTACTTTTGACATGTCTTATACACACTTTGACATGTCATTTTTTGGGGAATGCCTTGATCTGTAAACTGTAATAAGCGAATTGCCATGCCATCTTGGTGGTTGTTGCAGTGTATAGACCTAATTCAGTTACTTCTGTAATGAAATATCAGCCTATCAGGTTAAATCCAGATGTTGTTTACACTTGTTATCAGGCATGAAAGGACTTGATTACCTAGGAGGAATTAGGAAACTTTTCATTGAGAGTATAATCCATTTTGAGCCAGGTATTTGTGAGAGTGACAGGTTAAACCGCATTTTTTTGTCATCTTGAACTAGATTTTGCACACTGTTCTGCTTGAACCATATTTTGGCATTTGAAGTGGTTCTAACATGATGGCCCACTCTCCAGAGTTACCTGGTGCTCACATTGACAGACACATCACAGGCCAAATGGATGCAATTTTCACAGATACTGTCTGGTATGGCAGAGTTTAGCTAGCGATGTGACAGATGCTAGCTAGAGGCCCAATGTCCAACGTAGTAGAGGCTAGCTCGACTGGCCTACATAGCAGAGCTAGGGTTTGCGGAGTGTGGTGATAGCTAGCGGAGAGTGGCTGTCAGACCTTAATCGATGAGTAACTTTGTTCCCAGACAAGGTGTGGTCATCACGTTAGAGCTACTTCAGATGCTAAAAATGTTGTTCAGAGTAGATCAGTGGAATCATTTGTACAAAATCTGGCTGGAAGTGTCACCAAGAATAAATGTGGTTCAACCTGTCACTGTTCACTACATTAGAAATACCTGGTTCAGTGTGCAATTTATTCTTTCCATTGGAATTTATTCTTTCATTAATAGAAGAAATAAGCACCTGAATTCAAGTTGAAGAGGAGTCTAACATGAGTTGTGTTAAAAGATTTGGTGTCTTAATTCTGGTAACTAAAATACCTTTCAAGTCTTCCTTTTGGACAAGTTAGTTGGTTGTTGTTTTAATTTTCTGTTCCACGAAAATGACTTCTCAATGCGGTGACAAAGAACTGAGAGCTTCTATTGTTTTGCAGACTTATTGGTAAGGATGGACTACAGATGGAACCAACTCTAAATCTGATACATGGCTTGATATCATATGATAAATGGTACTCTGGCTTGCCCAAGGATATGCAACTTGAGGAATTAGATGTTTACAATGAAGCATGCACAACTTCTGAGGCATCTAATGGCCATGAAGAAAGTGGTCTTCAGGATAGCTCAAATGACAGCATTGATGTTGATGATGCCAGTTTTCGTCCTTGCTCTTCAGAAAGTTCTATCAATAATGGGAACATAGACAAAAAGCAGAAGGTCTACAAGAAATATTTCCCTGTTTATTCTGTGAAGGAAAATGATTCAGTTGGTTCAGACGTGAAAGAAGTGGGCTGTACAGATTTTCGAAGCGTATTTTTTAGCACCTCCGATAGCCCTACCTGTGGTTAGTGACACATTCCATGTACTTTTTCAAGATGTTCATCTGATTTTTTTTGTTCCGCTAAGCGCTAAGTACTAAGGTAGTTTTAGAGTTCTAGGGCATCTATTTTTTTGAGCTGAAAACTGTAGGGGAGGCCCTGCCAGTAAATTTTTATTAATGAGACAAAATATGTACATGGAAATGGGAAGGGGATATACAAAAGGGCTTAGCCCGGGCATAACCCAAAAAGAGTTACAAAGTGTATAGCCAGGCTATGATATAAGATTTTAGATCATCCTTCACTCTGTAAGAAAGAAGGAAGAGGTCTCTTTTGAAAGAAAAGGACCAGGCCCTAACAGTAGGTGTAGCATTGTCAAAAATAAGAGCATTCTTTTGTTTCCATATATTCCAAGAGGCAGTGGCAAACACTTTTAAGAAGAAGGACCCCCCAAAGTTGGATCTAGCAGTAGCAATCATCTGCGGGAGATCAAGATTATCCTCAAGTGCGATGTTGATGGGATGCCAACATTGCCTACTGAAATTACACTTCCAGAGGAGATGATCCCTGGTTTCCAATAAACCATCATCACATAGGCGGTTCACACCGTTATCATTGAGTGTGAAGTTTTTCCTCCTAAGCATATCCATCGTGTTTAGGCGGTCATTAGCAAGTAGCCAGAAGAAAGATTGATCTTTGGTGTGCACTTCTAGGGAAACTATAGAAGCGACACTGAGTGGTTACGTTACTGGAACATTCTAGAGACATCATAAAGAAACACTGGTTTCGTGTGATATACCATCTAATACATTTTGTCCTTCTAGCATCCACATCAGCACACAATACTGCAACCAGCTGTAACCTTCATTTACTCTTATCTTATACATCTGAATCTGAAATATGATTCTGTGATCTGATTCCCAAAGATTACTGAGCAAGTGAGGAGCAAAATTATGAAGAGTCCATAGGCATATAAATTATGCTTGAAAACTCAAGGCTTGTTGCCTCCTTTTGCGTGTGGCAAGTCAGAGTCAGCTTTTGACAAAGGTGCTGGATCTACTGTATAGATGCATCAAATTCTGCGATCGAATCAATTCTTCATCCTTGCTATGTTGCATGTAATTTTTAGCATCATGGCTGTCCCTCATCAGATCATCTAGCCTAATGAATTGGAGCACCAACTAGTCCATTACATCTCTTCATAACTTTTAGATCTCTATCAACCTTATTTTATAGCTCCACATAATTCTGTATTAACATATTATATTTTATTATGTACTTGAAGGATTGGAGAAAAGCTTGTTGCCGTTACGTCTGAGGCGTGCTGCCGGGACTTCAAATGATAGCTTTGATTCATACTGGAAGTACAAGTCAACACCTAATCACTTCTATGTGGATGCAGAAAGATGTCTAAGAGTGGCTCTTCATTCATCGCCACCAGTAATGGCAGCCTTAGTACCATTAATACAGGTACTTGTTTTGCGTATAGCCATACGCGTTCTTCCATAGATTTTGTTTTCATTTGTTAAGACCCTTTCTTGGCTACCTTTCACATGATGTAGATTCTCCTGCTTGGTGATAAACTGAAAGAGGCTCTTTGTGAACTTGAGAAGGTCTGCCACAGTTCAACCACAGCGCTTCCTTTCAGGTTATTAAGGCATCATGTCATTGTCCATCGTGTAAAGAATCTGTTATCTTATATCTCATCTCTCGTTTGATGTTACATGAACATCTTTCGACTATCCTAGCTTTTTGTTATTTGTTCCTTGTCCATATTGAGATAAGCTGCATTGGCTGAAGTTCAGTATTTTAATGCAGATTGCGAGGTAGACTGGTAGAGTATTTTGACCAAAACCAAGTATCA
Organism: Lolium rigidum; assembly: GCF_022539505.1. Taxonomy (NCBI): domain Eukaryota; kingdom Viridiplantae; phylum Streptophyta; class Magnoliopsida; order Poales; family Poaceae; genus Lolium; species Lolium rigidum. The sequence goes on from NC_061508.1 coordinate 57,399,284, forward strand.
ACAATTTCTTGTTGTTATGAGGAAGCTTTGCGGAGAGATCCTACATGCAGCTACTCAGTTAAGAAGCTAATTGAAATGCACAGAAAAGGTTCTGGCTAAAGACATCTCTCACATATCTTTTTACTATTTAATCTCTGTTTTAGCTCAGTAGTCGATTTTATTCTACTTTTATACTGGTACTGCTACTTGCTTAGCAGAATGGGAATGAACAATTTTGAAAGTCCAAATTCCCTGCCAACTAGGCTGTTTGTCAAGGGATAAAATAAATAAATGGACTTTTGTTGAGGAAAGAAAAGAAAATTATGTCCGTGTGTTATTACTCGACAATACCTACCTTAAAAACCACGCCCACAATGCTGACACCTGTTGTAGTAGGAATTATTGGGTTTATGTTGAGGTGCTTGCTTCAACTCGTTTCGACAACTGAAACGTCTCAAGGGTTTACAGTTTATGGGTGAATATTTGACACTACAAAGAGTTTGAGCTGGTTATATTTGACCGTACCACTATTGACTGAAATACTACAACTACTGGCCCTCTATTGTGACAATAATGAGTTGTAGAAAATGCAAATGTTGTGTAAATACGCTCCTGACTTCGTCAATGGACAAGCATTGTGAAACTACAGTCCCGAAGAAAATGTCAGATACTACAAAATGGTGGAAGTATTGTTTGTAGACAGGATGCAAGATTTTTTGCTTTACTAAACCGAGGCATTCATGGCTGTTGTGTGCCAGGTGTTCTAGTCTCAACCAACACATACAGTTTTTACTGACACTGGTCGTTTTTTATCGGTAATAAGTGAAAATGTCAGTAGTTCGATTTCAAATGTTGTCTCCACTGGTAGTAGAAAAGATTGTGGGTGAACAATTAACAGAACATATAGAACTTAAGCCAATATGATATTTATATGAATCTATTACCGTAATCATCAAAGCAGAATATTGAAAGTGGTATAAAAAATTGAACTTCAATGCAAGTACTTGTTTGACTGGTTTCTAAAGTTTATTACATTGCTTCTCTATGCAAACTTCAGAAATGTTCACGTTTTGATTATTTTGCTATCAGTTCTTATAGGTGTCATAGCCTAATTGACTTACATTTTCTTTACCTGTTATTGGTTACCCCCAGGATATTATAATACGGTCCGGCTACTTGAGTCAATAGCTTTACATCTAGATTCTGTGAATGGGACGCCTTTTATCTGGGAGGAGCTTGTATCATGCTTCCTTCGGCTTTTTTCTGATCGTACTACGGAAAACGAGGATTGTTTTTCATGTAATGTTGAAGGAGATGCAGAAATCAATGCTTCAAGTAGTCTTTCTTCGGTCTTCTGTGAGCAACATAAAAGAGAATCATGGAAGCTCCGATGCAAATGGTGGATGAACCATCATTTCAGCCAAAACAACTATATGTCAGAAACCGAGGAAGGTAATTGCTTGTCCCCCGAGTTCAGTCATTTCTATAATGAATCACATGGTCCTCCACTCCATTTGACTAACTTAGTCAGATACTCCCTCCTTCACAGTTTATTAGGCGCGCGCGTACCCCTAGGTCACCAATTTAACCTATATAATTTAAATTATATAATATAAAAATTATATCATTAGAAAATAGAACATCTGAACTTTCTAATGATATAATTTTTATAACATATAACTAATGCTAACTTGATCAAATTTGCGACCTAGGGGTACGCGCGTGCCTTATAAACTGTGAGAGAGGGAGTAGTGAATGCAATCAACATGACATTGATTTAGTGCAGTCTCTAGTCTGTACGGTCTGATGTTGGGATTTACATGTCTAGTCTACATTTAATGAAAGCAATAAATCTGTGCTTAAAATGAATCCTGGCTCACTTTTAGATTTAAAGGGATTTACAGTTTGTAGTCTACTAATACCCTTTATTCCAGCGAGATAAGTCTATCACTGTCTCACTCATAAAAGCTGTATATTTCGCAACGGAGGTAGTACACTGTATTCTGATCGTCTGGGCAGCTCTCACTAGTAAATAATACGACATGATGGTGCAAAATTCAGTTTCTTGCAACTCAAATTTTACTCGCGGTGCGACAGTTGCATGGCCTTGGCATGATGTCAGTTTCACTCCTATGTTGCAACCACAGATACTGAGTTTTTTCTGTGTTCTTACAGGTGACTGCAAGCTCCTCGCTTGCAAGGCGGCCTGCGCTTCTCACCTGTTTGGGCCTAGGTTCCAGTATGTCAAAGCAGTTGAGGGCTATCTTTCCAAGCAAGAAGCTAAGGACGAATTTGGACTTTTGTCGAGGAACATGGAGAATTCTGTCAAATTATTACATAGTTTGGAGAAAACTACGTAGCGACTTGGTTTAGTTTAATGTCCTTTTTTTGTTGCATAGTAGTTTATGATGTTGTTGTAACTTGTAGGCACACTTATGACATGATACCTTTTAGATCCCCCAATATGAGGTTCGTTTTTTGTAGAGTGGGGAAATCGAGAGCAATATATTGTTTATCTGGCAGCGGTGAGCCTTAAAAGGAAACAGCATTGTGTTTGTGTACCAACATTTTTTTTTTGAGGGCTGTACCAACATATGATCAGCAGCATAAGTTTTCCATTGTTGTCACCCCTAGCCATGTTTTGATAATAAGCCAGGTCGATTTCACTCATAGTAGGGTTTACCGTCTCATGCATGAGCCCATAAGAAGAAAAGGAGGGTTTCTTGGTATTGACCCATTCGATGTACATCCAAGAAACAGATACAAGCCATGTATTCGTACTGATCACAGAAGGCGTTAAAACAATGTTCTAGGGGCTTCACTGTAATCGTATGCAACGATCTCTGCCAAAGGGTATAGCCGGATGATCAACCAACAACTTTTACTCATACCAACCTACTGATCCTGCCAATGTACATCAAGCTCTGCGCTGTCTAGTTAGTTGGAAGACGTCCGCGCCGCCTCCCCCATCCCACCCATGTTGTTGGTACCGCAGCCACGGCACATGTACCGCCTCTGCAGCTCCTCAGCAACTGAATTGAGCACTTTCTCCATTTCCGCCACGCGCTTGTGCCCAGTCAAGGAAAGCTTCTGGGAACACTCACTGAGGAAGACGGAGCAGAAGCGTGTATAAATACACAAACCTAGTGAAATAACTACTGAGACAGCCGGTAAAAAGGATATCCCCCGACCTCCTGCAACTGCTTCGTCTCATCCATCACAGCCTCTATTAGAGCTCTCTTTGCTTGGACATCAGCCAGTTCCTGACAGACCTGAAAAACAAGGCAACAGAAATCATTACGGAAAGAGTTCTTAATATCAAACAATACACATTCCTCCTTCAAAAAAAAATACACATTCCTGCAAAAAAATAGTGAATTCAACACTTGTAAAAAAACAAGTGTTTTATTTTAGAAAACATTGTGAGAAGCACTATAACTTGGAACTAGTTCTCTCTGCCCTATACAGCAGTAGCATCAACATTTGCTTCAGTACCTGCAGGCCGACCAAACCTTTGGAATTCCTTTAGTTCTATTGTTTTTATCATGCACAAGTTTCTTGGAAATATAAGACATTTTGGTAGGTTAAAACAGCCTACAAGAACATCTTATATTTTAGGACAGAGGTACTTTTTTTTTAATCAGAATACGTGCCTACCCGGGCTATTATATATTTTGCACCTTTGATGAACAACATCATATTATTTTCTTTATCTATGAAGATTAATGCACATAATAATCACACGCCTAGGCACACAGGTTCACAGCATGTAAATTTTAGTTTGGTGACATAAAGAGGGTATTTGCTGTCACACAAACATGTTGTGGTCTTCCACATTAGTTGTTTATCATCGATGCTCTCATGAACTAAACAAGTGCAACAGCATCCCATACATTAAATACTTCTGCAATACCACATTTTTGGGTGGAGGAATGGAGAAAAACCTGTTTATGATCAAGCAGATCCTTTTGATACTCTTCCTCCAAGGCATGCATCTCAGCCTCAATATTGCTCAACTTATCAGCCAGATCTGTCACCATGTCTTCTGATTCAGCAGTTTCATTCTTGTCGCTCACATTATGACCTGCCAAGGTGAACATTTCACTCTAAGCGGGAACAAGATAACATATCTATACAGCAAAAGACACTGATGATGACAAATCATAAAATCAAATGGGAGCTCTGTCATGCAATTCATATCCTTTACACATTGCAGAAAACACAGTTAACAAAATAGTCACAAAAGAACAAAGACCACAGTAACTTGTATTTCCAGAAGCAATTTAGATCTGTAAGTACTCCCTATGGTCCATATTAGTTGTCGGAAGTTTTACAAAATCAGCGACTAACTAATATGGAACGGAGGGAGTATATACGCGACACTGAATCGAACATTCTGAAGCTTTTCTTTATCTTCAATCACAAGTTTATACTATCATGGAGAAATATAATTAAATAGCATATTATCAGCCATCGCCTTATTATGTGCAATCTTAGTCTTCTACATCGCCAGATTGACCTGACTAAAGACAATATTAATGCACAACATAGAAGTACAACATCCGTAGTTCATTTTCTATAAAAGAAAATAAACAACTATGTATAAGCAACGAAGCAGAAATAAGACGGATGCTGCAAATTAACAGGAACCCCTTCTTAAGGGATTCAAGAAAACGAAGTTACACTGCTTACCATCTGTTCCCTTGCCTTGATTACCGTCTGCTGCCTTGCCTTGCTCACCATCTGTTGACACTTCAGAGCATTTCCTTGCTAATTCAACAGAAGCCATCTGTTGAAATTGCCTGCAAAGGAGGAATATAGTTTACCACAAGATATTTTGCATACAATAAATTTCCAACATAAGTTTCAGCTAGCAAGTAAAGCAAATAGTACCAAATGGACATAAACAAGGAAAAGCTGAGAGGTGATTCTGTTAGACTTTTTTGAGGAATTAAAAATAACTTTGTCAGTGTTCCTCAATAAGAGTGGTTTCCTATCTTTACAAGGTTATAATTAAATGAAGCTCCCCATGTTAAAACAATTACTGAAATATGGATAAACACTGCACCAGACTACATATATCACAGTAATTTCGAGATCCACACATAATGAAGTAACAAGCTCCACCGTCCCCGCCCAGTTTTACAAAGTTTAACATAAAACAAACTATAGGAAAAAGCAGGCACCAAAACAAAGTTCACCGCAACAAAAGCTACTTATTACATCACCAAACCACAGTCCAGCCACAGAAACAACTTTTTAGGATCACCACCTAAGTGTGATTCTCAAATGAGTTTGTCAGTCTCCCTACATCTGGGGCCCAACCATGACGACGTGAGTAAGCCTCATTGTTAGTTTGAACAGGCATGAGTGCAGTACTCGGCTAGCTGATGACCATGGTCTTCTACAATACCAGCAAACAACAGATGCAGCACCAACTACAGCTGGTTGCATATGCAGGAAACGACATGGAGTTGTCACAGGCAAAAATGAAATGCATACCTTATCCTTGCATTCATTTCAACCATCTGGCTGATGAACTCGTCTCTGAAACAACCATGAAAATTTTAGCCGCGGCCAGAAACACTATCCTACATTAATTCCTACTACTGGAGCACAACAGGAACAGCCAATACAGAGAGTTCATCCTGCTCACCTCTCACTGTCTTCCTTGCTCTGCAGAGACATTACATCAAGCACCAATAGCGCATCCCCACCGACGCGCGCCAATCGTACACACAGCACCAAAAGCACACAAGCGTGTCATGTTACAGCAAGAGAGACTAGTAGGATTTAGGAACCTGATTGACTGCGATTTGCGAGGTTTCTGACCTTAAGCTCCTCCAGCTCGGAGCCCAGCTTCGCGATCTCCTCCTGGAGATGCGAGATGGTCGCCTGCACGCGCCGAAATTGAAACCAAATCAGGCGAACTGGGCAGTGATAAACGGGGACATGATTCGCCGATTCGGGGGCGAGGGAGGGAGAGGAGGAGGGAGGTACCTCGAGCGCCTGGATGGTCGCGGCGGCGATGGAGGCCTGCACCTGGGTCCCGCGCAGGTCCGTCTCCGCGGCCTCCCGCGCGCGCTTGGCGGCGTCGAGCTCCGCCGTGGCCGCGTCGGCCGCCGCGAGCACGTCGTCGAGGCGCCGCTTCAGGCCCGACACCGTGCGCTCTGCAGTCCGAGGCGGAGGTCAGGCGAGGGCGCGCGCGGGCGCGCGAAAACCCTAGGTGCTTACGGCGTGGCGGTGCGGCGAGGGGAGGGGAGGGGAGCGGGCGGGCTTACCGCCGTGGGACTTCTCGGCGGCGAAGTCGCGGATGATGGACAGGAGCTGCTTCTGGGGCTCGGCGCCCGGCGCCGACGCCGATGCGGCCATGGGGGGCGAGGAGAGGGCGAGGGTTGCGGAGCGTCCTTCTGGAAGGTTCTCGAGGGTTCGGGAGCGTCCTTCTGGAAGGTTCTCGAGGGTTGCGGAGCGTCCTTCTGGAAGGTTCTCGAGGGTTCGTGAGGGAGGGTTTGGAGAAGAGAAGCGGGAATGGAGCGGCCGACTGGGGCAAACCCTATACACCGACCAGGTCGGCGCGTACCGCGCGCCGCACAACCCCGCGCGCGGTACGGGCCGGCCCAGTTAGGTGCGGGCTGCCTCCTTTTTCGAATTTTCTTTTCTTTTTTGTTTCTTATTTTCTGTTGGGTGCCACTACACGAAGGGCGACCTTTGAGAAGGGAAAAACCCATCCCCCGCGCGCTCTCGCGACGATACGTGTCGCGCGCGGAACGTGTCCCCGGGAAAAGACGCGAATCGTTTTTCGGGTTTGGTTTTTTCCCTTTACGCGCGGTAGACCCGTTAACAATATGCGGACCCGTTAATCTTCTTTTTCCCTTTACGCGCGCAGTACGTTTTCAAAAAATTGAGCGGGACTTTCTTTTTGGCTTTTTCCCTTTGTATTTCCGGGCTGTGAGTTTTCGGGGAATTAATGGGAGGGAGGTAGCACTTTCAAATTACAATTTTTTTTTAATTCCAACGAGTGCTACGAGATGACATATGTCGAAGCGATTGCTACGGCTCGGCTTCGCCTCGTATCAGACGCCTTCGGCGCATCAAACATTAATAAACATAATGAATGGCAGACATATGTCGTTGTCCCCGTTTGTCGTTACCCCCATATGTCGAAGCGATTGCTACGGCTCGGCTTCGCCTCGTATCAAGGCGCCTTCGGCGCATCAAACATTAATAAACATAATGAATGGCAGACATATGTCGTTGTCCCCGTTTGTCGTTACCCCCATATGTCGAAGCGATTGCTACGGCTCGGCTTCGCCTCGTATCAAGGCGCCTTCGGCGCATCAAAGCTGTTGTATTTTTTTCTATTTTTTTCTTTTGGAAAGGTTTCGTTTGATTTTCTCTTTTATTGTCCGTAAAGATTTCCGTTTTCTCTTTTATTCTCTGGAAAGATTTCCGTTTTCTCTTTTATTGTCTGTAAAGATTTCCGTTTTCTCTTTTATTCTCTTGAAAGATTTCCGTTTTCTCTTTTATTCTCTTGAAAGATTTCCGTTTTCTCTTTTGATTTATCTGGAAAGATTTCCGTTTCCTTTAGTGCAGGTACATTTTCGAAGGGTTGTGAAGTACATCCTCGTCGTAGAGACAAGTACAGCGTCGGAACCAAGAGGAGTACGAGGTAGTTTCTATGTTTGTTTCTCTGGAAAGATTTTCCGTTTTCTCTAGCGCAGGACGGGTTCGAAGGGGTGTGAAGTACATCCTCGTCGTGGAGAAGAGTACGGGTTATGTAGGAAGAGGAGCACCGCATCTTGTGTTTCTCTTTTGATTTATCTGGAAAGATTTCCGTTTCCTCTAGCGAAGGTACACGTCCGAAGGGGTGTGAAGTACATCCTCGTCGTGGAGACGAGTACAGCCTAGGTAGGAAGAGGAGAACGGTACTGTGTTTCTCTTTTGGTTTATCTGGAAAGATTTCCGTTTCCTCTAGCGCAGGTACACGTCCGAAGGGGTGTGAAGTACATCCTCGGCGTAGAGACGAGTACAGCCTAGGTAGGAAGAGGAGAACGGTACTCGTGTTTCTCTTTTGGTTTATCCGGAAAGATTTCCGTTTCCTCTAGCGCGGTACATGTTCGAAGGGGTGTGAAGTACATCCTCGTCGTAGAGACGAGTACGAGCGTCGGAACCAAGAGGAGTACGAGGTAGTTTCTCTGTTTGTTTCTCCGGAAAGATTTTCCGTTTTCTCTAGCGCGGTACACGTTCGAAGGGGTGTGAAGTACATCCTCGGCGTAGAGACGATTACGAGGTTATGTAGGAAGAGGAGCACGGTCATCGTGTTCTCTTTTGATTTATGTGGAAAGATTTTCCGTTTCCTCTAGCGCAGGTACACGTCCGAAGGGGTGTGAAGTACATCCTCGTCGTAGAGACGAGTACATGTTATGTAGGAAGAGTAGCACGGTACTGTGTTTCTCTTTTGATTTATCTGGAAAGATTTCCGTTTCCTCTAGCGCAGGTACACGTCCGAAGGGTTGTGAAGTACATCCTCGTCGTAGAGACGAGTACAGGTTTTGTAGGAAGAGGAGAACGGTACTGTGTTTCTCTTTTGATTTATCTGGAAAGATTTTCCGTTTCCTCTAGCGCAGGTACAGGTTCGAAGGTGTGTGAAGTACATCCCCGGCGTGGAGACGAGTACAGGTTTTGTAGGAGGAGAGGAGCACGGTACTGTATTTCTCTTTTGGTTTATCTGGAAAGATTTCCGTTTCCTCTAGCGCAGGTACACGTCCGAAGGCGTGTGAAGTACATCCCCGGCGTAGAGACGAGTACAGGTTATGTAGGAAGAGTAGCACGGTACTGTGTTTCTCTTTTGATTTATCTGGAAAGATTTCCGTTTCCTCTAGCGCAGGTACACGTCCGAAGGGTTGTGAAGTACATCCTCGTCGTAGAGACGAGTACAGGTTTTGTAGGAAGAGGAGAACGGTACTGTGTTTCTCTTTTGATTTATCTGGAAAGATTTTCCGTTTCCTCTAGCGCAGGTACAGGTTCGAAGGTGTGTGAAGTACATCCCCGGCGTGGAGACGAGTACAGTTTTTGTAGGAGGAGAGGATCACGGTACTGTATTTCTCTTTTGGTTTATCTGGAAAGATTTCCGTTTCCTCTAGCGCAGGTACACGTCCGAAGGGGTGTGAAGTACATCCCCGGCGTAGAGACGAGTACAGGTTATGTAGGAAGATGAGCACGGTACTGTATTTCTCTTTTGATTTATCTGTAAAGATTTTCCGTTTTTTCTAGCGCAGGTACATGTTCGAATGGTGGTGAGGTACATCCCCGGCGTATATACGAGTACAGGTTAGGTAGGAAGAGGAGCACGGTACTGTGTTTTTCTTTTTGATTTATCTGGAAAGATTTCCGCTTTCTCTAGCGTAGGTACATGTTCTATTGGGTGTCGAGTACGGCGATGACGGCTAGTCGTGTACGAGTTTCGCATCAAAATGAGTACAAGTCTGTTCTTCTCCATCGCAGTACTTGGTTCAAATGCGTGTCAAGTACAACGGTGATGGCGAACCGAGTACATGTTTCGCACAAAGAGGAGTACATGATTTTGTCTCTTTCCGTTTTCTCTAGCCCAGGTACAGGTGTAAAAGCGTGTCGAGTGCAGGGGTGACCGGGAGTCGAGTACAACTTATGTAGGAGTACAGGACTGTGTCTCTTTCCTTTTTCACTAGTGTAGTTACAGGTGCAAAGGCTTGTCGAGTACGGCGGTGAGGACGAGTCGAGTACAGTTCGAACATGTACTTACGTTTTCTCTTTTATTCTCTGAAAAGGTTACTGTGTTTTTCTTTTTGATTTATCTGGAAAGATTTCCGCTTTCTCTAGCGTAGGTACATGTTCTATTGGGTGTCTAGTACATCCTCGTCGTAGAGACGAGTACAGGTTATGTAGGAAGAGGAGCACGGTATCGTATTTCTCTTTTGGTTTCTCCGGAAAGATTTCCGTTTCCTCTAGCGCGGTACATGTTCGAAGGGTTGTGAAGTACATCCTCGTCGTAGAGACAAGTACGAGCGTCGGAACCAAGAGGAGTACGAGGTAGTTTCTCTCGTTTGTTTCTCTGGAAAGATTTTCCGTTTTCTCTAGCGCAGGTACAGGTTCGAAGGGGTGTGAAGTACATCCTCGGCGTAGAGACGATTACAGGTTATGTAGGAAGAGGAGCACGGTACTGTGTTCTCTTTTGATTTATGTGGAAAGATTTTCCGTTTCCTCTAGCGCAGGTACACGTCCGAAGGGGTGTGAAGTACATCCTCGTCGTAGAGACGAGTACAGGTTATGTAGGAAGAGTAGCACGGTACTGTGTTTCTCTTTTGATTTATCTGGAAAGATTTCCGTTTCCTCTAGCGCAGGTACACGTCCGAAGGATTGTGAAGTACATCCTCGTCGTAGAGAAGAGTACAGGTTATGTAGAAAGAGGAGCACGGTACTTTGTTTCTCTTTTGATTTCTCTGGAAAGATTTTCCGTTTTCTCTAGCGCAGGTACAGGTTCGAAGGTGTGTGAAGTACATCCTCTTCGTAGAGACGAGTACAGGTTTTGTAGGAAGAGGAGAACGGTACTGTGTTTCTCTTTTGATTTATCTGGAAAGATTTCCGTTTCCTCTAGCGCGGTACACGTCCGAAGGGGTGTGAAGTACATCCCGGCGTAGAGACGAGTACGAGTTATGTAGGAAGAGGAGCACGGTACTGTATTTCTCTTTTGATTTATCTGTAAAGATTTTCCGTTTTTTCTAGCGCAGGTACATGTTCGAATGGTGGTGAGGTACATCCCCGGCGTAGATACGAGTACAGGTTAGGTAGGAAGAGGAGCACGGTACTGTGTTTTTCTTTTTGATTTATCTGGAAAGATTTCCGCTTTCTCTAGTGTAGGTACATGTTCTATTGGGTGTCGAGTACGGCGATGACGGCTAGTCGTGTACAGGTTTCGCATCAAAATGAGTACAAGTATGTTCTTCTCCATCGCAGGTACTGGTTCAAATGCGTGTCAAGTACAACGGTGATGGCGAACCGAGTACATGTTTCGCACAAAAAGGAGTACATGATTTTGTCTCTTTCCGTTTTCTCTAGCCCGTGTACAGGTGTAAAAGCGTGTCGAGTGCAGGGGTGACCGGGAGTCGAGTACAACTTATGTAGGAGTACAGGACTGTGTATCTTTCCTTTTTCACTAGTGTAGTTACAGGTGCGAAGGCTTGTCGAGTACAGCGGTGAGGACGAGTCGAGTACAGCCCGCAGCAAATGAATTTCAGACATATGACACTACCATTAACATTACAGTGTCAATAAATTCGAGTAGTTTCTCAAATATTACATATAAAATATTGAAAAGTACACGTGACACTAGCATTAACTAATAACCAAATACAAATACTTGAACGTAATTCGTTGCGTGGTTCACATTGTTTACGTACGACACATTGTACTTATTTTAACTTACGCCTCACATTTTAGCTTTGTTATGACAAGCTTGAGCCGAGCATCGCCATGTAAGAATGGAGATCCTCTTTCATCTTTGAAGCTAAATGAGCAAATGTCTCCTTCTTTCGAGTAAAATTCTTGAACTATATCTCGGAAACCTTTCTTTATCATAGCTTTCCCATTCTTATCCATCTTCATGGTAGCATACATTGTAATGTCTCCCGATGTGCAGCTGACAGCAACTTTAACCGGTTCTTGTATGAATCTCCGAATGTGTTCATTAGTGAATTCTTCTGAAAATTCCTAAGAAGATATTAACGAACCATTATTATTTTTGTTGTACAGTATGTCAGAAGTTTTCTTGTCATGAAGACAGTAAGTATTTTATATAATTGTCGAGATAGACTTACGAAAACTCCGATAAACTTACCATCTTAGATATGCCTCTTGTAACAAATGATTTAGTCATGGTGCAAATATAATGTTTAATAGCTGGTGTCTGGTTCGTGATGACTTCATTTGTCAGCTGGAGTACTTGAGTGTAATTCATCTCCACGTGGTTTCCAAAGACGCATGCTTCGTCAAAATTTTCGTTTCCATACAGTCCAGGTCCTACAATCAATAGGTATTATAAATTTTTCGTTGAAAACTATATATTCACTGTAATGTTTGCTTTTTTGGTTGCTACTATTTGTACCTCTAACAGTTATCTTGTTCAACACCTCTGAGATAAACTGTGCATAACTTTCATCAATATCTCTGTCAACACCTTTTTCCGTGCTTCGTTGTCACTTTCATCATTGCTTTGCCTCTTTTCGGTGGCGGTGTTGGTTGTACCACGATTACCGTTGCGTGACTTTCCTACAGCTTTAGATGCATTAAGATCATATAGTTTAGATGCATTAAGATTTAAATAAAATTAAATTAACTTTCATTGCATGCCATGAAGTAATATGGTTTATACGCAACTAAGCATTAACTTATGATTATTTGAAAACCTGGTCTTGAGGGTCGACGCCGTATGTTGGATAGTTGTTGCACAAGTTTCCGTATTCCTCTGCCCTTGATTGCGCAGTCTCCTGAATTCTTGCAAGCAGTGTTTCCTAGATATGACATTTCAATTATTAATTCATTCATTGTAAATCATATTTAAATTGAATTTAGGTCAACTTTCATTGTATTTGATGAGTAATATATTTTTTGAACCTGGTAGTGAGGGTCGGCCTCGCATATTGGACAGCTTCACGCACAAGTATCCGTACTTCTTTGCCCTCGTTGTGTGCATCCTCTTGCAGTCTTGAGAGCATTTTCTATGTAGAACAAAAAGGTAACCATCAAATTGCATATGCTTGCAATATATTTTGGAGACCAAGGAACTACAGATTATTCAGTAATGCAAACAAATACATTTTGGATATAAATAATTTATTTGTTTCAACTTAGTTCGAAGTGATAATGAAATTCATTTGATTTATAGTTATATCTTTTCTTATTTGTCATTTAAATATCATAGTGTGGAATATTAGTATATTTTAGCAACGAATATATTGTTCATGACCTATATTAATCATTTAACCTTGTTTTCTTGGTTGACTTGGAATTAAAATTTTATATACTTATTGATATCTCCGTGTCCGCCGACATTTGATCTTTTTCCCTTGGTTGACCTCGAATACGATGTATGTGTGTGATGTTTGTTCCTATTAGATCCATGAGCGGAACTTCAAGTTCGTGCTTGATTCACGAGGTGGCAAAAGAAAGCGTAGTGAGACTGTTTTCCGAGTAGACCCTAGATCTGTTTTTCGCATTATTGTGGTATGCGACTGATCTATTTATAACATAGAGTTTCTACCGAATCTATAAGTTTTGGAGATATACATACCAATGATCCGAAACCCGGGATAGTTTTCCGAATTGAAGTCTGGTGTCTTGTGATGGAGATGCCGGCGATGCTCCCTTGCTCGTTGTTGCTTTCTTTTCCTGTTTTGGATAAGGAGGTGGATTCTTGCAAAGCGGTTGGTGTGGAACTCGTTGATTTTAGAAGCCAAGTAGAGTACTTTTGGTGTGGTTTCTACCCAAAGACATTTCTGACCTACTTCGGGGTGTTATTGTCCATTCACTTTTATATTTATTCTATTATGACTCTATACATTTGGGACCTACTTGGGGGCATTATCGTCTACTCTGTTTTATGTTTATTCTATTCTCGCCACTATTACATCCGGGAGCTACTGTGAGGTCTTGTCGTCCACTCTCTTTTACACTTATTGTATTCTGCCTTTATGACATACGGGACCTAGTGCGGTGTTTTGTCGTCCAGTGCCTTTTACATATATTATATTGTTCCAGCATGCTGTCGATGTTGTGGTTCATTAGTTTCCGATGTGTGGATGGGATTGTTCTCAAAAAGACAATAATAGGAAAGACAATAGCGCAGGTACAAGTGCAAGGCTTGTACGATGACAGCTGTGGCGGAAATACGAGTACAGCGTCTTCACTAAGAGGAGCACTTGACCTTGTTTCTCTGGATTATTCCCGTTTTTGTCTATTGTAGTTGAAGGTGCAAGGCTTGGTTGGTATGGAGGTGAGGGATTAACGAGTACAGCGTCTGCATTAAGAGGAGCACGTTCGTGTTCCTCTCGGATGATTTTCGTTTTGTCTAGCGCAGTGCAGTGTGCAAGACTTGTGGAGTACGGATGTGAAGTGGAGACGAGTACACCATCCTCACGGTGAGGAGCACGGCATCGTGTTTCCCTTTGTTATTTTCCGTTTTGTCTAGCGCAGTGCAGTGTGCAAGACTTGTGGAGTACGTATGTGAGGTGGAGACGAGTACACCATCATCACGGTGAGGAGCATGGTACTGTGTTTCCCTTTGTTATTTTCCATTTTGTCTAGCGCAGGTACAGGTGCAAGGCTTGTGGAGTACAGATGTGAGGTAGAGACGAGTACAGTATCCGCACGGTGAGGAGCACTCGCATCGTGTTTCCCTTTGTGATTTTCCGTTTTGTCTAGCGCAGTACTGAGTGCAAGGTTTGTGGAGTACATATGTGAGGTAGAGACGAGTACAGTATCCGCACGGTGAGGAGCACTGCATCCGTGTTTCCCTTTGTGATTTTCCGTTTTGTCTAGCGCGGTACAGGTGCAAGACTTGTGGAGTACAGATGTGAGGTGGAGACGAGTACACCATCATCACGGTGAGGAGCACGGTACTGTGTTTCCCTTTGTTATTTTCCGTTTTGTCTAGCGCAGGTACAGGTGCAAGGCTTGTGGAGTACAGATGTGAGGTAGAGACGAGTACAGTATCCGCACGGTGAGGAGCACTGTACTGTGTTTCCCTTTGTGATTTTCCGTTTTGTCTAACGCAGTACGTGTGCAAGGTTTGTGGAGTACGTATATGAGGGAGAAACGAGTACAGCATCCGCACGGTGAGGAGCACGGTACCGTGTTTCCCTTTGTGATTTTCCGTTTTGTCTAGCGCAGGTACAGGTGCAAGGCTTGTGGAGTACAGATATGAGGTAGTGACGAGTACAGCATCCGCACGATGAGGAGCACGGTACCGTGTTTCCCTTTGTGATTTTCCGTTTTGTCTAGCGCAGTGCAGTGTGCAAGGCTTGTGTAGTACGTATGTGTGGGAGAAACGAGTACGAAGATACTCACGGTGAGGAGCACTATACCGTGTTTCCCTTTGTTTCCCTTTGTGATTTTACGTTTTGTCTAACGCAGGTACATGTGCAATGATTGTGGATTACGGAGGTGACAGAGAGACAAGTATAGTGTCCGTACCAATGGGAGCAGCGGTCCGTGTTTCTGTTTGTTTCTCTGCAACAATTTCTGTTTTGTCTAGCGGAGGTACATGTGGAAGGATTGTGGAGTACGGAGGTGACATAGAGACGAGTACAGCGTCCGTACCAACCGTGTTTTTTTTGTTTCTCTCGCAACAATTTCTGTTTTGTCCGGCGGAGTTACATGTGCAAGGATTGTGGAGTACAAAAGGTGATGGAGATACGAGTACAGTTGTCCGCACCAAGAGGAGCAAAAATTTGTTCTCGCAAGATTTTGTTTTTGATTTTTTTTCCCTGCGAGGTACAATGCAACCAACATGGTTAGAAAAGAGTACACTTGTTTCACATTGATAATCACTGGTTCGAATCAGGAAGTTATGCAATGATATGTTTGCGGATTTTCAACTTTGCAGACGTTTACAAAAAGTACAGATACTAAAAAAGTTGTAGGTAGTTCAAACCAACGTCTTAGTACAGACATTCATCACACTTCAGTTGTAGAAGTAAAAGTTTTCTGATGCTTCCATTGGGCCATCATCTTGCACTCGTAAATCAAAGATATAACATAAAAAGTTTATTATAAAAAAATTATTTATTTTGTAAATTCACCACAGACAACTTAATAGTATTACTTTATTTTGTATTCAATGAACAAGTTAATATTATCTTCATTGTTTGATTGTACCTGAATCCTTTCTTTTGTAGAAGCAGTGTTACTTCGCAACCTGTTACGATATGTTAACAAGTTAGAAAAATAATTTAAACGGTTGCCGTATTTGTAATTGAAGTTAACTCATATGTAGTCGAGGTTAACTCACATTTTTTCCACTTCTTGTTTTTTCTGCAGTTGCCTTCTTGAGTTGGAGATGCAGCCTTCTTTTGTCAACCTCGGTTTTTTGTATTTAAACTTTATTAGTCTTATATTGTTGTACTTGGAAATTTAAAATTATGATTTGTAAGTAGTTAGATTAGTTAAATTTGAACAGACACAACAAAAAATTGCCAGTGTGATTATGTCTTTTGTCGTACCTCATTATTTGCTATGCTTTCATCTTGCTGAATTTGCTTGCAACGTTCATCATGTGCTTTCTTGAACAATGCGAAAGTTTGTCTGAGATGAAATGTTGTCTTCTATAAACTTTCTATAACTTTAGCTTCGTTGTCAGAAATTTCTTTGACAGTAGATGCTTGGTTTTCAGCAGCTGTTCCATTTTTGAGGCGGTCAAATGTAGTTGGTACTTTGTGTGATAGGTCGTATGCGCTAGTCAGCAGGTTGTCAATCTGTTCCAATGTATCTTCTGATACACTGGTGTTTTCTTCTTCAATGGAACCACCAGCTGGAATGCTTGATTCTCCGAAAGTACGCTTTGCCGACATCATTTGGTCTTCATGATGCGGATACATTCTTTTTAGTGGATTCCTTTTCGGTAGTAAACTATGTCATTTGGTGCTTTCCACCTGTTGGGATGAGAAAATGAAAACATTGTATTAACTTATGCAATATGAGATACAATTAACAAAAAAGATAAAGGGTCATTGAAATTTTCTTACATGTAAGTTTCCAAATATCCAGGTATTGGGGTCTTCCCCGCCTTTTTAGCACAGCCTACTGCAGCGATGCTCTTTAGTTTTTCATAATCCATGAAGTGTGTACGAGGTGTTCTTGTGTCCAGTGTCCGAAAGGCCTTGTTTCATACAACAGTCAAGATATAACGAATCGGTGCTATGATTCAGCAGTGCAGGGCAGTCCATTTTGATTTAGATTTTCTCAGATCTGAATGACCGCTCTCTTGAGCTCATCTACAAGCAATCGACACAAATCCATGTCCTTCAACTTTGATATGTCCAGATTTTTTACCATTGCTGCCTCCCTTGACACACGGACAGACTGCTCTGTGGCATATGAATTTCATGTACATTATCAACACAAATACTTTCGTAGCCAAATCGTCGTTTGCTTCGTCTTTAACCAACAGCCTTAGGAGCTTGCGAAGGTCATCAGTATTCATATCCTCATTTTTCCTAAATCCGAGCTCAATCTTCAGCTCATGCAATGTTTTGTCGTTGCCACTTTCTGATGGTCTAGGAGTTGTGTTTGAACCGTCTAGCAGTCCAAAAAGCAGATGGATAGCATAAGATGTAATCTCAATTACTTTGTTTGCTACTCCTAGATTCAGAGTCATGGTTGTTGGATCTATTCTATTCATAAGGAAGCAGGAAGTCGGATATTAATGTTTTGCCTGATCTTGCTGTCAAGCAAAGGACCCAAACCTGCATCCCGAAGTCTTTTTATATGTCGTTCCTCCAATATTTCAACACAGGTGAATAGCTGTCTAAGTGAGCATCTTACTGTCTTGTTGATCGTTCTGGCCATAAAATTTATTTTTGCTTTTTTTGCAATCCTTCTTGCCTTTTCCTGTTTATTGCCTTTATTTTTTTTATCTTCTGAATTTTCAGATATGTTCTGCATGATTAAAATCAATTGTGTTAGACAAAAATGTTTAACAATATAATAAATGCATTTATTTTGGATCCAAGGTACTAAGAAAAATAATCATATTTACCTCGTTGTATTCATCGTTTTCTTTTTCGCTTGTGTTGTTCTCTTCGTTGTCGTCATGCTCAGCGTGATGTTTGGTATTGCGATACGATTTTCTTATTGCGGCGGCGTTTTTTGATTTCTTTCCTTCTTTGGCAGATTTTGTAGGTCTGTGTTTTTTCTTCTTCATTGATATTTGGAGCACTTTGGCTAGAGCTGGTGACTCATCGTCTCTTTTGTAGATGACAATCGCTTGCTTCTCCTTGGACTTTTAGAACCAATATCGGCAGCTTTCTTAACATGTTTTCAGACTCTTTTTCCATTCTTGCCGCCTCTTTTTCCGATGATATATTCTTGTGCTTTCTTCCCGCAAGGTTATTCAAAATGTTTCTGCGAGGAGGCGGTCCGATCTACGTCGTAATATTTTTAGAGGAATCTGCGCCGTTCTTGCTTCACAATTTTTCCTTTTAGATCGTATATTTGCATTGAATGCATTTATGTTGTCTTGTTCTTCCGGGAACACAACCGCCCAGTGGCTTCAAGTTTAGTGGGGCAATTGGAGCTTCCTCATGATTTATAGTGGCTGCAATAATATCGCAGAAATCATCTATCCAAAGGTTAATACATGGAATTCGTATTTAAAATTTAATATAATTGTTTGAAGCTATTATACTTTTATACATACGCATTTTAGTTGTAGAGAAGTTTTAGTTAATCTTAAACTCATTGTCATGGATGGTAAGTACCAGAAAAATTTTATATTAGAAATTTTCAATTTTTTTGTTTTAATATGCTTTATAGATAAACCGGTTTGACTTCAAAGGAATCATAAGAGTAACACATTTTTGCATCGAGGGATAAGTTTGTACATTACCTTCATTCAAGGACGGTGATAGTCGGCTGACTTGTCATACCGGAGATTTGCTATTCTTCCTGAAATTGAAATGCAAAAATCTCGCATGGGAGGAAAGCAACTCGTTTAAATTTATCATGGAAACTATTCTTAAATTAATTTTGTTAAGATGAGTGCCGTAGCGCACTTTCACACATAAGGCTGTAATTATGTCTTAAATTGATAAGGCAATATGTGCAGGGGTAAAGTTATTATTTAAATTTTCCTTGTTTTCTACTCATGGTTACACACATAAGGCTGTAGTTTGCCTTAGATTAATAAGGTTTGTACCTGCGAGCTACAGTAGTGTATTAGAGAGCTAATACATGTTACAACAATCGAGTAATAAGCAAAAAAATATTTAATAACGAAAGGTTCCGCTTTAGACGCAGATGCCATTTACTTCCTTAATTTCTATATACCATTGGAGAAGAAACTAAAGGATGAGCCATCGGTGGAATTGATCCATACCGTGCCCGAACTCACGGATCTCTAAAGGCACGCGCCGTCGCGGATTGAAGGGTGGCCGGCGGAGTCGGCGGAGTGAGTAGAGTAGCCACTGTGATCCCCGCAAGAATAACTCGGATCTCCACAGCCTTCCTTCACCGCCGGTTGATGAGGAGTAGTGGAGTGTAGAGAGGATAGGTGTTTGGCGGCTCGCTAGGGTTTGCCCTTACTTTTTGCCGGACCGGTGGTGGGGAAGAAATGGGAGCCGCCGCACGCCTATGTGTTTTAATTCGTATAAAAGGAATACGTGTGTGGAGACAACGAATTCGTGCATCGTAGTGCACTCGTTGCTTGATGGGAAACTAACCTCGGATGGAGAAGCAATGGAGACTATCTTGATTCTCCGACAAGTTCTTGAACGGGTCGCCTGTACCGCGTCCCTTGCGGTGAGTTCTTCCGTGGGTGTTTGAGTAGATTAGAGTTGAGTATGTAGGTTTTTGCCCTAATACAGCTATAATATAGATGTAGAAGACGAATTGGTTGATATTGTGGGACCCACCACGTCAGGGTTTTGTTGGATTTTTTGATATTCTGAACAATTCCACTTGTACTCTAACGATAATATTCATTATTTTAATAATGAATATTATTACCAGGTTGTTTCTTTTGGTTTTGGTTGCAAATTGGGAAATTACAGATGCGGCACGAAGATCAAAAACTGTATCTTTTTGGTTTTAGATGATAGTTTTCGTTTTCCGTAATATCTAATGTTGTTGATATTATGTAGTACGGTTGTGTCTGTATGCGGGAGTATAGGCGTGGCACCAACTCGGGTACAGATCGTTGGTAAGGGTTAAACCAAGGTTGCACATGTACCTCCGGTGGCATGTGGCAGACGCGTGACACGTTGCTAGTATCTTCGCCGCGAATGCGGAACGGCAGCTGCTATGGTGCCGTTGGATCTCGCCTCGAGAGAGGAATCGCCGAGTCTCATCCGTCGCTCCGAAAACCGTTCCGGATCGAAGGTATGGCGTCCAATTCCCCGGTCAGCAACCCGAAGCGGGGACGCGGTCGCCCTATTGGAAGCAAGGACAAGGTGCCCCGGCGTCGAGGAAGTTGAAGGCTGCCGCCGCCCCGCCCGGGGTACAGTGTGCCGCATGGAGAGGAGTACGAGATTGTTTCTGCTTCGAGATAGTTGGTTTCTTCGGTTCTATGGGATAGGTACAGCTTAGTAATAGCGTAGAGTACAGATGTTGCAACTAAATCGAGGACAGCTTGTGTCATGTAGATGAGAACCAGATTTTTTTCCGTTTGTTTCTTCTGTTTTATGTGATAGGTACAGCTTTGTAATAGGGTAGAGTACAACTGATCCCAGCTTGAGTACCGTGGCAATCGGAATCACGAGTACTATTACATAGTATGTATAAGTACCGAACGATGTGCCGCATAGGTACATTTATGTTGTTGATGGAGTGCTAAACCAGACAGGTGCACTATACTGCTGTACAACATGATGCATAAATATGGTTGCATAGCATGCAATGGATGCGTAAGTACGGTTGCATATCATGAAATGGATGATTTTAATGCTCTGTATTAAACTTATTTTTGGAACTGATGGACGACCCCCTCACTCCCAGTAACTCGCTTTCACCCCCACTACTTTTGACTGGTTTCATAGGTGTTGGCGCATAAGTGTTTTTCATGGTCTATAATTAGCAACCGCTACTACTAACCGCCAACTCCAGCTTCTTATATTCTCGAACATTTCCTTGTATCTCTATCACATCATCCGCTGAGAAACAACAACATACTCGTCGTACATGAATATCCACTCTTCTTCATCAATGGAGAAGGGTTCTTCCTCTCTCGTTTCTGAGATCGCTTCTGGTCCATTGACGCATATCAGCGCTCACTCGTACGTCATCACCGTTGCTAGAATGTCCCGAGGTATGCCAGGTATGCGCAATGCTATCCGTGAGGATGCAAGGTTTCCTTTGGATCGCCGTGTCTGCCGCATTCTCGATCCTAGTTCATGGCCCGCTGATCGCACCGAACAGTATTCATTGTTTTTCATGGATTGCAACAAAATGTTTGTGTACTCGTATTTCATACTAGAAAATTCGAAAATTCGCAGGGTATTGACGCATCGCCGATGCCACTAGACGCTCCTTTCGCAAAAGCATTTGTACCTTGTACACAGGTCGGGCCAGGCGACAAGCACTGGGTTGGTTCCAATGGCGAATGGGTTGCAGTTGTTCAAGAGCAAGCACGGTGGTCTCGCTAACGTCTACACAGTACGAGGAGATCCTCTCGCCATCCGTTCGTAACGTTGGCATCGCTCCCGATGGGCCTTTCTTGTATCGGTATGATTTGGCACACATGCAGCTTGTTGAAGATTCGGATAATCGCTGAACCATACATGGTTGGAAACAAATGGAACTACTATGTCATAGCAAGTGTTTGATAAGATGATTGCAATCATGCGTGGTGGTAGTAGGGACGTGCAATGGAGGATCCTTCGCAACGATTACCTTGCACCGTCAAGGTATGTTGATGCCATTCTTACCGAAGGGTAGGATCTACGCTGCTATCGCACCCGTAGGGGATGTCCTTGTTTGGGATCCAACTATTTGGGGTGAGTTTTTGATTTTTGTGCTTATAGTTTTTTTTTCTTTATTTTTTCACTTATTTTATACTGTTTTTTGCATCACGTTTTTCTTATAGTTATATAGTATCCGATCTATCTTGACCACGTTTAAGCAAAAAAAAAAAACAGGTGCCGGTGCTGCTCCTCAGGTGATAGCTGCTCCAGAGATTGTTGAGCAGCCAAATCTACATGGTGGTGTTCATGATGGCAACAACATTGCTCCCGGCACGTGGTTCCTTTCTCCGGGCTATGAAGGCACTATTCTTTGGATTAATGTTAGAGGTCATGGTGAACCCAGTGAAGGTAATCCGATCGATCATATGGGGAGGGAGCTACCGATTTACCCGTCGATGCGTTGTCATGTCTATGCTAAAGATTCTTATGGTGATGACCCCGCCACACCAAATTGGGTCAGGCTTGAAGGTCTCGCAAGGCACATCTTTGTTTCTTGGTATAAACTACCCGTTTCGCTTGGTCCTCCCGAGGCAGCTGGTCTCAACGATGTCAATGCAGCTTCTCAGCTTTCACATCGATCGTGTGTTTGCTACTCACAAGCTGTTTCCACCAAGTACCACGACCCTGTTCCAGATTGGTGTAGGATGTCACTCAATGGTGGAGTTGGCATTGGCTCCTCTTTCGAATATGCTGCGGCTGGCTGGGGTGATATTGTGGAGTCTCCTATGTGGTTTGTTCCTACCGTTACAAATGGATTTGAATTTGGCTTTTAGATATGAAGAAGTGTCCGAAAACTTTAGAAGTATTGCTAGTGAAGTATTTTAAGTCAGTTTATAATGCAGTTGTTTTGTTCAAACCATGTGTTGAAATTTTATTGAAGTTTGTGTCAAGGATGTTTTATTTTTATTTGTACCTATGTCTCTAGTTGTATTGAAGAATCTTATAATAAGGCAAGATTGTAAGCATTAACAAGCCTATTGGTTATTCAAGGTGTTGTTGTTTTTAACTCGGTTATTTATTTGTTTATCCGCAATCTTTCGGTTTCGTTGGGTAGGTACAGTCCCAGCATGGTGAAGTACATCTCTTACCTTAAGACAAGTACAACTAGCAGCACCAAACAAAACCGTATAATAATAGGAAGCATAGTAACATCTTTTATTACAGCCACTTCTAAACAGCATCCCGTTAAATTACTCGCCCGTGAGAGCAGGTTCCCCGCCGGCATGACGACCCTAATTCAATGACCAGAAAAGCAAAATTGACACAAAATTACCTTTGAGGATTTGGGACTCAGCACAGAGTTGACTTGCGGTGAGAGGAGTTATAGTAGATCAGCAGTCCCGAAGATTGATTTTGTCGCTGCTCTCGTCGGTTGTTGATGCCGCTATGCCGCGCGCAAAGGCCGCCGCTGATTAGCGCAGCCGCACGACGCCCTGGTTCGGAGGACTCGGATAAACCTAACCCCGTTTGCGCACAGCGTAACTTAATAATGGGGAAGAGTATGTAGTACAAGTACTAGTATTTGATACATTAGATAAGGATTGCAACACACGTAATGGTTTGTCCTAGTGGTTCGAAGGTATTATGCATAGGTTGTGAGTTCAACTCCTCTCACGTGTCATTTATGTTGAGGTAAAACCGTGTATGGATATAAGGTGATGTTGCGCAGCTTTAGTAACAACGATTGTAATTGTTAGTAAATTGTGTCACATCATCTTCTATCCGACACCCGTTGTATCTTTTTTTTATTATAACAAGTGATATAAACATTTCATTTACCACCTAAGAGCATCTCGCGCACCTCAAATAGTCGCCGACCGATGTGTTAGCACTTTGGTATGGGTCAAGTTGGCGATGGGTACTCGGATCTCTCGGGGAAACCTCCACCATCGCCGCACCGATCCCCGATCATCCCCATCCCCGAAATAGCCGTTCCTCCTCATCGAGCCCCAGCCTGCTCCTTCACCTCCTCCCGCCGCCGTCGCGGAACTCCTCCTCCTCCTCCAGCCGCCGCGTGTCCCGCAACGGCCGCGTCTCCTAGCGCTTTTATTGCACCGCTACCCGATGTTCTCTCTAGCGCGACGTCGTCCCACGAATTGAACATTTTTCCATTTCTATGTTGTTTGAACCAATGAGGCGGGGGTGGTGGGATAATATAGACCGTCGGCGAGGCGGAAACCTCCTACGCGGTAGAATTTCCTACGCGGCAGGCGGGAGAGTTTCCGGCCGGGCGTCGTGGGTGAAAATATCTCTCGTGGCGCCCTAGCGTTACTGATATGTGGCTCCCACGCCCAAACTTTCCCGCGTCTTGAGGCGCTGGCGCGCCTGATTCGCGCCTTAGGCCAAGTGGGCGCCGCATGTTGTTGCCAGCGCTTTTATTAACATGCCGTGTGTATATATATTGATTATGCACAATTCACTTTATTTAACATGTCAAGTACATTGTGTAGCACCAGTGTGTATTTTTTTGTCAACATTATAATCGATGTAACATTTGTAGAAAATCCAAAATATAGATTATTTACTTGGTGATTCTAAAAGTGAAAAATAACTAGTTTGATATATGTATCTAATGTGGCTAAAAATGTTCTATGGAAGTGTGGTCAGCTACACCGAAACGGTGGTTTCCGCTAGACATGGCCTCGGCCGAGTCAAGTGAAGCACGTCTTACAACCTGCAGTCCTACGAACACAACGAGCGCATAAAAATAAAAAGGCACCACCGTGTCTGGTCAACGGTGATAACTTAGTAGGAGAGTAGGCATAATTGATGATAACCCCTCCTTGTTCGTAATTCCTTGCTCTCGTGCCCCTTTTGCGTCTCGTACGTCTAACACACAGCTTATTATTGATTAATCCGCTATTAATTATCAGCCTGATCACATTCCAACGAGGGAATACAAATCGGCACTCGATGTGTTCTCACTCATCGTCACCACCTTGATCTTGTATAAAAGGAACCCCATACCAAGTGGATAGGTATCAAAACCATCGCTTGAACCATTTTCTTCTCCCATCCTTATGGCGCCCCAAACAAGTGACACCGTATATTCGTTCGAGCATCTCTCAATGGAATTCAAGGTCACCGTAACCACAAGGGCTGCAACAATGGAGAAGTGGATCTACCGCGTATCCGAAGATTTCCTGTGCGACGCCAAGCGCAAAGATCGTTGGTCTTGATTGCGAGTTCACCGACAAAGTGAAAGGAACAAAGCAGAAACTTCTTCCAGAGGATAAACGGCAACGTGCAGCAGTTTTGCAGCTATGTGTTGCCAATGACATCATTCTTTTTCAGGTATCACAAATGACACCATACAAGTTTTTTACCAACTGTTCCGAATTATATACGTCGTTTACCTTTAGTTTGAATTTTCGCAGATATTTCGTGCAACAAAGATTCCATGTTTGTTAAAGAAATTCTTGAGCTCTGGGAAGATTTGGTTTTTTGGTGCAAGCAATTGATATGGATCGCAAGATGCCGATGCCTTATGGATTAAATATCAGGTGTGCGTCGACTTTGCGTAAGATGATCAATATTCATAAACTAGATCCAGCTTGTTAAGAATAAAAGAATACCATCACTCTATGATTCTGTCAAATGCTGTGTTGGGGACAAATTTGGAAAAGAAAGGTGAATCATGCAAGAAAATAAGAGAGGAAGGATGGGCAAGACCCGAATTAAGCTTTGATCAGGTCAAATATGCAGCCTTGGATGCACGGCTAAGCTTTGAAATTCCTAGAAAAAAATGGGCAATCAAGGGATACGATATTACCGGATATATGTACAATGTATGATCGATACTGTTATCATTCATATGATTGACTGCAATGTGTTTATATATAATTGTTAATCAATGTAATGTGTGATAATGTGTA
The DNA here is from genome assembly GCF_022539505.1 of Lolium rigidum. NCBI lineage: Eukaryota > Viridiplantae > Streptophyta > Magnoliopsida > Poales > Poaceae > Lolium > Lolium rigidum. Next base: position 57,424,845 of record NC_061508.1, read on the forward strand.
GTTTGGAAATTGAAATTTTCTTTCGTATAGCAGTACTAGGTTCAACGGTGGTATTGACATGAGTATAGTCAGTTGATAGAGTACGAGTACCAGCTTGTAGTAGGTACATTAGTTAAGGGCCTTAAGTACACCGGCCTTTGTTTGTTCACGTTTAATTTTTTGATTTTCGTGTACAGAATTTAATGGTCGTAAGTACAGACGTTTTTATTTGTTTTTGTTTAAATTGTTGTTTTTATTTCTGTGAGTATAGGTGATCACAAAATTTTAGTAGACGATACAGCAGTGGTATGGACATGATTACTGTGGAAGGACGAATAGGGATTTCTCTTCATTTTTTTTCGGAAATTTTCGTTTCTACTGTGTAGGTACTAAGGTCAAGACGTTTCTAGTTTTACTTTGCTTTTAGTCTCGGGATACAAGGCTCGTGCTGGGATTATTACGGTCCGAAAGTTTTGTCTTTCACTTGGACGGCATGACTGCAAGCCGCATCGAGTATAACTTTGAAGGGCGCAGAGTACGTATTGGGCAGTAATAGGAGTACATGAGTGTATCTCGTTTGTTTTCTTAGCACTAGTGCAGATGTTTTTTGTAAAGATTACGATGGAGAAGTGTGCGTGAGTACAGCCTACGGCACCAAAAGGATTACAAGAGTGCTTCTCCACGTGTTCTCGCAGGATTTGCGTTCTCCGGGAAGGTACAGTGTAAAAAATCGTCAATTACAGCTTGTGAAGGCTGCACGAGTTCATCTTTGGCACCGAATGGAATACATGAGTGTTTTTCTAGGTTTTCAAGAATGTTTAGGTTCTCTTGGAAGGTATAGGAGCCAAAGCGGCTTGAGTACAGTTGTGGAGGTTGCACGAGTTCAGTTTGGCATAGAGTGAAGTACATAATGTGTCTTCACGTTTTATGCATGTTTTGGTTTCTTTGGAAAGGTACAGGTGCCACAGTTGGTCTAGTAGAGTGTTAAAGGTTGCACGAATTCACATTTGACGGGAAATGGAGTGCAGGAGTGTTTCTCCATGATTTCTTCAAGTTTTGGGTTCTTTGGGAATGTACAGGTGCCACAATGTGTCGAGTACAAGTTCGAAGGTTGCACGAGTTCAGCTTTGGCACCAAGTTGAGTACAAGAGTGTTTCTCCATGTTTTCTCGTCAAATTTGGGTTCTCTCGCGAATTTACAGGTGCCACAATGGGTCGAGTACATATGTGAAGGTTGCACGAGTTCAACTTTGACAAAGAAGTGGATTACAAGTGTGTTGCTCCATGTTTTGAGCAAGTATTTGGTTATGTGTGGGAACATACAGATGCCACAATGGATCGATTACAGCTTGTCAATACCGAACGAGGTTAGCTTTGACACCAAGTCGAGTGCAGGAGTGTTTCTTAATGCTTTCCGCAATATTTTGGTTCTTTGTGGAGATACAAGTGCCACAAGTTGTCGAGTACAGCTTGTGAATGTTGCACGAGTTCGTGTTTTACAAGAATCTTGAGTACATGACTGTTTTTCTTCAAGTTTTCTGCAAGATTTGCTTTCTCGTGAAATACCGGTGTCACAATGACTCGAGAACAGCTGTGACGGTTTTAAGAGTTCATCTTTGGCATCAAAGAGGATAACGGGATCTGCTTCTCTATGTTTTTCATCATTGTTTTTTTGTTCACTCGGGAAGTGACAGGTGTGAGCTGTATCAAGTACATTGGTGAATGTTTCGTGAGTACACCCTCGGAACTAATAGGATTACGTAAGTTTTTTTCATTTTTTCTGCATGTTTTGGGTTCTCTAGGAAGATACAGGTTCATGGGACGAATACAGTCGTCAAGTTTGCATGAATCCAGGTTTAGCACCAAAAGGAGTACATGAATGTTCCTATATGATTTCTGCAAGGAGTACATGTTTTGTTTTCTCTGTTAAGGGACAGGTGCTAGAAGGGTCGAGTACAGCTTGTCAACGATGCACGAGTACATATTATGCACCAACAGAGTACATAGTGTTTATTCATGTTTTCTCGGAAGTTTTCTGTTCCTTGGGATACATAAGTACCGATATAAAAGTACATACCGCAAAGCATATTCACTAGTATGCGACTCATCAAGTAAACACCAGATAAAAGGGCAAGTTCAACACAAGTACTTACTTGTAAAATGCATAAAAAACTGGATTATAGTGTATACAAAGTTCTACACAATATAGGTTTACAAGCACACGATGAAGGTCCAACACAAGTACTAAGATCTAAGACCATCGCAATGTATTCAAGTTTTTGCCACCAAAACAAAGATCAAAAGGTATTCGAGGAAATGAATCGACACATACGATTCATGTGTAGTGTTCCACCATTCACCATAGGGGATGTGCTTCAAAAATATAGTAGGCAACAGTTGAATAACAAGTTAATAAATATATGAGATATTTAATTGTTTTATGAAATATCAGCTGTGAACATGTGAACATTCTTACTATGATTTCTTCATTCATAAAATGAGCATGGAGGTTTTAATGCTAGGATTTCCTCCGGCAAATTGGCCTTGTTGTGCACGGTGAATATTAAGATGTACAGTATACTCAGCTTTTAATGTCGTTTATAAAGGGCTGCAATGGATGAAAACAATAGTAGTTACTGCATATCTTATAAACACCGTATCTTACTAACAATGTGTAGTTCACTAACACTTACATGATCATTTAGAATTGGCTGATATCCTTCACTTTTACCCAACATAACATTTCCATCGTATAAATACGCGCCCATCGACAAGAAATGCGCACCGATTTACTCCTTGGTGTGGGCACCTGATATATACCGGCTTGTTTGCAAGGGAAACCCATCTTTTTGGTTGATTACTTGCATTGTATGCGTCTAAACCATATACCGTTTTGAGCAGAAGTTCCATCCTTGCCATCTCGTAGGAATCAGAAATAAATGATTCCAAGCTAATGATCCACAACAACAAATATTATTATTTTTGAAGCTTGGAAAATTATTCTATACTTACTATGATATCGCATTCCGTATGGTATGTGCTCCTTGTATACAAAGTGGAGTACATCCCTTTGTGTCAAGATAGTTTCTAGAGTCCAATATTTCGAACTCTTTTTTGTATTTGTTCATCACATACAAAGTATAGTGATAATTTTTGAAGTACGGCATCAATATCTCGTTTTGTGATTGGACATATAGGAGCAAGATGAAAAATGTAGTTCGTATGCCGTAATTGTATTGCACGTTTAGAAGTAGGGAGCTTACAAGTTTTGCGTCAAGAAGGCTCTTTTCTTTGTCAACATATCTAGGAAAGTGTCCAAGGCAGTTTGCGCATCGAAATCTTTTGTGTAGTCAAATGTTTGATCCCTTTTTTGAGAGGCTTCTTCTATTTGTTCTTGTGTCTCGATTCCAAATACCCACTCGGAGAACGTGCTGCGTCATACGTTGCAAACATAGATTATATCGCAGTTAGTGTACAATATGATCACCGTTATACCGCAACATATATTGTTGATCGCAATGCATACCATGATAAATCCCGGGCTTAACAACACTCGTTCTCCAAGCAGCGTACAAATCGGAGGTACTCCTCATCTCGTCAATGATGTAGTCCAATGTAGTACCATCCAGTAACTGACCTCTACTAAATTGTCTACCAATGTCAGCCCCATCGTTTGGTACATTGAAGTCAGGAATAGCACTGTGCATAACTGATGCATCGAATACCTCAGCTTCGCAAGGAAATCCAAAAGGTTGAAATTAACAAGTTGAATATATGAACATTATTCAGTTGCATGATAAAGTACTTACGATGCAAATTTGTTTGATGTCACTAAGAGGTTGTACAGCTCTTTTGCTTTGCATTGGTGTTTGAACTTCTTTGGTCTATATTGTGCTACGTACTCGCGATGATCTCTTGCGAATATGTTTTGGTCTCTTTGTTGACGTGGTTTCGATGGAGAAACAAGTTTCCTCTTCTTTTGTCTAAATTATCAAGCATGCTCAACATGTACATAATTGTACTCCGCATCCTTCTGTGGAGTCTGAAAACTTTGTGACCAGGTGGTGCTAGAGTACATATCATCACCGAACCTTTTGTAATCACCGGAACCCGGCTTTTTTGAATCGACAGACAATCCTCATACATTACGTATATAGGAATAGCATGTACTAAGTGGTATTTTGTAGTCAGCACACCCCGCATGTCTACCGAATAAACAACGGGCACTCCTATTTCGTATATAGGAATTTGTTCTTCACATTGTTTCCTGTTTATATCTCAGCAGTGCATGATTCACCCTTGGTTACGTAAATGGAAACACATCCGGCATCCTTATACAGCTCCAAAGATTTCTTCAACGTCAATCATGCCGTTTATGAGTGCCATCCCTTCTATGCCTCGCCCTCTTCTTTTACAAAGTACATGCCGTAACCCCGGCCATACCCCCTTATCTCTAACATTGCTAGCATGTTGGTATAGGTAATGTAAGATTTGCCTAGTTTCCTCTCCAAATTATCTTTTCCATCTAGGTGAAACCTAACATCCCACACTTCATCCTCCAAGCTACGAAAAACCACATGAAAATCAAATCAAAATTCTGGATATTGCCAAACCCTAGATTTTCCTCGGCTGCGGTGCCGCAAAAATTACAGAGGAGGGAAGCAAGCTTACTCGACGCCGCCGAGTGATGAGGTCCACCGATGGCTCTCAGCCGGCGCTCCTTCCAGCACTTTCGCTGATGGCGACGCAGCTCGCCGGAACAAGCGACACGTCGCCCTCGACTTTGTTTGAGGTGTCGCAGACTCCGATACGTTATCGCTATATTCGTCGCAATGACCGCCGCGTCTTCCACCATCTAACCCATCACCGTAGTCGCAGGGAGTCGCCATTGAGGAGGTAGGGTGCGTCGTGGACTGGTCGGTTCTCTGGCAAATCTGGGGTTAATTTAGACTTCACGGCTTCATGCGTAGATTGTTGTTTCTCCAGGGTAAGTACCGTTGCTGAAAGTATGTAGTACAGTGGCGCACGAACATGAGTACAAGCATGTTGATGGGAGTTCAACCAAGTTGCGTGTCTACCCGGTGGCACGTGGCAGGAAGGGATGTCACGATATCGCGGTTGCTATGGTGCCGCTGTCGTGGTACGCGCTGGCACTTGGCAAGCACCCGGTGGCAAGTCGGAGACACGTTGCTAGGATATGCTAATGTGCCGTTGGATCCGCCTCGAGATTTGAATCGTAAAGTCTCGAATCTCTCGAACTTAAATCATTAATGTGTGTGGCAAAGTGTTCTCATTTATGTCACAGAGTGGCGTTGCGCGGAGCACGTGTCTCACCACCTACTCCCTCTCTGTTCTAGATAAGACCCGGACCCTCTTCCCCCGTTCAAACCGTAGTGTGGGAGACATTTTGCAAGGTAAACGAGTTCGCCCGGTGGGGGTGGAGGGTGAAGATATTTGCTTCGGTGGTTCGTCGCAGGAGGATTCTTCGTGGGCCGAGACATCGGAGACCTTCATTCCTCGCTGCCGTGGTCCTCTGAGACCCTCATTCCTCTACCGGTGGCATTTTTTCTCCTGGTAAAAAATTCATTAACATTCAACTGCTTAAATAGACAGATCCGACAATTGATTTTGATTTTTTCCTCCACCTAATATTGATGTTTTGTTCATATTTTTTCGCTGTCATATTTTATTGGTAGTTTGTTGACATATGGATGTTGAGAGATCTGGTACGACAGCTCTATTGCAGCTTGAGAGATCTGGTACGACAACCTCATATGAAACACGTAAATAGTACATGATGCCGTTTGTGCAACTATACATGGTTGTATTTTTTAGTATGATGCATGCTCCTGATGTGTAGACATATATGTTTTGGAAACATGTTCAGTATAGATCTGTGTATTATTGGTATAATACATGCTAGCTTCGTGTACCATTTTTGTCCTTGTGTTGTTTTTTGTACTCGTGTTTTGTTGCATTTATGGTATTTGGGTGGCTGTATGCAATTAGTTTGTTTTTTCTTTTCCGAATATGTTTTGCAAGTAAAATGCACTATGTATGCACTGATAAAATTAAAGTTTATTGTTTGGTTTTTATGGTATAAATGGAAAATGAATGTGAAGGAATATAGTCTAATAAGTTTGTCATTGAATTCATGTAACACATGTGTATGTTTGTATAGACAAGAAGCACATTATGGCAGGTGAGGAGACTAGGAGGCCCGTTGTTTCACGTTTTGTTTTGGAGTACCTGGGGCTGGAACTCCGGTGCGTTGAACGATGTGATGCTTGTGTGTGTTCGTTTCTCTTTTCGAACCGAGAGTTTGTTCAACGCAATACACACAGCTGCGCTCACTTTTCACTCGCTCCAATAAGATACATGATCAACACATCCAACAATTCTCAACCGCTTGTTAGATGCAAGAATCCAAGCTTGATACGTACTTGTTGGGTTCCGATCGAATCATGTTCAAGCATGATGATAAGTTGATCATTTGTATTAAGGTTCAAACGCTTGGTTTGATGCCACCAAGTGAAGATAGCTTTTTCTACTGGCAATGTGCAAACAGCCTCCTTGCCGTACACGAAGGGATGGATATACCGAATTATCCAAGGGGATTTGGCACGCCACCCGAAGATGTGGAGCTGCATCGAACCCAACACCGCCTCGCGACAACAATGTGGATCCTTGGTGTGGAGGAAGGGCCCGCCGATTGTTTGCTCGTGGTGGAGTTGAAGTATTTTGTCTGGCCCTAAGGATTTTGTGTATGCATTGCGTGTTGCAAACTTGCCGCATGTGAAGTGGGCTGTTGATGAGGAAGGCTCAGCAGTACTTGAAGTTCTCCGACCGTTACGCATTTGATTACACTTCCATAAATCACTTCTTCATATGTGCTCGGTTGATGTTGAAGTTTTACAAAGTTGCTACCGTAAGGAAAAGACACCTCGCTTTTGATGGATCGTTCAAGTCAATTTATAGCATGCAGTAACATCAATGACACTCGGGTCGTTGTTGAGTCAAGCATAAATCTATATACATAAGTACTTGCAATGTCGATGAACGAGGAATCAAGTGTTTGTCGAAGGACAAGTTGAAGATATCTATTGGTTATCAATCCAAGATCAGCACACCTAAGTTGTCCAAGACTAGTTATGGCTTGTATGAACTATTAGTTTGTTTGCTTAAGCTTTTGCCGGGAGTGTGTTCTCACCTCTTTTTTCAATGAAGTGCTACCCCGTCAGGAAAAGTTGTAATGTCGTTTCTTCGAACACGCATTTGCTTGTTTATTTGAACTAGTCCTTGTTTGTTATGAATGTGTCTCAGTTGTCTCGCATTGTTTTTTCTGGTTTGTTGGTATCCCCGAAATGTTTGAAATAGACATTTTTTTATATGAATGTATCTTGTGTCCGGACGCCTTTGCCGTGGTGTACGCTCGGTACGATCCGGGCTATGTCCTATTGCGAGAGGTACGATCGTAACGCCTTTACCGTGTTTCAAGATGTGTTTCAGTGGTAAATATCTCCGTTTCTCGTAGCGCAGTACATGTGCAATTCTTGAAGAGTACATATATGACGAAGAAACGGGCACAAACGTCCTCACAAATAGTAGTACGGGACCGTGTTTCTATTTAATTCCCATGCGTATATCCGTTTTCTTATTGCGTATACAGTATGCAATTTTTGAATAGTACGTATATAACGAATGTACGAGTGCAAATCATCCGCACCAAGAGTAGTACGGGACCGTGTTTCGTTTGTTTCTCCCATAAAAATATCCGTTTTCTCTTGTGCGTGCATAGGTGCA
>NC_061508.1:57432725-57498393 GCF_022539505.1 Lolium rigidum
CATTTGAGCAAGTCTGGCGGCCTAATAAAATCCATCTTTACGGTATTCTGTTTTGACAGATTCTGCCTTTTATTTCGCATTGCCTCTTTTATTATGTTGGATGAATTTCTTTGATCCATTAATGTCCAGTAGCTTTATGCAATGTACAGAAGTGTTAAGAATGATTGTGTCACCTCTGAACATGTGAATTTTTATTATGCACTAACCCTCTAATGAGTTGTTTCGAGTTTGGTGTGGAGGAAGTTTTCAAGGATCAAGAGAGGAGTATGATGCAATATGATTAAGGAGAGTGAAAGCTCTAAGCTTGGGGATGCCCCGGTGGTTCACCCCTGCATATTATAAGAAGACTCAAGCGTCTAAGCTTGGGGATGCCCAAGGCATCCCCTTCTTCATCGACAACATTATCAGGTTCCTCCCCTGAAACTATATTTTTATTCGGCCACATCTTATGTACTTTACTTGGAGCGTCTGTGTGCTTTTATTTTTGTTTTTGTTTGAATAAATGCTTGTGTGGGAGAGAGACACGCTTCGCTGGTTCGTATGAGCACATGTGTTCTTAGCTTTTAATTTTCATGGCGAAGGATGAAACTGCTTCGTTCATTATTATATGGTTGGAAACGGAAAATGCTACATGTAGTAATTGGTAAAATGTCTTGGATAATTTGATACTTGGCAATTGTTGTGCTCATGTTTAAGCTCTTGCATCATATACTTTGCACCCATTAATGAAGAAACACTTAGAGCTTGCTAATTTGGTTTGCCTATTTGGTTTCTCTAGAGTCTAGATAACATCTAGTATTGAGTTTTGAACAACAAGGAAGACGGTGTGGAGTCTTATAATGCTTACAATATGTCTTTTATGTGAGTTTTGCTGCACCGTTCATCCTTGTGTTTGTTTCAAATAACCTTGCTAGCCTACACCTTGTATCGAGAGGGAATACTTCTCATGCATCCAAAATACTTGAGCCAACCACTATGCCATTTGTGTCCACCATACCTACCTACTACATGTTATTTATCCGCCATTCCAAAGTAAATTGCTTGAGTGCTACCTTTAAAATTCCATCATTCACCTTTGCAATATATAGCTCATGGGACAAATAGCTTAAAAACTATTGTGGTATTGAATATGTACTTATGCACTTTATCTCTTATTAAGTTGCTTGTTGTGCGATAACCATGTTTCGGGGACGCCATCAACTATTCTTTGTTGAATATCATGTGAGTTACTATGCATGTCCGTCTTGTCCGAAGTAAGAGAGATCTACCACCTTAATGGTTGGAGCATGCATATTGTTAGAGAAGAACATTGGGCCGCTAACTAAAGCCATGATTCATGGTGGAAGTTTCAGTTTTGGACATATATCCTCAATCTCATATGAGAATAATAATTGTTGTCACATGCTTATGCATTAAAGAGGAGTCCATTATCTGTTGTCCATGTTGTCCCGGTATGGATGTCTAAGTTGAGAATAATCAAAAGCGACAAATCCAAAATGCGAGCTTTCTCCTTAGACCTTTGTACAGGCGGCATGGAGGTACCCCATTGTGACACTTGGTTAAAACATGTGCATTGCAAAGATCCGGTAGTCCAAGCTAATTAGGACAAGGTGCGGGCACTATTAGTATACTATACATGAGGCTTGCAACTTGTAAGATATAACTTTCATAAATCATATGCTTTATTACTACCGTTGACAAAATTGTTTCATGTTTTCAAAATAAAAGCTCTAGCACAAATATAGCAATCGATGCTTTCCTCTTTGAAGGACCATTCTTTTTACCTTTATGTTGAGTCAGTTCACCTATTTCTCTCCACCTCAAGAAGCAAACACTTGTGTGAACTGTGCATTAATTCCTACATACGAATCCGTCCAGAGCAATGCTAGCTCAAGAAGGGATGGAGTACCCAACTCCGCATCGACGGGTTCCGCCGGCTCTAACAACCCTTGTCATGTTCTTTTTGTTGATTACTATGGACATATTCGTGCTCGCTTTATTGGTCCTCAAAAGGACAATGTTGATTGGACTATTTGGGTTCCCAAACCCCTTGTTACTAACATGCTAGGACCCATTGAAAAATGGGTACCTAAATCCAAGACTTGATTCCTTGTAGGACTATGCTTCCGGTGGCGCTAAATGGGTGGTTGATAGTGGAACCACAAGTCATATGACCGGAAGCAAGAATATTGTTGTCGACCTCGAGCCTTCTCACTCTACCGTATCATATGGCGACAACACGTGCTCTAAGGTATTGGGTCTTGGCAAGGTGGTGGTAACACCCGACATCTCACTTGTGAATGTCCTCCTTGTCGAGACACTTGGTTACAATTTACTCTCCGTTCATCAAATTGCTCGCATGGGTCTATGTACTTTCTTTGATGAACATATGGTGGTCCTCTTGTGGAGCAAGACACTCAATGTAGCTTTTGTTGGATATGTAGAGAACGGATTGTATGTTGTAGATTTCTCCGGAAAGACAACATCTTCCGCTCTTTGCCTATTCGCCAAAGGTGACAAGGGTTGGTTATGGCATCGCCGACTAGCCCATGTCAACATGAGGAGTTTGCAAAGTCTCCACAAGGGTGGCCACATTCTCGGACTAAAAGAAGATGTCTCTTTTTGTAAGGATCGTGTTTGTAGGGCTTGCGTACAAGGAAAAATGCATGGAGCTCCTCACAAGGCCAAGACCATCATTTCTACCACAAGATGCTTGGAGCTCTTACATTTTGATCTCTTCGGTCCACCGTCTCATGAAAGTCTTGGAGGAAAGAAGTATTGCCTCGTCATTGTCGATGACTAGTCACGCTATTGTTGGGTATTCTTCAAGTACAAGAGTGAGACTCAACGGACCATGATGGATTTTGCCAACCAAGTTCAACGCAAGTACGACAATAAGATCCTCGCAATAAGGAGTGACAATGGAACGGAGTTCAAGAACTACACCTTGGATGACTTCCTCGGCGAAGAAGGAATCCAACACCAATACTCCACGCCATATACTACCCAACAAAATGGGGTCGTGATACGTCTCCGACGTATCAATAATTTCTTATGTTCCATGCCACATTATTGATGATATCTACATGTTTTATGCATACTTTATGTCATATTTATGCGTTTTCCGGAACTAACCTATTGACGAGATGCCGAAGGGCCGATTGCTGTTTTACGCTGTTTTTGGTTTCGAAATCCTAGTAAGGAAATATTCTCGGAATTGGACGAAATCAACGCCCGGGGTCCTATTTTTCCACGAAGCTTCCGGAAGTTCGAAGGGGAAACGAAGTGGGGCCACGAGGTGGGGACACGGTGAGGGCGGCGCGGCCCAAGCCCTGGCCGCGCCGGCCTGGTGTGTGGTCCCACCAGGACCCCTCCGAGGCTGCCCTTCCGCCTACTTAAGGTCTCCGTCGCGAAAACCCTATTACGTTCGACGAAACCAGAGAAAACCTTCCGGAGCCGCCGCCATCGCGAAGCCAAGATCCGGGGACGGAGTCTCTGTTCCGGCACGCCGCCGGGACGGGGAAGTGCCCCGGAAGGCTCCTCCATCGACACCACCGCCATCTTCATCAACGCTGATGTCTCCCATGAGGAGGGAGTAGTTCTCCATCGAGGCTCGGGGTCTGTACCGGTAGCTATGTGGTTCATCTCTCTCCTATGTACTTCAGTACAATAATCTCATGAGCTGCCTTACATGATTGAGATTCATATGATGATGCTTGTAATCTAGATGTCATTATGCTAGTCAAGTGGGTTTTACTTATGTGATCTCCGGAGACTCCTTGTCCCACGTGTGTAAAGGTGACAGTGTGTGCACCGTGTGGGTCTCTTAGGCTATATTTCACAGAATACTTATTCACTGTTATGAATGGCATAGTGAAGTGCTTATTTATATCTCTTTATGATTGCAATGTGTTTTGTATCACAATTTATCTGTGTGCTACTCTAGTGATGTTATTAAAGTAGTTTATTCCTCCTGCACGGTGTAATGGTGACAGTGTGTGCATCGTGTAGTACTTGGCGTAGGCTATGATTGTGATCTCTTGTAGATTATGAAGTTAACTATTGCTATGATGGTATTGACGTGATCTATGCCTCCTTTCGTAGTGTGAAGGTGACAGTGTGCATGCTATGTTAGTACTTGGTTTGGTTATGTTGATCTGTCATGCACTCTAAGGTTATTTAAACATGAACATCGAATATTGTGGAGCTTGTTAACTCCGGCATTGAGGGTTCGTGTAATCCTACACGGTTAGTGGTGTTCATCATCCAACAAGAGGGTGTAGAGTCTAGCATCTATCTATTTATTCTGTTATGTGATCAATGTTGAGAGTGTCCACTAGTGAAAGTATGATCCCTAGGCCTTGTTCCTAAATATCGCTATCGTCTGTTTGTTTATTGTTTTACTGCATCTATACTTCCTGCAATATTACCACCATCAACCACACACCAGTCCTGGACAGCAAGCACTTTTACGGTGTCGTTGCTACTCGCTCGCATTTATTCATACCACCTGTATTTCACTATCTCTTCGCCGAACTAGTGCACCTATTAGGTGTGTTGGGGACACAAGAGACTTCTTGCTTTGTGGTTGCGGGGTTGCATGAGAGGGATATCTTTGACCTCTTCCTCCCTGAGTTCGATAAACCTTGGGTGATCCACTTAAGGGAAACTTGCTGCTGTTCTACAAACCTCTGCTCTTGGAGGCCCAACACTGTCTACAAGAATAGAAGCACCCGTAGACATCAGGTCGCCGAAAGGAAGAATCGAACCTTGATCGAAGCCGCTCGAACCATGATGATGGAGTACAAGTCTAACTACAACTTTTGGGCGGAAGCTATCTCTACCGCATGCCATGCTACTAATCGTCTCTACTTTCGCAAAGGTCTAGAGTAGACACCATATGAGATTCTCACCGGCAACAAACCCAATGTGTCATACTTCAAGGTCTTCGAATGCAAATGCTATGTGCTTTTCAAGGACACACGTCTATCCAAGTTTGATTCAAGAGCTCAAGAAGGAATTTTCGTTGGCTATGCTACGGATTCTCACGCCTATAGAGTCTTCAACAAGTCAAATGGGCGGGTTGTAGAATCTTGTGACGTGACTTTCGATGAAGATGATAGATCTTTGGAGGAGCGAAGTGCTTCTTGTGAGAAAGGAGATGCAATTCCCCGGAGACTATAGGAAGGATGGGTGTTGGCATTCGCCGACCTCAAGAGCTACCTTCTATGAGTGCCGGGGAAGGACCAAGTTCCACCCAAGTGGAGCCATCTACACCACAAGGCCAAGCTTCTTCCATTGATCTTACAAATGCAAGCCAACCTCTACCACAACCTCAAGTTCAACCTCAACATCTACAACAACAATCAAGTTCAAGCTCACCTCAAAAAGCTCAAGAACAACATTCACCACAAGTTCATCTACAACAACAACCGACATCAAGTGACCAAGGCCAAGCTTCAAATTCTTCTCCGAGTGGCTCCGGGATGATCTTCATGGACAACACCATTCCTAATACCCCCGAGTCATCCGGATCTCATGATGATGATGATGCCCACTTCAACAACAATGAAGGTCAAGGCGAGGACCTAAACCGTGATGAAAGCCAAGAGGACCCACAAGAATCTTCTCCCTTAGCCGTCACTCGCCGTGAAGATCCTATTGCAAGACACTTGAGCCTCAAGTCCCATTCGTTGAGTAATGTCATTGGTGATATAAAGAGCAAAGTAACCACCCGGAGGCAACTAGCAAACTTTTGTGAGCACCACACCTTTGTCTCTATGGTGGAACCACTCAAAGTGAATGAAGCTCTCAAAGATCCCGATTGGTTGAATGCAATGCAAGAGGAACTCAACAACTTCAAGAGGAATGATGTGTGGACTCTTATGAAGCGACCCGATCATTGCCGCAATGTTATCGGTACCAAATGGGTCTTCAAGAACAAGCAAGATGAACATGGCATGGTCATCCGCAACAAAGCAAGATTGGTGGCACAAGGCTATTCTCAAGTTGAAGGCGTGGACTTTGGTGAAACCTTTGCACCCGTTGCAAGGCTTGAGTCCATCCGTATCCTTTTGGCCTTTGCCTCTCACCATGGCTTCAAGTTGCAACAAATGGATGTTAAAAGTGCTTTTCTTAATGGTCCTCTACATGAGGAGGTGTATGTGAAGCAACCCCCGGGATTTGAGGATCCCCATTTCCCGGACCATGTCTTCAAGCTCAAAAAGGCCCTATATGGACTCAAACAAGCTCCTAGAGCTTGGTATGAGCATCTAAAGGAGTTTCTTGAAGATCGTGGTTTCTAAGTGGGGAAAATCGATCCCACTCTTTTTACTAAGAAAGTCAATGTGGAGCTTTTCGTATGCCAACTCTATGTAGATGACATCATATTTGGCTCGACTAACACAAAATTCAATGATGAGTTTGCTATGTTGATGAAAAATAGGTTTGAGATGTCAATGATGGGTGAACTCAAGTACTTCCTCGGGTTTGAGATCAAGCAAATGGGACAAGGCACCTTCATCAATCAAGCAAAGTATCTCCAAGACATGCTCAAGCGCTTCGACATGAAGGACGCCAAGGGAATTGGAACTCCAATGCATCTCAAGTGTCAACTTTCTCTTGACGAGATCGGCAAGGCGGTGGATCCCAAGCTCTACCGTTCGATGATAGGTTCGCTTCTTTACCTCTGTGCCTCTCGCCCGGATATAATGTTAAGCGTTGGTATGTGTGCACGGTTTCAAGCAAGCCCGAAGGAAAGCCACGTTGTGGCGGTCAAAAGGATCTTTCGATATTTAGTTGATACCCCACATTTCGGACTATGGTACCCAAGGGACACGGACTTTGCCTTGGTTGGCTTCACCAACTCCGATTGGGCGGGCGACAAGGTTGATAGGAAGTCTACATCCGGAGCTTGTCACTTTCTTGGAAGATCCTTGGTGTGTTGGTCCTCGGAGGAGCAAAATTGTGTCTCCGTCTCCACCGCGGAAGCCGAGTATATTGCCGCAGCGAGTAGTTGTGCTCAAATCTTGTGGATGAGGCAAACCTTGCGGGATTATGGACTCGAGTATAGCAAGGTGCCTCTTTTGTGTGACAATGAGAGCGCAATCAAGATCGCCTACAATCCGGTTCTTCATGGCAAGACGAAGCACATTGAGATACGGAACCACTTCATCCGGGATCACATTGCTCGCGGATATATTGTACTATCCTACATTGGCACCAAAGAGCAATTGGTGGACATCTTCACAAAGCCCTTGGATTAGAACCGTTTCATTGAGTTGAGGCATGAGCTAAATATCATTGATCCATCGAACTTTGCTTGACCGTCGTGCACACATACCACTCCTAACCTTTATATCTAATTGAAAGGCATGCATGAACATAGGGGGAGTGCGGTTTAAATATATTGAGCTATCCCTCCCCCCATAATGCATAAAGAAATCCAAAACATATGCTATTTGTCAATTGAGTGACTTATGAGCTTCATGTTGAGTTGTAGTCCGTGAGTCCTAGATACATCTACGCGACCTCACACTACTACACTCTTACACGGTGGCTTCGGCCACCAACCTCCTCTTTGAGGGGTTTTTCGGTTCTTTGTGTTTCTTTGTGACCTTTCTTTTTGTCCTTCTTCTTCTTTCTTTTATTCGTGTTTTTGGAGCACCTCATTCAAGCTTGTTTTCCTTTCTTTGGTTTTTGCAAGCTTGGTTGTATATTCTTTTTCTCCATCCTTCTAGTTTCTTTACCCTCCTTTTTGGTGTTACGATGCCAAAGGGGGAGAAGTTCCTATGTGGATGGGGACCTTTGTTGTTTGTAGCCCTTGGGTTCTAGTTGCTTATCTTTTTGTGTGGCTACATCAACAATCCATTGGAGGCATCTTATGGTGAGTTTGGGTATTCTCAAGGCTATGGTATGATAACTTCACCCAAATCTTCTTGCATGATCTTATGTTGCCTCCATATTGTGCATATGCTACTTGAACATGTCATTTATCCATGTTGCATATGTGCTTGGTTTGTAGAAACTAGGGGGAGTGATGTCTCTAGAACATGTGTATTTGTATTCAAATACATATCCATGATATGCACATGTGTAGGGGGAGCTCCGTCGAGTTTTTGCAAATCTAAGTATCTCATCATAATATCATATATTATTGTAAAGTCTTGTGTTGTCATCAAACACCAAAAAGGGGAGATTGTAAGAGCAAAGTTTAAACCCCAAGTTTTGTGTGTTTGATGACAACACTTGAGTAATCTCACCGTGTGCCGTGAGTATCATTGTTAGATTTGCAAGTGCACGGTGACCTCGCTGGACACGTCAAGATCGGAAGACTGAAGCGTAGTTGATAGGTTTTCTGGTTTTGTGTGTGTATGCGAGGTGACATGGCTGGAGAGAAAAAGGGGAGAAAACCAGTTTTAGCCAGGCCGGTACTATCGGTACTCGTAGCGGTAGTACCGCTACCCCTATAGGTACCGTCCCACGGTACCGCTCTGAGTTCTGCGCTGAAATTGTCCCACAGTACGAGTTGCGGTACCTCTGCGGTACCAAGAGCGGTAGTACCGCTCACTAGCGGTAGTACCGCCCTTGGTACCGGTCAGGTACCGTAAACTAGTTACGGCAGTACCGCTCTGGTACCGCTCTGGTACCGCTCCGAGTCCAGTAAGGTTTGGACCCTGTTGCGGTACCTCGAGCGGTACCGTGAGCGGTAGTTGTGGGGACCCCGGACTAGCTGTCCGAAATTCCCTGTTATGTATACAGTTCACGATCCCATGATCAGTGTGTCGTGAACACATAACCGAACTGATATCAAATTACACCATCCATTACAAAGCGGAATAAGAAAATTACAACATGGTCACCTGACCAATACTTACATAATAGCCTCGAAGGGCCTAACTAAACATCGGAGTAGCATCATCACTTCAGACAGACGCAGTACCCAAGTCATCCGCCATAACCCTACGAGCAACCGACCGGGAAGACGTTCCTAGCTCGCATAGACGTCGCCAACTCCTTCTTCATCCGTCGAACTCCTTCAAGTCCGGCCAAGTAAATAGCCGGGGACAAAGCCGTGAGTACATTTGAATTGTACTCGCAAACCATCAAGAAGGTGATAACAATTCTAACTAAAGAAGACAAGAGAGGAAGAGTAGTTTCTCTTGTGGATATAGCATGTGGAAGAGAAGAGATGTTTTTGGTGGAGATAGCATCCCAACTTCTCAATCGAAGGGGACACTCCAAGAATTTATCTAGGACATCTCTATATCTCTATTGAAGAAGAGTTCCTCTACATGAAAACACTAGGAAGGGTCACCCCATTTTGTTTCATTTTCCTCAACCATCTCCACATGGTCGGCACAACATCTTTCCCGTACCCTTCCGGTACTTCCAACACACGCATTTCCTTTGGAAATCATTTTCAAAACCAAAACTCGACACGGCTCGGTAACGGCCATCCCAACCGTCCATGACCGCGGACGCGGCTATTCGAATAGTTTTAACTCGCAGAGTGTGCGCACTTTCCCCACAAGAACCGATAAATCCGCCGGGATCATCCCCGAGTTCGACATACAAAAGTATGCGAGGCTCGGATAATCGGTCATAGTCCTTCGCCTGTCTCCCTTGACAAGAGTCCTTCCCTGCGGGCTTACCCCTTCCCGGCACCCCGGCAGCATACCTCCTTTTGAGCGTATCTCCGGCGCCATGACGAAGACCCTCGCAATCGTCCGGCTGCAAGTTAATGCGGTGTATTGCCTCCTTCGGAGCGCAACCCGGTGTCGAGGTCATCGTGACCCTCCTAGAGAGTTGTGAAGGTGTCTCAAGTCAATTTCAACAAACTACAGACTAAGCCCGTGCCCACTTTGGATAGTGTGGTTGCGCTAGTTAATTGTTCCGGGCGAATACAGAGAACCATGTGTCGTTTTTCTCAAAAACCCCAAGTCACACACATTCCTCTTTCCAACCATCTTTTCCAAGATCCTTTCCTTTCATAAACCATACACTCGGGTAAGGTCGGCTTACCCAAGGTTTTCTCAAAACTTTTACAACAAGGTAAACCTTGAGGGGTTCCCAACCTAAAGTTTCATGATGGAACTAAGACACCATATGGCCGTGATGTAGTCATCATGCCAATAAGTAGTGGATATGGTGGAATCAAAATAATCATACTTGCTTAAGGTAAGCAGGTATGTTGACAACAAAAGAGGGGAAATATTTTCAGATTTTGTGGTGCTAACCCAACCAACACTAATGTAAGTGATGGTGATCAACCATAATAGAAAAACACAAGGTGTTTAGGCATACCCATCTCAATTTGAGAGTATACCTAGCTCAAGAAGTGACTACCACTATACTAACAAAGGAGTATAGCGTGAGTTGTCAAGAGAGTTAGCATGCTTAGGATAAGCATGTATGCCGACAAAATAGGATAGCATGACCATGATCATCATGCATCCCAACACTTACTATGACAACCATAAGATATGACCACTAATATTACCATGCTTGAGACCAAGCATGTATGACAACAATAAGGAGACCAACACACAGAGGATCAAGATGCTAAGAGTAGCAACAAGTGTCAACAAAAAGAGACATCACAATCAGAGATCAATAGATGGCTTGCCTTGGTTGGCTTGTCCCTGGTCCTCTTCAAATCCTTATCCAAAATCCTCTTCTCCTTCAACTCCAATAGCGTTCGAATCTAGCGTCGCAAAATAAACGAACAAGCAAGCATACAATCAATACCAACTCAAGATCCAAGTTTTGAAATGTAAATAAAATACGCAGGGGAGTTGTGTAACAATAACAAATCATGGTTGCGCTACTTTTAAAACAAAATGGGTGGCAAGGTTTTGGATAAAACAAAAGGATTTTACCTCTAACATTGCATGTGACACACATACACCCATAAACCGAGATAAATTTTCATGATCAGTGACAAATGATATTTTTCCTAGATGGGCAATAACAAAACAAGACTAACACAATCGGATTCATCCAAAAATATGAAAACTACAATTTTAGGAATTAGAAATGCTAACCAGAATACAGTGATCATGTTTAATACATTAAAAATCGTACAAAAATCTTAAAAATACGGGACCAGCGGCATTGGAAAGGTAATCAAATTTGTAAACGAATGCAATTGGTTTCACTCGAATTGGGTTTGTGGATCTCAAGTTATACTCAAAACAGTGCTACTGATTTTAACACAATTAAACAGCTATTTCCAATTTTTCAAATGGCTCGCAGGGGCGGGAAAGTCTTGGGCCACGCAATTTTTGAAGAGTGGGCCGGCCCAAACACTGATACCGGTTGGGGAAGGGAAAAAAAAGAGAAAAGAAAAGAAAAGGGGAGAGAGGGCCCGGTGCGGGCCAGGCCTGTTGCATGGGCTGACGTGGCCAAGTGGCCACGAAGCGTTTCGGCCACGATCGGGAGGACCCTCGTCCTCCTCCCGACCTGCACGCGAACGGAGGGAAAAGACGGCGGCCAGGGGGGGGCTTACCCGCGGCGGTGGTTGACGGCGAGGGCTGGGAAGGGGCGCGGCGGGTCGAGGCGTCTCCAGGCGCGCTCGGCGACGTCTCTCACGGCCACGGCAGCCCTTCCCGGCGTCAGCTCCCTTGCAGCACCCGCCGGGTAGACTAGGCGGCGGCGAGCTCCGGCTGACCTGGAAGGTGCGGAGACGCTCATTAGAACCAGAAGAGGACGGGGATCACGATGGAACTGAGAGAGAGGGGAGAGAATGGCGGGGGTGAGCTCGACTTGCTCGTCACCCTTGCGGTGACCACGGCCGTGGCATGCTTGCCGGCGAGCAGCAGCAGGGCAGGGCGGCTCAGCATCCTCGGCGGGGTCTCAGGGAGGTGGGAGAGGTGGTGTGGAGAGGAGTGAGCGGAGAGGGGCTTTTATAGGCCGCGGGGGAGGCAGTAGGCAGGGGCGGGCGGTGGCCACGACCAATGGCGGCGCGCGGTGGGGGCGTTGGCCAATGGGTGGCGGGTTGCTGACGTTGGGGCGGTGGAAGGGGATGACGTAGGGGTGGAGGACGTCAGCAGCGTGGGTACAGGCGCGAGAGAGAGGAGGGTCGAGCGGGGAGAGGGTTTCCTGGGTGCGTGCGTTGTGTTTTCTGTTTTCGGGTTTGGGGCCGTGTGGGATGTGGGCTGCTCGTCCCTGGGCCAAGTTAGAAGGGAGGGAGGGTTCAGAGAGGGTCCAGGGGGTGGGGTTTGGGCCAAGGTGGTGCAGGGTTGCTGGGTGGTGCATGGGCACCATGGCCCGGCCATGTTTGAGAGGGAAGAAGAGAAAAGGGAAGGAGAGGGGTAGTGTTCTCTAGGGTTTTGCATGAGAGAGAGGTGGAGGAAAAGAGAGGGTGCATGCATGTTGAGTGGAGGGGGAGAGTGCCATGTAATGGCATGGTTGTCATAAACTAAGTCTTGAGAAAGAGGTTAAAGAAGGAAAATTAAAGGGGTGAGGAAGAAAAAGGTTGGTGGTGATAATGTCACCATGTGATGAGGGAGAAGAAAAGTGGAGGGAAGATGGGGTTGAGTAGAGAGAGGTGGTTGTTAGATGGTGCAAGGTGGCGGTGTGGGGTGGAGCAAGGTTAGTGACAAGTTTGATCAAGGTAGAAGGAAGTGGTTAGTTGAAATATCTGATATTCAAATATGGTGAAGAGGAGGTGTGAGCATGATCACATGCAATAATTAATGCATAAGCATTATTAGGTGTCAAAAATGAGGTATAGTTGGGACTCAAAGGTTATTTTATAAAAATGACTCAACAAATAAGGTTGGGATCTCTCCTATGGCTATGGCAATTTTTGAAATGAAAAGTAATTTGAAAATGTTGAGAGAAACAAGGTGGAATATAGGAGTTCAAAATTTTCTACTTACTTTATAAAGCAAGGTAGAGTTTCTTATGTTTAAAAACAGGAAATGGTATAAGTACCATATCATGCATTTTGTTAGAAAACAAAACAAGGAGAATTATTATAAAGCAATTTTTTTTTTTCGGGGAGGAGATAAGGTGATATGAAATACCACACTCATTTCCTATTTTATTTGAGAAAATAAAGATTAAAAGATTTGCTAAAACTAGGATTAGTTTTGTAGTGAAAATTTAGAGAAGAATCTTAAATAGGATTTTTGGCAAATAAAATATTCTGGGAGAAGTGATCTCAAGGGTAGAGGGTGGCTACAAAATGTAGCTACCATCTTCACTCTTGGTTTTGTGGAGATTAAGCTTGGAATAAAGATAAACAAAAGATAAAAGAGGAGCAAGTGATCTAGTGCTGAAATAGTGGATAGGGGAGAAGCACAAGTGAGAATAAGAATTGTAAGGGTTGCATGGGACATGCAAGACGTGAAAGTTGTAGAGGATGTTGCATAGATGAGATCCATGCATTGAGGCCACAAATAACAGTTGAGGGTGCTTAGAGATCAACTGCCAAAGTTTGGACATTTTAAGCCTGCCAAAACATCTTATTGGCTTGGCTTCAAAAACCATCAAGAATAAGGGAGTATATGAGTGATCTGGTTCAAGGCAACGACATGGTTCGGAAGTGCTCATGATAAGGTAGGTCTAAGACCAAGTGCATTGCCTTATATTGCAATAGATCACTTAATCTAAAGACTCCAAAACTGATCCTGAGAACAGTTTTAGGACTTAGCCAAATTTTGTGATGTTTTAGGGTTTTGTGACTAGGGTATAAGGGAAGGATGTATATTAAGGAGTGGATGATATTCAAACTTGAATAGAAGATAGGGTGAGCTAAAGTGAATTACAGAGATGATCCGAAGATAGGTGCATTCATGGTTCCACAAATGGAAGGGTTTTAGTTAAGGAGTTGCTAGTTGGTTTTTACATAGGAGGTTTGTGTGGTGGGGTAACTCAAGACAATCTAACTCAACCAGCAATGAAGGCAAACTCATCTACAAGCAAAACAAGCATATAAAGACAATACATCTTAATTAGTCTATAGAAAAAGTTTTTGTTCCCCCTAATTTTTGCACTTTGGATAATTAAACATGTTTGCAAAAGTTGGGGTGTTACAGATCTTCCACCCTTAAAATAATCTCGTCCCGAGATTACTAAGCGTAGGACTAGAGGGGTTGTAAAGTTTAACTAAAGTTAGATTCCATTCTTCTGTAGATGTGCCGTTGCCGAGGAGGTCGTTGCTTCATCTTCTGGGAGACATGATGGATTCCTGCCGATGGCGAGCTTCATGAAGAGGTTGACTACTCCATGTAGGTGTTAGATCTGTAGCTTCTAAGCGATCCTAGCGGGGTTCAAGATTCTGGGAGAGTTAGTGCACTCCAGCGGTGCTTTAGCAGGGTTGAAAACTTTTTAGAGTTAACTTAAATTTTTGTGTAAGACGAAGTCTTCCACCCTTAAAATTGTTCATAGAGGGGGTTTAAAATCTCTAAGCTTCGGCCACGGTCTTGTCGGTGCTTTCGAAGAAGTGATCTTTCTCTTGTCTTGAGTTGAAGTTCTTCAGGGAACGAGGTGCAGTCCACAACTTCAAGGGGGGGGGGGGGTTAGTACATTCCAAGTTCCCAACAGTGCTTTTAGAAAAGTTTAAAATTTTAGGGTCAGCTCCAATTTTTAGTGGAAGACGAAGTCTTCCACCCTTAAGATTTTTTTATCGGGGGCTTCAGAAAGACTCTGAACTTCTGTCGTGTGGCTCTGTCTGGGGCTTCTGAAGAAGTCGTCGATCTTCCATATTTAGTTGAGGAATCTCCAGGGGAGAAATGTAGACCACGGCTTCAATAGATAGACACAGTATTTTACTCAACCATAGAACGCACGGTAGGTTAGTAAATTGCTGAAAGTCTTGGTTGGTATCCACATGAAGCAGCAACAAAGGTCGTCGGAGACAATCTTCATCTTGAGGGTCGGTGCTGACTTATACCAGCTGAGAAGTGAGCATGTAAATTACACATAATCTTGAGTCTTGAGGTATCTTCAGGAGCTTCACTTTATGAGGACCATGTGATGTAGCTTGACTTGGACGCTATTGTCCTCTCAGCTTGTTAGACGGTGTGTTAGAGGGTAGTCTCAAAAAGTTATCCTCGAAGTTAGCGCGATTATACTCCAAGGTTAGACAAAGTTAGTATGTCTTCTTGCAGAGGTGCAGTCAATCTTGAAGGTATTCTCTTCTGCTTTCTTGGCTTAGTAGATTGCTTCAGCTGATCTTGAAAGTAGTTATCGAAGATCGGGGTAGGGTTAGTTTCTCTGACTGTTGAAAAGTGATGGTGAACAGGGTTAACTTATTCGATAACTAGTAGTTAGCATTTTATCGGCGAGGTAGCTGAGGGTGAAAACATATTAGGGAGGCTTCCTATGTTGGGTTATCACACTAAGAGGGTTTTTCACACTGAAAGAACAAGACAAACATACAACAAACAGACAAAAACACTCAAGGCAGCACACTAGGGAACTACAAGCAATCATCACACCAGACATGGTACTCTAAGTACCCAAGGGGCCTAATACGCGGGGGTAGCTCAATCAAAGCGATTGAGTTTGTCCTATCCATCCTATAGGTTCGGGGTTGGTCACATATGTTGGCGTCTTCATCTTGCTGACATTGACTTCAACAAGGACTCTTGACCTAGTTGGTGGTGACGCAGGCCTGGTATTGACTCGTCGATGTTGAGGTGGAGGTGAGAACTGCATATATCCGAGGGTCTCATCATCCCAAGGACGTGAGGTCTTCAGAGGGGTAGCTGTTGAGGTACTCTTGACTTCTGGTGGCTGGCCTAAAAATTACTAGTCAAGCACTGAGGACTTGATCCCAGATGACTGCAAAAGTGCAAGTCCACGGAGGAACAAGGTCAGCTCCTTGACAGACTTTGGTGTTAACCAAGACATGATCTTATTAACCCTTTATGTGCACGAGTAAATCGGCATCCAACCTTCAATAGCTGTTGTTGGAGATACATGAGTCTTCATGAGGGAGTGATTCATTTTTTTGAGTTCGAGTCTCCGGTCTAAGTTGGGGACATCGTCCAATATGTAGGTTTGAAGTGGATGAGACAATAGATTAAGAACTTTCAAATCTTTTTATAAAGCGGAGAGATAAGAATTTAGAAGTTTCGAAGAAATAAGGGGAGTAGAAGCTATGCTTCCGACTAAAGAAAGGACTTGTTTCGTAAATAATTTTTCCCAAGTATTTGTTTCCTAACTAACGTCCATGCTAACTAAGGTCTCCTACAGTCAGGATAGCTCTGATACCAGCTCTGTGGGGACCCCGGACTAGCTGTCCGAAATTCCTCGTTATGTATACGAGTTCACGATCCCATGATCGGTGTGTCGTGAACACATAACCGAACTGATATCAAATTACACCATCCATTACAAAGCGGAATAAGAAAATTACAACATGGTCACCTGACCAATACTTACATAATAGCCTCGAAGGGCCTAACTAAACATCGAGTAGCATCATCACTTCAGCAGCTGCAGTACTCCAAGTCATCCTGCCATAACCCTACGAAGCAACCGGCGGGAAGACGTTCCTAGCTCGCATAGACGTCGCCAACTCCTTCTTCATCTGTCGAACTCCTTCAAGTCTGGCCAAGTAAATAGCCGGGGACAAAGCCGTGAGTACATTTGAATTGTACTCGCAAACCATCAAGAAGGTGATAACAATTCTAACTAAAGAAGACAAGAGAGGAAGAGTAGTTTCTCTTGTGGATATAGCATGTGGAAGAGAAGAGATGTTTTTGGTGGAGATAGCATCCCAACTTCTCAATCGAAGGGGACACTCCAAGAATTTATCTAGGACATCTCTATATCTCTATTGAAGAAGAGTTCCTCTACATGAAAACACTAGGAAGGGTCACCCCATTTTGTTTCATTTTCCTCAACCATCTCCACATGGTCGGCACAACATCTTTCCCGTACCCTTCCGGTACTTCCAACACACGCATTTCCTTTGGAAATCATTTTCAAAACCAAAACTCGACACAGACTCGGTAACGGCCATCCCAACCGTCCATGACCGCGGACGCGGCTATTCGAATAGTTTTAACTCTGCCGAGTGTGCGCACTTTCCCCACAAGAACCGATAAATCCGCCGGGATCATCCCCGGTTCGACATACAAAAGTATGCGAGGCTCGGATAATCGGTCATAGTCCTTCGCTCTGTCTCCCTTGACAAGAGTCCTTCCCCGCGGGCTTACCCCTTCCCGGCACCCCGGCAGCATACCTCCTTTTGAGCGTATCTCCGGCGCCATGACGAAGACCCTCGGTAATCGTCCGGCTGCAAGTTAATGCGGTGTATTGCCTCCTTCAGAGCGCAACCCGGTGTCGAAGGTCATCGTGACCCTCCTAGAGAGTTGTGAAGGTGTCTCAAGTCAATTTCAACAAACTACGGACTAAGCCCGTGCCCACTTTGGATAGTGTGGTTGCGCTAGTTAATTGTTCGAGGCGAATACGGAGAACCATGTGTCGTTTTTCTCAAAAACCCCAAGTCACACACATTCCTCTTTCCAACCATCTTTTCCAAGATCCTTTCCTTTCATAAACCATACACTCGGGTAAGGTCGGCTTACCCAAGGTTTTCTCAAAACTTTTACAACAAGGTAAACCTTGAGGGGTTCCCAACCTAAAGTTTCATGATGGAACTAAGACACCATATGGCCGTGATGTAGTCATCATGCCAATAAGTAGTGGATATGGTGGAATCAAAATAATCATACTTGCTTAAGGTAAGCGGGTATGTTGACAACAAAAGAGGGGAAATATTTTCAGATTTTGTGGTGCTAACCCAACCAACACTAATGTAAGTGATGGTGATCAACCATAATAGAAAAACACAAGGTGTTTAGGCATACCCATCTCAATTTGAGAGTATACCTAGCTCAAGAAGTGACTACCACTATACTAACAAAGGAGTATAGCGTGAGTTGTCAAGAGAGTTAGCATGCTTAGGATAAGCATGTATGCCGACAAAATAGGATAGCATGACCATGATCATCATGCATCCCAACACTTACTATGACAACCATAAGATATGACCACTAATATTACCATGCTTGAGACCAAGCATGTATGACAACAATAAGGAGACCAACACACGAGAGGATCAAGATGCTAAGAGTAGCAACAAGTGTCAACAAAAAGAGACATCACAATCAGAGATCAATAGATGGCTTGCCTTGGTTGGCTTGTCCCCGGTCCTCTTCAAATCCTTATCCAAAATCCTCTTCTCCTTCAACTCCAATAGCGTTCGAATCTAGCGTCGCAAAATAAACGAACAAGCAAGCATACAATCAATACCAACTCAAGATCCAAGTTTTGAAATGTAAATAAAATACGCAGGGGAGTTGTGTAACAATAACAAATCATGGTTGCGCTACTTTTAAAACAAAATGGGTGGCAAGGTTTTGGATAAAACAAAAGGATTTTACCTCTAACATTGCATGTGACACACATACACCCATAAACCGAGATAAATTTTCATGATCAGTGACAAATGATATTTTTCCTAGATGGGCAATAACAAAACAAGACTAACACAATCGGATTCATCCAAAAATATGAAAACTACAATTTTAGGAATTAGAAATGCTAACCAGAATACAGTGATCATGTTTAATACATTAAAAATCGTACAAAAATCTTAAAAATACGGGACCAGCGGCATTGGAAAGGTAATCAAATTTGTAAACGAATGCAATTGGTTTCACTCGAATTGGTTTTGTGGATCTCGAGTTATTCTCAAAACAGTGCTACTGGTTTTAACATAATTAAACAGCTATTCCCAATTTTTCAAAAGGCTCTCAGGGCGGGAAAATCTTGGGCCACGCAGTTTTTGAAGAGTGGGCCGGCCCAAACACTGATACCGGTTGGGGAAGGGAAAAAAAAGAGAAAAGAAAAGAAAAGGGGAGAGAGGGCCCGGTGCGGGCCAGGCCTGTTGCATGGGCTGACGTGGCCAAGTGGCCACGAAGCGTTTCGGCCACGATCGGGAGGACCCTCGTCCTCCTCCCGACCTGCACGCGAACGGAGGGAAAAGACGGCGGCCAGGGGGGGGCTTACCCGCGGCGGTGGTTGACGGCGAGGGCTGGGAAGGGCGCGGCGGGTCGAGGCGTCTCCAGGCGCGCTCGGCGACGTCTCTCACGGCCACGGCAGCCCTTCCCGGCGTCAGCTCCCTTGCAGCACCCGCCGGGTAGACTAGGCGGCGGCGAGCTCCGGCTGACCTGGAAGGTGCGGAGACGCTCATTAGAACCAGAAGAGGACGGGGATCACGATGGAACTGAGAGAGAGGGGAGAGAATGGCGGGGGTGAGCTCGACTTGCTCGTCACCCTTGCGGTGACCACGGCCGTGGCATGCTTGCCGGCGAGCAGCAGCGAGGGCGGGCGGCTCAAGCATCCTCGGCGGGGTCTCGGGGAGGTGGGAGAGGTGGTGTGGAGAGGAGTGAGCGGAGAGGGGCTTTTATAGGCCGCGGGGAGGCGGTGGCGGGGGCGGGCGGTGGCCACGACCAATGGCGGCGCGCGGTGGGGGCGTTGGCCAATGGGTGGCGGGTTGCCGACGTTGGGGCGGTGGAAGGGGATGACGTAGGGGTGGAGGACGTCAGCAGCGTGGGTACGGGCGAGAGAGAGGAGGGTCGAGCGGGGAGAGGGTTTCCTGGGTGCGTGCGTTGTGTTTTCTGTTTTCGGGTTTGGGGCCGTGTGGGATGTGGGCTGCTCGTCCCTGGGCCAAGTTAGAAGGGAGGGAGGGTTCAGAGAGGGTCCAGGGGGTGGGGTTTGGGCCAAGGTGGTGCAGGGTTGCTGGGTGGTGCATGGGCACCATGGCCCGGCCATGTTTGAGAGGGAAGAAGAGAAAAGGGAAGGAGAGGGGTAGTGTTCTCTAGGGTTTTGCATGAGAGAGAGGTGGAGGAAAAGAGAGGGTGCATGCATGTTGAGTGGAGGGGGAGAGTGCCATGTAATGGCATGGTTGTCATAAACTAAGTCTTGAGAAAGAGGTTAAAGAAGGAAAATTAAAGGGGTGAGGAAGAAAAAGGTTGGTGGTGATAATGTCACCATGTGATGAGGGAGAAGAAAAGTGGAGGGAAGATGGGGTTGAGTAGAGAGAGGTGGTTGTTAGATGGTGCAAGGTGGCGGTGTGGGGTGGAGCAAGGTTAGTGACAAGTTTGATCAAGGTAGAAGGAAGTGGTTAGTTGAAATATCTGATATTAAAATATGGTGAAGAGGAGGTGTGAGCATGATCACATGCAATAATTAATGCATAAGCATTATTAGGTGTCAAAAATGAGGTATAGTTGGGACTCAAAGGTTATTTTATAAAAATGACTCAACAAATAAGGTTGGGATCTCTCCTATGGCTATGGCAATTTTTGAAATGAAAAGTAATTTGAAAATGTTGAGAGAAACAAGGTGGAATATAGGAGTTCAAAATTTTCTACTTACTTTATAAAGCAAGGTAGAGTTTCTTATGTTTAAAAACAGGAAATGGTATAAGTACCATATCATGCATTTTGTTAGAAAACAAAACAAGGAGAATTATTATAAAGCAATTTTTTTTTTTTCGGGGAGGAGATAAGGTGATATGAAATACCACACTCATTTCCTATTTTATTTGAGAAAATAAAGATTAAAAGATTTGCTAAAACTAGGATTAGTTTTGTAGTGAAAATTTAGAGAAGAATCTTAAATAGGATTTTTGGCAAATAAAATATTCTGGGAGAAGTGATCTCAAGGGTAGAGGGTGGCTACAAAATGTAGCTACCATCTTCACTCTTGGTTTTGTGGAGATTAAGCTTGGAATAAAGATAAACAAAAGATAAAAGAGGAGCAAGTGATCTAGTGCTGAAATAGTGGATAGGGGAGAAGCACAAGTGAGAATAAGAATTGTAAGGGTTGCATGGGACATGCAAGACGTGAAAGTTGTAGAGGATGTTGCATAGATGAGATCCATGCATTGAGGCCACAAATAACAGTTGAGGGTGCTTAGAGATCAACTCGCCAAAGTTTGGACATTTTAAGCCTGCCAAAACATCTTATTGGCTTGGCTTCAAAAACCATCAAGAATAAGGGAGTATATGAGTGATCTGGTTCAAGGCAACGACATGGTTCGGAAGTGCTCATGATAAGGTAGGTCTAAGACCAAGTGCATTGCCTTATATTGCAATAGATCACTTAATCTAAAGACTCCAAAGCTGATCCCGAGAACAGTTTTAGGACTTAGCCAAATTTTGTGATGTTTTAGGGTTTTGTGACTAGGGTATAAGGGAAGGATGTATATTAAGGAGTGGATGATATTCAAACTTGAATAGAAGATAGGGTGAGCTAAAGTGAATTACGGAGATGATCCGAAGATAGGTGCATTCATGGTTCCACAAATGGAAGGGTTTTAGTTAAGGAGTTGCTAGTTGGTTTTTACATAGGAGGTTTGTGTGGTGGGGTAACTCAAGACAATCTAACTCAACCAGCAATGAAGGCAAACTCATCTACAAGCAAAACAAGCATATAAAGACAATACATCTTAATTAGTCTATAGAAAAAGTTTTTGTTCCCCCTAATTTTTGCACTTTGGATAATTAAACATGTTTGCAAAAGTTGGGGTGTTACAAGAGTACCGCTCTGCGTCCACGTGGACCAGATCTGGGGAATTCGAACTCAGAGCGGTAGTACCACTTCCCAAAAGCGGTAGTACCGCTTAGGCAAAACTCGGACATAACGGTTGGATTTGGAGGAGCCTATTTAAGGGCTCCTTCTTCCCCAACACGATTTTATCTCTCCTCCCTCTCTCTCCTCCATTGTTGCTGAGCTTAATCCTTGAGGATCTCCCCAACCATCCAACCAATCTTGCCCAAATTTTGAGGAGTGGTGGAGGAGACCCCGATCTATAGTTCTACCAAGAGAGATTTCACCAATCCTTGATATTCCTTAGTGGAGCTTGGTGCTAGGGTTCCTATTGTGGGATATTGGAGAAAGTGCATCCATGGAGGCTAGCTTGGTGTTGTACTAGCCCCATGGGTTGTTGGGAGCCTCCTTGTGGTGTGGAGCTCGCCCCAACCTTGTGAAGGAATCACCGCCTCGACCGGTGTCTTAGTGGAGAAGGGGGAGCACCTTCGTGGAGCTCTCTCGAGGAAGAAGGTGAGGCCTTCCTTCGTGGTGTGGCCGTCTAGTCTCTTGTGTGAGACTAGCACCTCCTCAACGCAGACGTACTTCCTATTGTGGAAGGAACTGCGGGAAACAAACCTCGCCTCGTCTCCGCCCCCCCCCCCCCGGTTGTCCCGCTCCTTACTCTTACTATCTTGTTGATTCCTTTGCTTGTTGCACTTGTCCTAGGATCATTGTAGGATCACCGCTATCGCTAAAGTTATCACCTTTACCTTCCGTTGCACTAAAAATTGAAAAAGACTAAAACTTGCCGTAGCGCCATTCACCCCCCTCTTGTTTGCTACGATCCATTCAATTGATGACCATGTCTTAGGGTTAGCTTCGATACATAATTAACATGTAATGTCATCATACTTGTATGCGCATTGCATTATGCCATTTTTTGATTGTTGTTCTACCTTTCCGGTCTTTGCTTCTTCGAGATCGATAGAGAACATGCCGAGACGAGAAGATCGACAGCACCGAAGGTTAATGTCTGTCCACCGACGAACAATTCAAGCATGGGATCTTTGAAGATCCACATTGGTTTGTCAGGGACAAAGGAAAGCCCTAGCCTAGTTCATATTATGATTTCGAAATGCTTTTACTTATGATTACTACATATTGCATTCGTTTCCAATATGTTTTATCGGCAGTTATAGTTATCCTATGTGTGCATATTCCATCCTTGTAGCCTAAATACCCTGATCTACTGCTCCCAGCAAAACTAGGTTTGAGATTATGTGCACCGCTAGAGCCATTATATCGGATATGCTTAGTGATACGTCTCAAACGTATCTATAATTTCTTATGTTCCATGCTACTTTTATGACAATACTCACATGTTTTATACACACTTTACATCATTTATATGCATTTTCCGGCACTAACCTATTGACGAGATGCCGAAGAGCCAGTTGTTGTTTTCTGCTGTTTTTGGTTTCAGAAATCCTACAAAGGAAATATTCTCGGAATTGGACGAAATCAACGCCCAGGGTCTTATTTTTCCACGGAGCTTCCAGAAGACCGAAGAGCATACGAAGTAGGGCCACGAGGTGGCCAAACCACAAGGCGGCGTGGCCAAGGAGGGGCCCACGCCGCCCTGTGGTGTGGGCCCCTCGTTAGCCCTCCGACTCTGCCCTTCCGCCTACTTAAACTCTCCGTCGCGAAAACCCTATTACCGAGAGCCACGATACGGAAATAGTTCCAGAGACGCCGCCGCCGCCAATCCCATCTCGGGGGATTCAGGAGATCGCCTCCGGCACCCTGCCGGAGAGGGGAATCATCTCCCGGAGGACTCTACATCACCATGATCGCCTCCGGACTGATGTGTGAGTAGTTCATCCTTGGACTATGGGTCCATAGCAGTAGCTAGATGGTTGTCTTCTCCTCATTGTGCTATCATGTTAGATCTTGTGAGCTGCCTATCATGATCAAGATCATCTATTTGTAATGCTACATGTTGTGTTTGTTGGGATCCGATGAATATGGAATACTATGTCAAGTTGATTATCAATCTATCATATATGTGTTGTTTATGTTCTTGCATGCTCTCCGTTGCTAGTAGAGGCTCTGGCCAAGTTGATACTTGTAACTCCAAGAGGGAGTATTTATGCTCTATAGTGGGTTCATGCCTCCATTGAATGCGGGACAGTGACAGAAAGTTCTAAGGTTGTGGATGTGTTGCCACTAGGGATAAAACATCAATGCTTTGTCTAAGGATATTTGTGTTGATTACATTACGCACCATACTTAATGCAATTGTCTGTTGTTTGCAACTTAATACTGGAAGGGGTGCGGATGCTAACTCGAAGGTGGACTTTTTAGGCATAGATGCATGCTGGATAGCGGTCTATGTACTTTGTCGTAATTCCCCGATTAAATCTCATAGTAGTCATCATGATATGTATGTGCATTGTTATGCCCTCTCTATTTGTCAATTGCCCAACCGTAATTTGTTCACCCAACATGCTATTTCTTATTGGAGAGACACCACTAGTGAACTGTGGACCCCGGTCCATTCTTTTACATCTGAAATACAATCTACTGCAAACTCTGTTCTCTACTGTTCTTCGCAAACAAACATCATTTTCCACACCATACATTTAATCCTTTGTTTACATTAAGCCGGTGAGATTGACAACCTCACTGTTAAGTTGGGGCAAAGTATTGTGATTGTGTTGTGCAGGTTCCACGTTGGCGCCGGAATCCCTGGTGTTGCGCTGCACTACACTCCGTCACCAACAACCTTCACGTGGCCCTTGACTCCTACTGGTTCGATAAACTTGGTTTCTTACTGAGGGAAAACTTGCTGCTATACACATCACACCTTCCTCTTGGGGTTCCCAACGGAGTGTGCTTCACGCGTTATCAAGCATATTTTCTGGCGCCGTTGCCGGGGATTCTCCCACATCCAATCTCTTTACTTTGTTTTTGTCTTGCTTTACTTTATTTTATTTACTGCTTTGTTTGCTCTCTATATCAAAAACACAAAAAAATTAGTTGCTAGATTTACTTTATTTACTGTCTTGTTTGCGTTCTTTATATCAAAAGCACAAAAAAATTAGTTACTTGCATTTACTTTATTTAGTTTGATTTACTTACTACTGCTAAAATGGTACTCCTGAGAATACTAAGTTGTGTGACTTCACTAGCACAAATAATAATGATTTCTTATGCACACCTATTGCTCCACCTGCTACTACAGCAGAATTTTATGAAATTAAACCTTCTTTACTAAATCTTGTTATGAGAGAGCAATTTTCTGGTGTTAGTTCTGATGATGCTGCTGCCCATCTTAATAATTTTGTTGAACTTTGTGAAATGCAAAAGTATAAGGATGTAGATGGTGACATTATAAAATTGAAATTGTTTCCTTTCTCCTTAAGAGGAAGAGCTAAAGATTGGTTGCTATCTTTGCCTAAGAATAGTATTGATTCATGGACTAAATGTAAAGATGCTTTCATTGTTATATATTATCCTCCTGCTAAAATTATATCTTTGAGAAGTAGCATAATGAATTTTAAGTAATTGGATAATGAACATGTTGCTCAAGCATGGGAGAGAATGAAATCTTTGGTAAAGAATTGCCCTACCCATGGACTGACTACTTGGATGATCATCCAAACCTTTTATGCAGGACTGAATTTTTCTTTGCAGAACCTATTGGATTCAGCTACTGGAGGTACTTTTATGTCCATCACCTTAGGCGCGGCAACAAAGCTTCTTGATGATATGATGATCAATTACTCTGAATGGCACACTGAAAGAGCTCCACAAGGTAAGAAGGTAAATTATGTTGAAGAAACCTCCTCCTTGAGTGATAAGATCGATGTTATTATGTCTATGCTTGTGAATGGTAGATCTAATGTTGATCCTAATAATGTTCCTTTAGCTTCATTGGTTGCTCAAGAAGAGCATGTTGATGTGAACTTCATTAAAAATAATAATTTCAACAACAATGCTTATAGAAATAATTCTGGTAACAACTATAGGCCATATCCTTCTAATAATGGTAATGGTTATGGTAATTCTTATGGTAATTCTTACAACAATAATAGGAGTGTACCCCCTGGTCTTGAAGCCATGCTTAAAGAATTTATTAGTACACAAACTGCTTTTAACAAATCCGTTGAAGAAAAGCTTGGTAAAATTGATGTTCTTGCTTCTAAGGTTGATAGTCTTGCTGCTGATGTTGATCTTTTAAAATTGAAAGTTATGCCTAAATAAGATAAAGATATTAAGTCATTTGCTACAACAAACGCCATCCAAGTTCGAATTAATGAAAATATTAGATTGATGGCTGAATTGCATGCTAGGTGGAAAAGAGAAGAAAAACTAGCTAAAGAGAATAATGTAGCTAAAGTTTGGACTATTACCACCACTAGTAATGTTGATGCTTCACATGTTGCTAAACCTCCTACTATCAATGGTAAAATAATTGGTGTTGGCAATGTTTCTACTCCTAGTGCAAAGCGTGCAAAATTGCTCGAAGCCGCTAAAACTCGCTAAAACTGTTTGTGATAAAACTGCTGAAATTTTTCAAAATATTGGGGACAATGATCCCATTGCTGTAGATCATAATGGTTTAGACTTTGATGATTGTCATATCTCTGAAGTTATTAAGTTCTTACAAAAACTTGCTAGAAGCCCTAATGCTAGTGCTATAAATTTGGCCTTTACAAAACATATTACAAATGCTCTCATAAAAGCTAGAGAAGAGAAATTAAAACTGGAAACTTCTATTCCTAGGAAGTTAGAAGATGGTTGGGAGCCCATCATTAATATGAAGGTCAATGATTTTGATTGTAATGCTTTATGTGATCTTTGTGCAAGTATTTTTGTTATGCCTAAGAAAATCTATGATATGCTTGACTTGCCACCATTGAAAAATTGTTATTTGGATGTTAATCTTGCTGATAATTCTATGAAGAAACCTTTGGGGAGGATTGATAATGTTCGTATTATGGTTAACAATAACCTTGTCCCCGTTGGTTTTGTTGTCTTGGATATTGAATGCAATGCATCTTGTCCCATTATTTTGGGAAGACCTTTTCTTCGAACTGCTGGTGCTATTATTGATATGAAGGAAGGGAATATTAAGTATCAATTTCCTCTCAAGAAAGGTATGGCACACTTCCCTAGAAAGAGAATGAAGTTACCTTATGATTCTCTTATTAGAACAAATTATGATGTTGATGCTTCATCTCTTGATAATACTTGATTCACACTTTCTACGCCTAGCTGAAAGGCGTTAAAGAAAAGCGCTTATGGAAGACAACCCATTATTTTACTTCTGCACTTTTGTTTTATATTTGAGTCTTGGAAGTTGTTACTACTGTAGCAACCTCTCCTTATCTTTATTTTATTGCATTGTTGTGCCAAGTAAAGTCTTTGATAGTAAGGTTGATACTAGAATTGGATTACTGCGTAGAAACAGATTTCTTGCTGTCACGAAATTGAGTAGCCCCGTCTGTAGGTAACTCAGAAAAATCTGCCAATTTACGTGCGTGATCCTCAGATATGTACACAACTTTCACACTACAAGAAAAGTTCTGATAGACAACGTCTCAAAATCGTCCGCTAAGGGGTATTTTTCGTCGCCTATGGGCCTAACCCGACGATATGGGTTATGTTGTGGAAACTGCGTCAGGCAAAGTCCTACGACGATTTTTTCGGTCCGTCGCGCTTGGGCGCCCTTCCGCCACGGAAAATCGGACCGTTGCCCAAGTGTTTCCGGGAGCCCGTTGACTGCTGACGTCATGCAACCTGACACGTGGCGGACGCCGTTAATCGGCGGTTAACGGCGTTAACCGGCCGAAACCCCGTGGTAGATGGTAGGCCCACACGAGGCCTCGCCACGTCTTAAGCGGGCCGGCCCATTAAGTTTGCGGGCCGGGCCGCTCGACTTAGTTTGACCGGTCAACTATATAGCTGGGCTGGTCCATTAGTTACGTGGGTCGGGCCTAACCTCTAAGGTTGATCGGTCAAAACTTTAATGGGCCGGCCCACTAAGCATGTGGGCCGGGCCGAATGCACTCGTTTGACCGGTCAACAGGCAAAAGGGCCGGCCCACAAGACATGAGGGACCCACTTTCCTGTTATCGGGCCGGCCCATTTACAAAGTGGGGTCCACGTTAAAGCAACTGGGCCGGCCCAAGAAGTTAGTGGGCCGGCCCAATTAGCATGTGGGTCCCACTTTCCTGCTATCGGGCCGGCCCATTTAGTACGTGGGGTCCACATTAGATCAAATGGGCTGGCCCAACAAGCCCGTGGGCCGGGCCAAAAGCACCGTGGGTCCCACTTTCTCGTTAAAGGGCCGACCCATTTAGTATGTGGGGTCCACCATATAGCAAGTGGGCCGGCCCAACAAGATAGTGGGCCGGGCCATAAACACAGGTTGGTCCCACTTTCCTGCTAAAGGGCCGGCCCATTTAGTCTGTGGGGTCCACCATATAGCAAGTGGGCCGGCCCAACACGCTAGTGGGCCGAGCCAAAAACACTGGTAGGTCCCACTTTCGTCTTAAAGGGCCGGCCCATTTAGTATGTGGGGTCCACTATATAGCAAGTGGGCCGGCCCAACAAGATAGTGGGCCGGGCCAAAACACCGGTGGGTCCCACTTTCGTCTTAAAGGGCCGGCCCATTTAGTATGTGGGGTCCACCACAAAAGCAATTGGGCTGGCCCAACTAGGTAGTGGGCCGGCCCGGGAGTGGGTGGGGTCCACCTTAAAGCAAGTGGGCCGGCCCAATTAGAGTGTGGGGTCCACGAGTAAATCAAATGGGCTGGCCCAATAAGTAAGTGGGCCGACCTGTTTAGTTGCTCGTTTATATGCCGACGTAAAAGGCGCTTTAGGATTTTGCGGGCCGGCACGTATGTGATTTCGCTTAATTGGGCCGTTTAAGGGATGGGAATTCGTGATTTAGATACCGAGAATATTTACGCAGCATTGATTTCTGTCGGATAGCCTCACTTACCACAAGCACCAAAGAAAAAATGCGCGAAAGAACTATAAAAACTAACTAAATATTACATCAGCTGCAAGGCTTTGAAAAAATATTACAATACCCAGAGAAATTGAATGGTAATTAAACCTAGCAATACAATGAAGCGATCCGGCAATCTTTTAAGTTGTCCATGCAGCACCTATATCTGAAACAAAGACATTACAAGTTAAGACAGCAACAATGGAAACGCAAAGACACTGCAATATTGTTTGCCAAAGAATTTGGAACTCATCATTTCGTTGTTATAACAAGATCATTGTAATGCGCACAATAAGCAAACAAAGAGTGCATGCCGCATACCAACAGCCAATATAACATAGCATGTTAGAATGAAACAGCAGACTTACTACTGTCTAGTCCCATGCAAACCAACATGTTCAGGGAGTACAAAATTGACATGAACAACATAGTAGCAGGCTATAAATTTTGTAACAACGACTGAGCAAGATGAAGTTATGATGGCTACATCTACAGAGCAGGGAATGTAAACCAAAAATAGAAGTTACGATGGCAAAAGCTAAAGAGGAGGGAATGTGAACCAACATGTGCCAAGTGCAATTACTTAATTTTGGCCGTGAACTAAATAATACTCCTGAAGTTATAGTGAAGGGGATGCAAATCAAGATGTTTCGGGATATAAACTTGTAATGAGCAACACATAGAGGATAGTTAATGATGGAGCTTAGGATGGACCAGATACAGAATATAGTGGGATCACCTGTGAACTTGTATAAGAGGGAATGCAAACCAATATGTTCAGCTTTCCATATGTGAGCGTCATGCCAAGTCGAGAAACAAGTCAATAATGCAGCTTTTGAAGAACAAGATGGCACGCAAAATTATTATCTAGTAGTATGACAAGTTTATTTGTACTACAGACTAGATAGCAGAGTGATAGCATGCCAAACTAAGTCCTTACTTTG
Organism: Lolium rigidum; assembly: GCF_022539505.1. Taxonomy (NCBI): domain Eukaryota; kingdom Viridiplantae; phylum Streptophyta; class Magnoliopsida; order Poales; family Poaceae; genus Lolium; species Lolium rigidum. The sequence goes on from NC_061508.1 coordinate 57,462,255, forward strand.
TTAGCTTACAATGAACTAGATACAAAACAATGGCATCACTCGTAGTACGGGGAATGCAAGCCAACATGTTCATGGAGTAAAAAATTGGCACTAACAACATAGTAGCAGGCCATAATTTTTGTAACAACGATCGAGCAAGATAAAGTTATGATGGCTAGATCTACGGAGCAGGGAATGTAAACCAAATATAGAAGTTACGATGCCAAAAGCTATAGAGCAGGAATGCGAACCAACATGTGCAATTACTTAAAATTGGCCATGAACTAAATAATAGCAGGATGTTACTATAATACCTATAATTTTTGTAACAACGACCGAGCAAGATAGAAGTTATGATGGCTACATCTACGGAGCGGTGGAATGCAAACCAAAATGTTCAATCGCTTAAAGTTAGCAATGAAGTAGAAAATAGCAACGTGTTACGGTCATAGCTAGGAATGAACTAAAAGAGCTTCGGACAAACAAGCATCCGAACCCGAACATGGCGCTAAAACAAGGGACTTACATTAGGAGAAGCACTCGTGGGAGTCACAGACAGATCTTCCCGGGGTTGATAGATCCGGTGATGAAGTACGCTACATGTGCTACTTGGGGTTGGAGAGACGGCCATTACACTTCATGATTACTCATCTCATCCGCAAAAACGTAACGGCGCGTCGTTAGCACAAACATGTTCCCCCAAGATTAAACAAGAACTTGCAGGCAAGCAATAGAAAAGCGACAGTAGAAGAGTTTAGATCATGCACGGCGCCGGTGAAGCAGATCCGGTTCGTGCACAGCGGTGTCGGTGAGCAAGATCCGATGCGGTGGACGACGGATCCGGCGAAGCGGCTCCGGTGGGGTGGACGATACCGCAGCTGAAGCGATTGCGGTAGACTGCTAGATGAGCATATGGTTTCGAGGTTCGGCGGGGATGATCCGATCCGGTTGATGACGGCGTCGATGAAGCGGCTCCGGCAGGCAGCCGGATGACGAGGATCGCGAGGGCTCGGGTAGGCCAGGGAAGTCCGGCGGGGATGTTCCGGTGCGGTGGTCGTGGAGGTGGGAGAGAGGGACTTGGGAAGTTCCGGTGGGTGGTCTGAGGGAAATGAATTTTTTTTGGGAGGGTTTCCGGGCTAGGGAGGTGGTGATCCAAAAAATGACGGGCAGACCCCCCACCAACCGACTTTGCTGTCATCTCCACAGGGGTAGAATGGGAATTTGGAAGTGTGTGAAATTTTTGTATTTTGTAGGCGGGAAGTTTTGCCGCTATGAGATTTTGAATTTCGCTAAGGTCCAAGTATAATGATAAAAAATTGTGAGACCGTACTAGTACCTCTGTTCAAGGCCGAGTGCAAAATCAAATCATCGTCACCTTGAATATTGGTCACTACCATGGTCATGATCTATCTCTCGAAATTAGCGTATCCGCTATATCTTGCAAAGTATAATGATAAAAAAAATTGTGAGACCGTACTAGTACTTCTATTCTAGGCCGAGTGCAACATCAAATCATCATCACGTTGAAAATTTGTTACCATGATCATGATCTATCTCTGAAATTGGCGCATCCGCTATATCTTTCAAAGTATAATGATAATAAAAATTGTGAGACCATACTAGTACTTCTGTTCAAGTTCGAGTGCAACATCAAATCATCATCACGTTGAAAATTTGTTACCCTGATCATGATCTACCTCTGAAAATGGGCGCATCCGCTAAAACTTGCAAAGTATAATGATACAAAATTGTGAGACCGTACTAGTACTTATGTTCAAGGTCGAGTGCAACATCAAATCATCATTACATTGAAAAGTGTGTTACCATGATCACGATCTATCTCTCGAATTTGGCGCATCCGCTAAATCTCGCAAAGTATAATGATAAAAAAATTGCGAGACTCGTACTAGTACTTCTGTTCAAGTTCGAGTGCAACATCAAATCATCATCACGTTGAAAATTTGTTACCATGATCATGATCTATCTCTCGAATTTGGCGCATCTGCTAAATCTTGCAAAGTATAATGATAAAGAAGTTGTAAGACGAGTAGTAGTACTTCTGTTCAAGGTCGAGTGCAACATCAAATCATCATCACGTTGAAAATTTGTTACCATGATCCTCCGAAAATGGGCGCATCCGCTAAAACTTGCAAAGTATAATGATACAAAATTGTGAGACCGTACTAGTACTTATGTTCAAGGTCGAGTGCAACATCAAATCATCATTACATTGAAAAGTGTGTTACCATGATCACGATCTATCTCTGAATTTGGCGCATCCGCTAAATCTCGCAAAGTATAATGATAAAAAAATTGTGAGACCGTACTAGTACTTCTGTTCAAGTTCGAGTGCAACATCAAATCATCATCACGTTGAAAATTTGTTACCATGATCATGATCTATCTCTGAATTTGGCGCATCTGCTAAATCTTGCAAAGTATAATGATAAAGAAGTTGTAAGACAGTAGTAGTACTTCTGTTCAAGGTCGAGTGCAACATCAAATCATCATCACGTTGAAAATTTGTTACCATGATCCTCTCGAAAATGGGCGCATCCGCTAAAACTTGCAAAGTATAATGATACAAAATTGTGAGACCGTACTAGTACTTATGTTCAAGGTCTAGTGCAACATCAAATCATCATTACATTGAAAATTGTGTTACCATGATCATGATCTATCTCTGAATTTGGCGCATCCGCTAAATCTCGCAAAGTATAATGATAAAAAAAATTGTGAGACTGTACTAGTACTTATGTTCAAGGCCGAGTGAAGGATCAAATCATCATCAAGTTGAAATTTGTTACAACGATCATGACATATCTCTAAAATTGGCGCATCCGCTAAATCTTGCACGTGGCGCATCTCGGTGCGGAGCAACAAGCCGGTGCTATCAAGGTTGAGGCGTCGGTAGCGTCATCGGGCTCTCCTCTTTTGATAGATCTTCTACATGGCGTGGCGCACCGCCCACCGAGAAGCAATCACATGTGAGATCGAGGTGGAGACGTCGCCGGCATCCTCGAGGCGCGACCGCCCTTCTACGAGCCAGAGTCGACTCAAGGTATGAATCCATGCGCTGTCGCGTCCCTTCTGCATATGAAGTGGGATGCCTTAGATTTATTGTTCTTCTCTTACGATTATTTCTAGCCGGACATGTGTGCTCTTTCTCTGAATATATTTCTTGAAAAGCTAACCAAGTTACTTAAATTCACTTCGTTCTTAATCTTGCGTGCTAATTTTGTTATTTTTGCTGACAGTGGTGCGCGCAAGGAAATTTATTTCTGGGTGTGCTGAGCTGTTAGGCCTAAGTCGAAATCCTCAGCTAAACAAGGCCTCAGCTTAACACATAAAAAGGTGTTCAATCTCGCCACAATGTCCTCTTCTTTCCTCTTCCTTTATTGGAACTTTTTTTGCAGACAAGGAAAGTGGCACGTGTAATGTGAGTAAAACCCTCTTAGTTTGCATTTTTTGGAAACTTAGAAGTGTCACAACAAAAAATGGGGTGCGGGCGCAACTAGTTGCAAATGAGAGTTTCCCCATGAGAGGACCATTCCTATTTTTTTCGCCGCTAAAGGGTAAAGTACATCCACTGGCACGGGGTGTGTTCGGTTCCACCCCATCCCCAAACCGAACATGCATCAACTACGAGCAAGGAAGTAGATGTGCGACCTAGGTGACTGTGCGGACCCCACATGTGAACCAAAGAAAAAAACATGTCAATACGGAACTGATGTACATACGACAACTCCTATATGATATGCGTATGTACGATTGAGCATCTGGAGGTGTGCTGCCACCTGCTTCCTCACACGAAGGGTTGGATCTTGTGTTTCGTACACGGATCGGAGTGAAATTGTCGTGTGCATAGCAAGGTTCATGTCAATAAGGCTGAGTTTGGCATCTAAGTCTAGGCAACAAATACTTTTGGGTTCCAACGGCCATCTACAAGGTATTTGCTATAGGCCTACTTGCTCCGGCTGTCGAAGCCCAATAACTACAAATGGGCCTTTCTGCTCATGCAATGTTGGCCCTTTTCTAAAGAACCACAGATCCTATGATTGGCAAAAAACAAAAACACGGAGATTCTACATAAAAGTTGTTTGTATTTATTTTGAATTATTGGGTTGCAATTTTTGAAACTGCTCATGGCCAATATGAAAATCCTTGATCGCTCCATACCCACATAGATCACGGTATTTTCAAAAATTCATAAAGTGGATTTGAAATTTAAAACATATCCTAATAATTCCATGATTTATTCTATTAACTTGCAAGATCTTGGAGCGAAAGAGCTTGTATTAGTCTACGAAAATAATACTGATAAACCTGTCGTTAACAAGAAATGAAGGTTTATCGTTCAGAGAGGATGCCATGTGGGACCCATGAGACAGTAGCGTCCTCAACGTTTCAAAGAAAAAGGCAAGTAGCCCGAAAATAGGGGTAAAAAATAAATCCTACAAAGGAAACATTTATAGTTCATAGAGGCCGACATGTGGGACCGATCCGCCACCTGCATCCTCATCATTTCGAAGTCGGCGGGGATCGAAGAAAAAGGCAAATAGCCGGAAATTAGGGGTCAAAAATAAATCCAAAAAGGAAACTTTTATTCTTCATAGAGGATGACATGTGGGACCGACCTGCCAGCAGCGTCCTCATCGTTTCAAAGGCCGCAGGGGATCAAAAGAAAAAAAGGCAAATAGCCAGAAATTAGGGGTAAAAAATAAATCCAACAAAGGAAAGGTTTGTTGTTCATAGAGGCTGACATGTGGGACCCATGAGCCAGCGGCGACCTCAATTTCAAAGGCGGCATATGATCGAAAAGAAAAAGGCAAGTTAGCAAAAATCGGGGGTAAAAAAATCTAAGAAAAGAAACTTTATTGTACATAGAGGATGACATGCGGGTCCCATGAGCCAGCACCTTACTCAACGTTTCAGAGGCGGCATGAGATCAAAAGAAAAAGGAAACTGACCAAATATCAGGAGCAAAAAATAATCCAAGAAAAGAAACTTTTATTGTACATAGAGGATGACATATGGGTCCCACTTATACAAGCTCTTTCGCTCCAAGATCTTGCAAGTTGATTGTACATAGAGGATGACATGCGGGGCCCTTGTGTCAGCAGCTTAATCAACGTTTCCAAGGCGGCAGGGGATCAAAAGAAAAAGGAAATAGCCAAAAATAAGAGGGTGAAAAAAATCCAAGAAAAGAAACTTTTATAGTATAGAGGATGACATGTGGGTCCCATGAGCCAGCAGCTTCCTCAACGTTTCAGAGGCTGCATGAGATCGAAAGAAAAAGGCAAGTGACAAAAAATAAGAGGGTAAAAAAAATCCAAGAAAAGAGATTTGATTGTACATAGAGGATGACATGCGGGTCCCATCAGTCAGCAGCTTACTCAACGTTTCCAAGGCGGCGGGGATCAAAAGAAAATGGAAATAGCTAAAGATCATAGGGTGAAAAAAATCCAAGAAAAGAAACTTTTATAGTACATAGAGGATGACATGCGGGTCCCATGAGCCAGCGGGTTCCGCAACATTTTCAAAGGCGGCATGAGATCGAAAGAAAAAGGCAAGTGACCAAAAATCGGAGGGTGAAAAATAATCGAAGAAAAGAAACTTTTATTGTACATAGAGGATGACATGCTGTCCCATTTTGCAGCAGAGGTCCCAACGTTTCAAATGCGGCTTGAGATCAAAAGAAAAAGAAAGTAGCCAGCAGCTTACTAAACGTTTCAAAGGCGGCAGGGGATCAAAAGAAAAAGGAAATAGCCAAAAATCAGAGGGTGAAAAAAAATCCAAGAAATCAAACTTTTATTGTACATAGAGGATGACATGCGGGTCCCATGAGCCAGATTCCTCAACGTTTCAAACGTGGCATGAGATCGAAAGAAAAAGGCAAGTGACCAAATATCAGGAGCCAAAAATAATCCAAGAAAGGAAACTTTATTGTACATAGAGGATGACATGCGGGTCCCATTTGCAGCAGCGGTCTCAACGTTTCCAAGGTGGCACAGGACCAAAAGAAAAATGAAGTAGCCAGAAATCAGGGGGTGAAAAAAATCCAAGAAAAGAAAGATTTCAATTGGGCTGCATCTGGACATCTGGGCCTTCGAACTATCCTTATGGGCCTTTTGATTCGTACAATTTCAGCCCACTCCGAACATGGAAGTTCGGATTTTTCTCAAAAAAAAAACAGGAATGTCCTATGCTTCGCAAAAACAAAAAACAAGGAGATTCAAGATATAAGTTGTAAAAATAAAGATTTAAAGACGAACTTTTATTGTACATAGAGGATGACATGCTGTCCCATTTTGCAGCAGAGGTCCCAACGTTTCAAATGCGGCTTGAGATCAAAAGAAAAAGAAAGTAGCCATAAATTAGGGGGTAAAAAAAACTCGAAGAAAAGAAAGTTGATTGTACATAGAGGATGACATGCGGGACCCACGAGTTAGCAGCTTACTCAACGTTTCCAAGGCGGCAGGGGATCAAAAGAAAAAGGAAATAGCCAAAAATCAGAGAGTGAAAAAAACCCTAGAAAATAAACTTTTGTAGTACATAGAGGATGACATGCGGGTCCCATGAGCCAGCAGGTTCCTCAACGTTTCAAACGTGGCATGGGATCGAAAGAAAAAGGCAAGTGACCAAATATCAGGAGCCAAAAATAATCCAAGAAAAGAAACTTGATTGTACATAGAGGATGACATGCGGGTCCCATTTTGCGGCAGCGGTCCCAACGTTTCAAATGCGGCTTGAGATCAAAAGAAAAAGAAAGTAGCCGGAAATTAGGGGGTCAAAAAAACTCCAAGAAAGGAAAGCTTTATCGTTCATACAGGCCGACATGTGGGACCTATGAGCCAGCAGCTTACTAAACGTTTCAAAGGCGGCAGGGGATCAAAAGAAAAAGGAAATAGCCAAAAATCAGAGGGTGAAAAAAAATCCAAGAAATCAAACTTTTATTGTACATAGAGGATGACATGCGGGTCCCATGAGCCAACAGATTCCTCAACGTTTCAAACGTGGCATGAGATCGAAAGAAAAAGGCAAGTGACCAAATATCATGAGCCAAAAATAATCCAAGAAAGGAAACTTTATTGTACATAGAGGATGACATGCGGGTCCCATTTGCAGCAGCGGTCTCAACGTTTCCAAGGTGGCACAGGACCAAAAGAAAAATGAAGTAGCCAGAAATCAGGGGGTGAAAAAAATCCAAGAAAAGAAAGATTTCAATTGGGCTGCATCTGGACATCTGGGCCTTCGAACTATCCTTCTGGGCCTTTTGATTCGTACAATTTCAGCCCACTCCATAACATGGAAGTTCGGATTTTTCTCAAAAAAAAAACAGGAATGTCCTATGCTTCGCAAAAACAAAAAACAAGGAGATTCAAGATATAAGTTGTAAAAATAAAGATTTAATTTATCCGTTTGCAATAGCTCAGAGCGAAATACACTGTTTATTGTCTGCAAAATAATCAAGATATCACATGTTTCTTGTACGGGGAGGCTGACATCAGGGACCCATGAGCCAGCAGCGTCGTCAACGTTTCAAAGGCAGGGGGTCGAAAATAAAAAAACAAAAAATCAGTTGGTAAAAAAATCCAAGAAAAGAAAACATTTATCGTTCTGAGAGGATGACATGCGGGACCGATGAGGCAGCAGCATCCTCAACGTTTCCAAGGCGGCAGGGGATCAAAAGAAAAAAAAGGAAATAGCCAGAAATTAATTAGGGGTCAAAAATAAATCCACCAACGGAAACTTTTATTGTTCATAGAGGATGACATGTGGGACCGACCTGCCAACAACGTCCTCATCGTTTCAAAGGGGGCGGGGATCGAAATAAAAAGGCAAATAGCCGGAAATTAGGGGTCAAAAATAACTCCAAGAAAGGAAACTTTTATTGTTCGTAGAGGATGACATGCGGGACCCATGAGCCAGCAGCTTACTCAACGTTTCAAAGGCGGCATGAGATCGAAAGAAAAAGGCAAGTGACCAAATATCAGGAGCCAAAAATAATCCAAGATTTATTGTACATAGAGGATGACATGTGGGTCCCATTTTGCAGCAGCGGTCTCAATGTTTGAAATGCGGCTTGAGATCAAAAGAAAAAGAAAGTAGCTAGTAATTAGGGGGTCAAAAAAATCCAAGAAAAGAAAGTTGATGGACATAGAGGATGACATGCGGGTCCCTTGAGCCAGCAGCTTACTCGACGTTTCAAAGGGGGCAGGGGATCAAAAGAAAAAGGCAAGCCAAAAATCAGCGGGTGAAAAAAATCCAACAAAGGAAACTTTTATAGCACATAGAGGATGACATGCGGGTCCCATGAGCCAGCAGGTTCCTCAACGTTTCAAACGTGGCATGAGATCGAAAGAAAAAGGCAAGTGACCAAATATCAGGAGCCAAAAATAATTCAAGAAAAGAAACATGATTTACATAGAGGATGACATGCGGGTCCCATTTAGCAGCAGCGGTATCACCGTTTGAGAGGCAGCAGGGGATCGAAAGAAAAAGGCAAGTGACCAAATATGAGGTGTCAAAAAAATCCAAGAAAAGAAAGTTTTATAGTACATAGAGGATGACATGCGGGTCCCATGAGTAAGCAGCTTACTCAACGTTTCCAAGGAGGCAGGGCATCAAAAGAAAAAGGAAATAGACAAAAATCGAGAGTGAAAAAAATCCCTAGAAAATAAACTTTTATAGCACATAGAGGATGACATGCGGGTCCCATGAGCCAGCAGGTTCCTCAACGTTTCAAACGTGGCATGAGATCGAAAGAAAAAACGCAAGTGACCAAATATCAGGAGCCAAAAATAATCCAAGAAAAGAAAGTTTTATAGTACATAGAGGATGACATGCGGGTCCCATTTAGCAGCAGCGGTATCACCGTTTGAGAGGCGGCAGGGGATCGAAAGAAAAAGGCAAGTGACCAAATATGAGGTGCCAAAAATAATTCAAGAAAAGAAAGTTTTATAGTACATAGAGGATGACATGCGGGTCCCATTTAGCAGCAGCGGTATCACCGTTTGAGAGGCGGCAGGGGATCGAAAGAAAAAGGCAAGTGACCAAATTTGAGGTGCCAAAAATAATCCAAGAAAAGAAAGTTTTATAGTACATAGAGGATGACATGCGGGTCCCATTTAGCAGCAGCGGTATCACCGTTTGAGAGGCGGCAGGGGATCGAAAGAAAAAGGTAAGTGACCAAATATGAGGTGCCAAAAATAATTCAAGAAAAGAAAGTTTTATAGTACATAGAGGATGACATGCGGGTCCCAGTTAGCAGCAGCGGTATCACCGTTTGAGAGGCGGCAGGGATCGAAAGAAAAAGGCAAGTGACCAAATATGAGGTGCCAAAAATAATTCAAGAAAAGAAAGTTTTATAGTACATAGAGGATGACATGCGGGTCCCAGTTAGCAGCAGCGGTATCACCGTTTGAGAGGCGGCAGGGGATCGAAAGAAAAAGGCAAGTGACCAAATTTGAGGTGCCAAAAAAAACTCCAAGAAAAGAAAGTTTTATAGTACATAGAGGATGACATGCGGGTCCCATTTAGCAAGCAGCGGTATCACCGTTTGAGAGGCGGCAGGGGATCGAAAGAAAAAGGTAAGTGACCAAATATGAGGTGCCAAAAATAATTCAAGAAAAGAAAGTTTTATAGTACATAGAGGATGACATGCGGGTCCCAGTTAGCAGCAGCGGTATCACCGTTTGAGAGGCGGCAGGGGATCGAAAGAAAAAGGCAAGTGACCAAATTTGAGGTGCCAAAAAAACTCCAAGAAAAGAAAGTTGATTGCACATAGAGGATGACATGCGGGTCCCATTTAGCAGCAGCGGTCTCAACGTTTCCAAGGCGGCAAGGGATCAAAAGAAAAAGGAAGTAGCCGGAAATCGTGGGGTCAAAAAAATCCAAGAATAGAAAGAATTTTGGTTCATAGAGGATGACATGCGGGACCCATGATCCCGCATCGTAAACGGCTCGATCGGAGAACGTTGAACGAGATGGCGCGATCGAGAAAAAAAACAATGCCGGAGAGGCTGCCATCCGGGCCCTACATCCCTCGGCGGTGCGGATTTGCGTTGACTCGGCCGGCGAACCCGAGATTTCGAGATGCACCACGTCCCGGGCCACCATACGCGACGTTTTGGCCGCTTTCGTCGGGCTAGGTGGCCTCAAAAACGAGAAAAAAAAGTTTTGACATGCACCACGGAGGGACCAAAAATCGTCGGCCATGGTACACCAGCAACCACGGCGCGACTTCAACTTCGTCGGCCATGGCAACTTTTTTGTAGTGTCATTCAATTGAGCTTTTTCATCTGAGCAAGTTAAGTGCCCCTGAAAAATTCGTCTTTACGGACTGTTCTGTTTTGACAGATTTTGCCTTTTATTTCGCATTGCCTGTTTTGCTATGTTGGATGGATTTCTTTGTTCCATTAACTTTCGGTAGCTTTGTGCAATGTCCGGAAGTGTTAAGAATGATTATGTCACCTCTGAATATGTGAATTTTCGATTATGCACTAACCCTCTAATGAGTTTGTTTTGAGTTTGGTGTGGAGGAAGTTTTCAAGGATCAAGAGAGGAGGATGATACAATATGATCAAGAAGAGTGAAAAGTCTAAGCTTGGGGATGCCCCCGTGGTTCATCCCTGCATATTTCAAGAAGACTCAAGCATCTAAGCTTGGGGATTCCCAAGGCATCCCTTCTTCATCGACAACTTATCAGGTCACCTCTAGTGAAACTATATTTTTATTCCGTCACATCTTATGTGCTTTACTTGGAGCGTCTGTATTTTTTTATTTTTGTTTTTATTTGAATAAAATCGGATCCTAGCATTCCTTGTGTGGGAGAGAGACACGCTCCGCTGTTTCATATGAACACTAGTGTTCTTAGCTTTACTTTTAATGTTCATGGCGAAGGTTGAAACTGCTTCGTTCATTGTTATATGGTTGGAAACAGAAAATGCTTCATGTGGTAATTGGTATAATGTCTTGAATAATTTGATACTTGGCAATTGTTGTGCTCAAATAGATCATGTTTAAGCTCTTGCATCATGTACTTTGTACCCATTAATGAAGAACTACCATAGAGCTTGTTGAAATTTGGTTTGCATGATTGGTCTCTCTAAAGTCTAGATATTTTCTGGTTAAGGTGTTTGAACAACAAGGAAAACAGTGTAGAGTCTTGTAATGCTCGCAATATGTTCTTATGTAAGTTTTGCTGTACCGGTTCATACTTGAGTTCGCTTCAAACAACCTTGCTAGCCAAAGCCTTGTATTGAGAGGGATTACTTCTCGTGCATCCAAATCCTTGAGCCAAAAACTATGCCATTTGTGTCCACCATACCTACCTACTACATGGTATTTTTCTGCCATTCCAAAGTAAATTACTTGAGTGCTACCTTTAAAATTCTATTCTTTGTCTTTGCAATATATTGCTCATGGGAAAATAGCCTTAAAAACTATTGTGGTATTGAATATGTTACTTATGTATCTCATTTCTTATAAGTTGCTTGTTGAGCGGTAACCATGTTTCTGGGGACGCCATCAACTATTTCACCTTTGTTGAATATCATGTGAGTTGCTATGCATGCTCGTCTTGTCTGAAGTAAGGGCGATTTATCATGATCAAATGGTTTGAGTATGCATATTGTTAGAGAAGAACATTGGGCCGCTAACTAAAGCCATGAATCATGGTGGAAGTTTCAGTTTGGACATTAATCCTCAATCTTTTATGAGAATATTATCTGTTGTTGAATGCTTATGCATTAAAGAGGAGTCCATTATCTGTTGTCTATGTTGTCCCGGTATGGATGTCCTTAGTTGAGATCTATCAAAAACGAGAAATCAAATGCGATCTATCTCCTTGGACCTTTGTACAAGCGACATAGAGGTACCCCTTTGTGACACTTGGTTGAAACATATGTTATGCAATGATAATCCATGTAAATCCAAACTAATTAGGACAAGGTGCGAGCACTATTGGTACTCTATGCATGAGGCTTGCAACTTATAGGATGTCTTATACATAACACATATGAATTATTACTACCGTTGACAAAATTGTTTCTATGTTTTCAAAATGAAAAGCTCTAGCACAAAAACGAGTAATCCATGCTTCCTCTGCGAAGGGCCTTTCTTTTACTTTATGTTGAGTCGGTTTACCTACTTCCTTCTATCTTAGAAGCAAACACTTGTGTCAACTGTGTGCATTGATTCCTACATACTTGCTTATTTGCATTCATCATATTACTTTGTGTTGACAATTATCCATGAGATAAACATGTTGAAGTTGAAAGCAACTGCTGAAACTTATATCTTCCTTTGTGTTGCTTCAAATCTTTCTACTAAGAATTTATTGCTTTATGAGTTAACTCTTATGCAAGTCTTATAGATGCTTGTCTTGAAAGTACTATTCATGAAAAGTCTTTGTTATATGATTCAGTTGTTTAAATCATTGTCTTTACCATTGCTTCGAATCACTTCATTCATCTCATATGCTTACAATAGTGTTGATCAAGATTATGATAGCATGTCACTTCAGAAATTATCCTTGTTATCGTTTACCTACTCGAGGGCGAGTAGGAACTAAGCTTGGGGATGCTTGATACATCTCAAACGTATCTATAATTTCTTATGTTCCATGCTACTTTTATGACAATACTCACATGTTTTATACACACTTTACATCATTTATATGCATTTTCCGGTAACCTATTGACGAGATGCCGAAGAGCCAGTTGCTATTTTCTGCTGTTTTTGGTTTCAGAAATCCTACAAAGGAAATATTCTCGGAATTGGACGAAATCAACGCCCAGGGTCTTATTTTTCCACGGAGCTTCCAGAAGACCGAAGAGCATACGAAGTGGGGCCACGAGGTGGCCAAACCACAAGGCAGCGCGACCAAGGAGGGGCCCGCGCCGCACTGTGGTGTGCGCCCCTCGTCAGCCCTCCGACTCTGCCCTTCCGCCTACTTAAAATCTCCGTCGCGAAAACCCTATTACCGAGAGCCACGATACAGAAATAGTTCCAGAGACGCCGCCGCCGCCAATCCCATCTCGGGGGATTCAGGAGATCGCCTCCGGCACCCTGCCGGAGAGGGGAATCATCTCCCGGAGGACTCTACATCACCATGATCGCCTCCGGACTGATGTGTGAGTAGTTCATCCTTGGACTATGGGTCCATAGCAGTAGGTAGATGGTTGTCTTCTCCTCATTGTGCTATCATGTTAGATCTTGTGAGCTGCCTATCATGATCAAGATCATCTATTTGTAATGCTACATGTTGTGTTTGTTGGGATCCGATGAATATGGAATACTATGTCAAGTTGATTATCAATCTATCATATATGTGTTGTTTATGTTCTTGCATGCTCTCCGTTGCTAGTAGAGGCTCTGGCCAAGTTGATACTTGTAACTCCAAGAGGGAGTATTTATGCTCGATAGTGGGTTCATGCCTCCATTGAATGCGGGACAGTGATGACGAAAGTTCTAAGGTTGTGGATGTGCTTGTTGCCACTAGGGATAAAACATCAATGCTTTGTCTAAGGATATTTGTGTTGATTACATTACGCACCATACTTAATGCAATTGTCTCGTTGTTTGCAACTTAATACTCGGAAGGATCTGCGGATGCTAACTCTGAAGGTGGACTTTTTAGGCATAGATGCATGCTCGGATAGCGGTCTATGTACTTTGTCGTAATGCCCCGATTAAATCTCATAGTAGTCATCATGATATGTATGTGCATTGTTATGCCCTCTCTATTTGTCAATTGCCCAACTGTAATTTGTTCACCCAACATGCTATTTCTTATTGGAGAGACACCACTAGTGAACTGTCGACCCCGGTCCATTCTTTTACATCTGAAATACAATCTACTGCAAACTCTGTTCTCTACTGTTCTTCGCAAACAAACATCATTTTCCACACCATACATTTAATCCTTCATTTACAGCAAGCCGGTGAGATTGACAACCTCACTGTTAAGTTGGGGCAAAGTATTGTGATTGTGTTGTGCAGGTTCCACGTTGGCGCTGGAATCCCTGGTGTTGCGCCGCACTACACTCCGTCACCAACAACCTTCACGTGGCCCTTGACTCCTACTGGTTCGATGACCTTGGTTTCTTACTGAGGGAAAACTTGCTGCTGTATGCATCACACCTTCCTCTTGGGGTTCCCAACGGACGTGTGCTTCACGCGTTATCACTTAGCCATGCTTAGATGACGAATTCTGATCCATCCGGTTGATGAATCAGAGCTGCGAATGAACCTAGTATGGTAGGATGACGTGGTAAGATCAGTGATGATAATTAAACATGCTTAAAGGCTTGGATGGGCCGCCACATGGGGATGTGGTGATTTGACTCTTTCTCGCCTTCGGAACCAAGACTGAGCGTACAGCCACACGGGGCCCATGGGAACCCCTTGGCCCGAACTTTCCTAGCTTACCCATGAGTCAATTAGATTGCGAGTTCCATTTGGCATTCTGCATGGCGAAGGCATGGAAAAAGTTTTCAAAGGTGCATCATACAGGGCGTGGCCGGGGTGAAGGATGCTGGAGGCATTGAACTGGATCCCATGCGCACAATGACCGGGACAGCCTCGGAGAATGGCTACCTACAATGACCGGGACCGCCTCGGGGAATGGATTCAATATGATGATCAGTAGAGCTAGAGATATCGTTCTCTTATCCCGTTTTTAAAATGATCTGAATAGACGAGCTTTTGCTCCCTCTTGTTTTACAAAGGAAAACTGGCTTTCTGCAAAATAAGCTCCACATAAAGCCTCGCATACCAGCTTTGCTAACAGGTTGTACTAAGTCTTGCTGAGTCCCTGTACTCAGATTTGCATGCTTTGTTTCAGACGAAGTCGCTCCAACAAATGAAAGTTTCTAGGTCGACATCGACGAGTAGCTTGGGATTCCCATGTGGTAGCCTGGAATCTGTGGGCTGGGACGTCGCCGTTATGCTCCTGGCCTCTTAGGCCTTTTGTTATCTTGCTATTTAGAATAGCGTAACTTTGCTTCCGTTGATTGATGAAATGTCAGGTCAGTTACCTCTGCTTGTAATATTTTGGTTTTTTGCTCAGTATGAGCTTGTTTTACTCTTTGAGTCGTAGAGTCACTGTTGTGTTACCGATTCTCACCCTGTACGTAGGCCCTAGAGATCTAGGTTGGGTTTATGGTAGATGGAGATCTAGATTTGCCTAGCCCCGACCTCCGAGGTCGCCACACATAGGGACACCGTCCCCGCCTTACCGCGGCCAACGAACCGAGGCCAACAGGACCAAGGAGGATCCCGAAATTGAGGAAAGACGGGGAATTGGACACGCACGAGGGAACCGCCTCCACTCCACCGCCGTTGGCGGTACAAGTACGGACATGCCGACAAGGGGCACACCAGGCCCACATGGCCCGGCCGATCACATGCGCACCTAGCCCGTTCTCGTGAATCCCCCATCGGGATGTTGCAGGACATGTGTCGCCACCGCCACCATTCCCCGCTCCGGCCACCTCCCCTGCCCACCGAAAGCAGCCAAGCTCCACCCGAGACCAGCCCATCGGGACGTAGATGGGGCCCACAGGGCCCGGATCTGGGTTGGGAGGGCACCACCAGGCGCCACCTCGCCGCCCCACTGCCAACCAGCGACGCCAACACCAGCTCGCCGCCCGGTGCTGCGCCGCCCGAGAAGCTTCATCGCCGCTGGAACTAGCATCAAACCAGGGAGCACCACCACTAGCCGAGGGAACCCCGCGTTCCCCCTCCAGACGCGCGGGTAAGAGCTGCACCACCGCCGCCGGCACCGCACGAGGCTTTGCCCAGCGATCTGTGCTGACGGTGGCGGCAGAGGAGAACATAGGAGGGGGGTCGGGGTCGAGCTAGGGTGTGGCCGCCCTCCTGTCGCCCGCGGGGAGCAACAGGGAGGGCCGGAGTGGTGGGGGAGGAGAGGATGGAGGGCGTGGAGGCGGGACGGGGCCGGCGACAGCGTTGGGGCGAAACCCTAGGGGGGAGGGAGGAGGTGCGGGGAGAGGGCCTTCCGAGTCCAACCTACGATTCCCTCACTGGTATGTAAGTTGCACATGAATAAGGTCCTTTCTCTGCTTAATTCATGGTCGGGTGATGAATTTAAACCCGGCAAGAGGCAAGTGGAGTTGTGCGTTCTACGTAGGTGTCCGATCGGTTTTCGTGTTTGTTGTTGTCTTTCATTTCTAGATTTTCGGATGTACGAGTCTCATTTTTGGTGACGGTCTGGTGCGCTGGTCATTTTCCCCTGTAAAGAATAACCCAATAGTAGTGTTACGTTTTCTTAATTAATGGTGGTATTTCGCCGCACCATAAACAACAAAACACTTGCAGAAATTAATGTTGGCCTTGCCCTAGCACGCCAACATTAGAGCAATTCCAATAATGTAGCCAGCTCGCTATAAGTCAAGTGCTATGTTATCTATAGTCAATTTAGAGTCAACATATACAATAGTGAGCTATAAAAATGTAGTACTCCCTCCGTCTCAAAATGTAAGGCGTCTAAGGATTGGTCAAAAGTCAAACTTTACTACCTTTAACCAAATATTTAGAAAAATGTATTTACATAATATTGAATGAACATATTAAGAAAATATAGTTTATGGTGAAACTATTCATGTTGATTGTAAATGTTTATATTTTTGTGTATAAACTTGGTTAAATTTAAAAAAGTTGACTTTTGACTAATCCTTAGACGCCTTACATTTTGGGACGGAGAGAGTACTTTATCAATATATGGCCCACCTTTCATTCCCACAAAGTGCCTAGGAGCACGTGTTAGTGTTGGCTCTTGCATAAGAGCCCACTCTCCTTCTCTCTCATCCTCTCTTCTTGAACTAATCAATAATAGACTATTTTAATCCTTATAACCAGCTGCCTAAAACTTATTGTACTTGCTCTTATTGATGTAGTTTGTGGCATGCAAGCATGCCACAATTATTGATGTAATCGGGAACTCCACAAGAACGTGCATACACGGGCTTAGATTTTTTTGCACCATTAACATAGAATTATGTTCCAAAAAGTAAAATAAATATAAATTTGTAAGTATTTTAAATAGGCGGATTTCATTCAACTTGATTACATAATTTATATTTTTTAAAGAGAAATTAAACTAATTTACACTAAACAAATCCGAAGATGACCCCTTGTAGAGTCTTGACGCCACCGTGATGGCTACACCAACGACCGCAATGGGGCTAATATTGTTCCCGATCAGGCGCCGCCGGCATCGTAGTCTAGCTCTGTAAGCGCCGAGATCTTGAACATTTTAGAAGAGATCGAACGGAAAAGGATGGGATTTGGATTGGATTGGATTGTTATGTGATAAGTTCTTGGTGGGAAATGGGAAATGTTGAACCTGCTTGAGGTGCCTCTACATGTGCCTCATCATGTGGCAGTTCCCTCGTCCCTTCGGTATAGTAAATTTGCAACTGCAACCCGAATGCAAGCATTAGTCTTCGTGACACCTTCACTGTCGACGTATTTTTCTCCCGTGAAGTGCTGCCAGATCTTTGAGGTTTTTTTACGCCTCTTAGACCTTGTGGTGGAGGTGCTAGTAGAATTGGAAGAATTTCGAGAAGAACTTTTATATGAAAGTGTGGTATAACTATATGGAGGTGTATAGCTGATGTGGTCATTGTTTCAGTCGGGAGAAGGGCGGTAGGGATGCATGTCGAGGGGTGGGGGTCTTGAACCCTGAGCTGATCTACAGATAATAGGTACTAGTTGGGATCATCCATGTTTGAGTATATCGTCGTGGGCTACGCATTAACGGGTCATGCCATGTTTGTGCCGCCCCCTCCCCAGTGGTGTTCCATGGGCCCGTTTTGCCACATGCTATGCTGGGCCACAAGCGGGGCGATGGAGTGCTTCGGGCAGGCATGCCAAAAGCCCGACCATAGCTAGGCATGGGCAGCCTAGCCCGGTCAGCCTGACCTGGCCCGACTAAAAATTCTCGAGCTGGGCCGGGCCTAATAACACCTGCGGGTAGAGCCTCTGCCAGAGATTTAAGCCCAACAGCTAGGGAAAGCATGGGCTTGCTGTTTTGGCTATTTAAGGACGAGGCCTGACGAGATTTTGCCTGCTAGGCTTGGGTTGCAGATTTAGGTTCGATTGTCAGGCCGAGCGGAGGTCGTGCCTAGGTATTTAGCGTCGGGCTTTTCTTGGCCCGTTCTGGCCTGAGAAATGTCCTAGTATACTTCAACTTTTGAACATCTTCTCATAAAAACACAGATTTTATTTAAGCTATATTTTTTCATACAACTTCCACATCACATAATCCACACCTCTAAAAAAATGACATACTCCACCACCACAAATCAGGGCATGCCATCAATTAGCTACCGTCGAGTCCACGACTTGGGTCGAATAACAGTACAACACACACACCTCATCTGAAGCACTCTCTACTCCCCACTAGCTCACCTAGAAGGAACAATTTATCCATCGCCGTTGGCGGCCGCCCCCGCTGATCTCTTCCCTTTTCTTTCCCCGACTAGGATGCGACGCCGGTGGCGCCTTATCGGTAGCACAATCTTAGCATGTGCTACTGACAAGGCGCCACCAGGGTTGCATCCTAGTTCTGTAAGTGACGAGATCATGTGCATTTCGGAAGAGATCGAGCGTAGCGGGATGTGATTTTGAGTGTCGTGTGAGTGAGTTCTTGCTGGGGAATGGGAAAAGTCGAACCACAGAAGTGACTTTGGGGTTGCTAATTCTGGTTGTAGCCAAACCTGCGAGACCACGCACCGACTTGAGCTAGCATCAGAGGAAGGCAAAATTCCAGTGCGGGAGAACCGAAACTGATTCTTGTACTTCTAACAAACGAAGGGAACTAACTTTTTGCAAGTTATTCGTTGGGCTACGCACTGGATCCAGCTATGTGCTTTTTTCCTTCCGGAGGATCAGCGGAAGGATATGGATATTGGATGCAACCTGCTGCTGAGGGTTGTTCAGGACTTCTACTGGGTGGCGGCATATTAATATGATACAAAATGGGTAGCCTGATTATGTGTCTCATCTTCCTTTGGTTGATTCACGTATCAATCTTGTCTGATCCATGATTGTAAACGTTAGTGTACTCGATACTTTTAATAAAAGAATGGCCGTGTGCATCTTGATATTGCTCCCATATCTAAAAAAAAAGTACTTCTAAATTCTCGTGTGATGCAGTAGTGCTACTCCCTGCCAAATGGTCATATTTCTCCATGTCTTGCAAATGTTCAGAGCAAATATCCACCCTGATGGCCTGATTATGTTTGCCTGATGTAATGGTCCTGACTAGCTATCAAGTGGCTTCAGCTGTTTTGATGTCTCATGGTTTGAACTCAAGATATGAACTCTTGGGTCAGGGAGTACATACATGAGGTTATGAGCAATCCAAATCCTTCCAGTCTTACACTGCTCCTGACAGAGTCTGTCATAAACAAATGCTCTCTGAATTATGGAATAGGTGACTCACTCGGAGGCTCGTGTCATACAGTTCCTTTCAATCAACTATACGAAGGATTCGAACTGCACAATAACTATATCCATAGTCAGAGCTAAGCCACGCCTTCCTCCTAGACTCCTAGTCATTTTTATGCTGCCAAAAACGACTTGTTTGATGTGATGCCCACTGCCCATGCGTATGCAGTTTTCGGCAAAATCGAGAGAACTGTCCAATTCCAATGTACGATGACGGTCACAGATGGAAAACAGTGCATCACATTTTGTGATGTATATGTGTTATGAAATGAGGTTGCCTAATGGTACACCCAAGTGCTTTATTTAGCATGCTGCCAGGTACTCGAAATATCAAATTATAGAGCTAGCACTGAAGAAGGCACAATAGATGAATAAACAAGGATCTATGCTCCCTAAGAACAGTGGCGGAGCCAACAGGGTGGAAGGGTGGGGCCCCCCACCCTAAGATTTGGCCCAGCCCATATGTCTTATGTAGAAAACTAGCAAAAGTGCCCGTGCGTTGCACCGGGATAAACAAATACTCTAACGTTCTAGCGAACCATCCGTGTCGACACTTCTCTTCTTTGTAACTATACCTAATACCAGCAACTAACTCCAACGTTTATGATGAGAACAAAAAATTTATCTTATTCAGGCACTATACAGGACTTTTTCCCAAATGAAATCTGAGTCCATGCAGCACCAACCCCATTGATACTTCTGTCCACACAAAATCTAGCAGTTCGGGCCAAGTTGTAACACAGCAGCAATGTGTAGAGTCATATCTTCTCATGATAGCAGGAAAAAAAATCACTGTGAGATGTGCTAATTTGGATATTGGGAATACATTCAGCAACATACCCAGTAGAGAAAGCACGCACTGTAGATTCTTTCCAAGCAGACCCATCTTTGAATATTGTGAAACTGGCCACACTATACTTGATATCAGGTATCCACCGGTCATGCAACATAGAGACTCTCCGATCGTCCACACGACACTTCTCTTCAGCAATCTCTAATGGATAAGCAGGCTGGAGTGCTGAACTTGTAAAACTCAGGACACTTTTTTTTCAACGATTCTGTAGCGGAGAAGCAAGCTAGACTTGTAAGACTCCTAGCAGTATACGGCGGCCGGCCAAGTCCGGAGCGGCACGCCATGCATGAGATTCACAAGCTAAGTTGAATTATATTGACTGGTTTAAGCCCTGAAATTTTTACTCGTGGACCAAACATCTACGGTAAGGATAAGGATCACTTTCTTGTTGTGCTACCATCAAAATTAGATGTGATATCCATAGCGGACTCAAAATTTAGCCCACACGAAGCTTGAGACCATCTTATCCTCTGCCCTTGTTTTAGAGGCACCTAGACCACGTATATAAACTAATTTTGAATTGTTATCCAACTGACAAAAACACAAATGGCTGCATTAGAACTAAACATAGTGAATTTGAAGAGCTAACTTACCACGGTTGTAAAGTGCTAACTGACCTCATGCCTCAACAGAGTCCATAATATTTTTGTAGAACCGCTCAGCCGTAACTTGTCCGCCATCAGGCACAGGCAAAACACTATATCCATGAGCAACAGGCAGTACTACGGTACTGAAAAATTGATAATGCCTCGGAATTTGCAGTAACTCGTCCAAAATTTGCTCTCTACTAATCCGAAAATAAAACTGCAGCCTACGCTACTGATAAAGTTGAAGCTAGTATGTACCGGTAGTTCTAGTTGCAACAAATTTCTCAGATCAAGAGAGATGAGGGTAGCCTCTAACAGAGGCAACACTGCTAGTGAATTCCTCTGAAAAGCCAGCCTATGGACCGATCGGGTGTGCTCCTAGTAGGAGTCACCACTCTCGTACTGATCACTCAATTGAAAGCAAAACGAGTAGATTTCCTTCAAGTAATTTGCGACGATGGGTCAGAGTTGAGCCCAACAATGCAAGCAACTACCGCAGTATCCGGATGCAAAAGACCACGAGCGCATAAGGAGTCCTTGGACGGGAACCTGCTAGGCTCCCCTGGCGAGGAGCAGGTCGAGGGGCAGGGGCCATTGGCCGCCGTCAAGGAGGACCACTGGATCAGGTCTCCCCCTGCAGCGTGCCTCCGGTGGTGGACAGCGGAGCTATGGCTCGGAGGCTGGCCAGCAAGCGTAGGCCGGATGGATCCGCGTTGATATACGGTCGGATGCTTCGCCGGAATACGGCCGGAAGGGCCAGTGGCGCTACCACCGGAGCCACGTCGCAAGGGCATCGGGGATTTGGGAAGATCCCTACTCAGCGCCGATGGCGAGGAATCGAGCGATGAAGGGCGATGGCGGAGTCGAGAGGAGCGTGCGTTCGCCCGACTTTTATGGAATCGATGGAGGACCGGTGATTGATTTCTTGATGGATCCGGTCAAGGTCGGGGAATTTTACTTTTTGCCACTATTTACTTAGACCTTTTACAATTTGCCCTTCTTTACATTGTACTCTATTTTTTGCCCCACATTACTCTGCACCTTAATCATTTGCCCCTTTTGGATTGTTTAGTGTATTTTTCAGAACTAAGCCCAGATGAAAAGACCGAATGCCCCTGACCCGTCCTTCTCCATTCTTACATGTGCTGCAGCTGGTGCGTCGCCGCCGCCGGCACCCTGCGATGAGGTCGCCGCCTCTAGAAACAGAGAGAGTGAGGTTGGCCCGTCGAAGCTTCGACGACGGATTTACTGACACCGTCGCCTAGGCTGGAGAGGCCACCGTGGCTCTCGTCCCTGTCTCACTCGACTGTCAGATCTGCCATGGCCGACGCCGGCACCCGGCCATGGTCATGGTGAGCCCATGGATAATCCTGTTCCAGGGGAGCGAGGCGGTGGCCGCCCGCGAGAGCCAGAAAAAGACTAGGACGACGCAGCAGCAGAGGAGCGCGAGCAAGGCGGTGGGCGTATGGCGCGGCCGTCGCCGGCGGGGAGGAGCGCGAGCGCGGCGGAGGAATCCACGGAACCTCGACCTGCTCGCACGCAAGCTTCTGTCGGCAAGGGGCGTGCAGGTGGCCGGGGCAGGGACGGCCATCACCGACGGAGAACGATGTGGCCCTAGCGCTGCAACGACGACGTCTATGGCAGGGCTCGATCTGTCGATCAGATCTCGTTGGTTCGTCATAATCAGAGCAAGCGGGGCAGTTTGGTCTTTGGTCGTGGATCCTATTTGAGGCAGGGCAATTTGTAAAGACGCAAAGTAGTGTGGGGCAAAAAGTAGAGTACAATGTAAACAAGGGCAAATTGTAAAAGTTCTAAGTAAATAGTGGCAAAAAATAAAATTCCCCGTCAAGGTCGGGGAGCGACGCAAGTGGGCCAGGCTAGGGAAGGCGACGCAGGAGCACGATGGAAACAGAACAAAGCGTTTTTTTTATCTGACTAAGCGGTGGCAAACAATGTAATTAGTTAACAGTATAATGGAACCAGTACAACCTCTCCACAGCGATTTGACATTCCCGACCGTCCGATGGGACAATCTAACGGTCTAACACGTCGCTACCGTTCCCGAAGAGGCATCCCGCATCCCTGAACACCCATCGTTAGCGATTCATTCCCGTTAAGAGGACTTTTTTTTGGTTCTATAGGCCCACTTTCGTTTTAGGGCTGCTACTCCCAAAATTGTATTAGGCCACACCATATTACTTGGGCCCCGAAACGGTATAATAGGCCAATGTGTTTTGGGCTTGAAACAAATACCGGTGGTTGCCGAAAAAAAAACCTTCTATCTTCTTTGTTCTGCTTTGTACGTCTGCGCCTCCTATCCTCCTTCGCCGCCTCGCCGGCCAATCCTCCTCCCCTGCGCCGCCATTCTTGCTCTGCATGCGCCGGTGACTCCCACTCCCGGCTGTACAACAAAGGTAGGTTACAAATTCCCCAATTTTAGCGTTGTTAATTCTATTTCAGCCGGATTCACCGGGCAGCTTCTCTGAAGATTGACTTTGGATGCTTCCTCCTGAAACGAGCCGTTTTGATGGTTCAAATTGCTGAGCTAGCTGTTGATGGGCCGTTGTTTCGTGGGGTTCGTTGGTCTACCGTCTTAATGCAATTTTCTGGCTGTTGCGGAATAAAGGAAAGAAAATCACCGTCCCTCCCACTTCCGTTGCTTGAATGGCCGGCGGCGCGGAATAATGGCGTTGTTGGTAGTAATGGGCATGCGTTACTCCCCCATTTCCTCCTTTCTGGGCTCCTCCATATATGGTGTGTGCCCTCAGGCTTCTTTCTCTTCCATCTAGGCATCTGGCCTTCACTGTGTTAGTCCGACGGCCATGGTTTTGATCAGCTTGAGGTTTGCAGTTCAATCGTGTCCTCCTTCATCAGTGTTTTATCTATTGATGTGTCACCCAGGCCACTTGCTTGCTATACCATTTTTCAGGAACTCTCGCGCTAATTGGTAGGAATTGCTCTGTTGGGATGCGGGGATGTACGTATAGTGTATGTGAGTTCCTTCCGTGGGTAAGTATGTCACTGTCTTACGGCCAGGAGCTTGTGCATGACATCAGAACATCGCATGTAATTGCACAATTTTCATTTAATAGATTGCCTGTTCTTGTTTATCGTTGGGATTATTAACCCGTTGATGTTCATCTGTGTCTTTATTTTTGCTTCAGCCAATGTATTTTCATCTAATCCCATAATGTTCCGGTTGTATTGTGGAGCTTTGAGAAGATTTAGGTGATTTGCTGCAGCGAACGAAGAGAAAAGTAGCGATTTACTGAAGAATATGCCTAAAAAGAAGATACCCAGGAACTACCAACGGCTTGCTACATGAGACTGAAAAGTTTCAGTATCAACATCAGAGAATGAAGAGTTATGTAGTGAAGCTAGACAGGTAAAACTTACAGAGGTACTCTTTTTCAGTCTATGTATTGCTCGAATAGAATATTATGGTATTTAGAAGACATGTGCTAGCCATCTTAGATTTCCTTGCAAATAGTTTTATGTGAATATGAGATTCGTCTTTAGTTCACGCAGATGTAAATCTGGCAAGAAGGAGGACCCATGTATTGAGAATGGGACTAAAGTTGGTTATAATAAGTTTTTCTTCAACAACTGTCCTACCTGTAGCTATCTGCAATTTCGGATTTATTAATCTAGCTGCTCAGTTCGCTACCGTAGTCGAACTCAAACAATATAATTTTGACGGGGTTTCTTAAGATACCTTATCTTCAGACGATACATAATTTGCAGTGTAAGGTATTTGTTACCAAATTATACAATAAGTAGCTGTTTCAGTATGCTACAATAGGATAGAGGGTTAATTCCACGTACCATTACCACTCTTGAGTGGGCACCATGGATAGGGTCCAATGGGCAATGGCAAGTGGCGATTGGTGCTGGTTCAAGCTTATGCACCAGAAGATCGGAGGTGTAGTTCAGTTGCGAACTTGTGATACGACATCTTATGGTGTTTGTGTTTAGGGGGTGCTTTATGTTTCTAAACTTTGGTGTCCGTCTTCTGTTCTTGTGTTGTGCATCGTGGTCGTGAAGGCCTGGTGAGGTTATGTACATGAATGATGAGCTCCTTAATTCGAAAAAGGTCCTGCCATTGTAAATCAATATCTATCCTAAAGAATGTGAATATGTTCTGCTATTGAAACTCTCGATAAATTTCGCCTTGAATAGTCTCTTAATGCATGTATGTGTTATTTCAATTATCATGACTCTGTAGATATATTGTCAGTTATTTCAGTTGTCTTGATTTCACGAAACATAGTTCCTCCCTCAAGATGAACGGGTGCGGCAACGCGCACAATTATGGTCTAGTTTAGATCTAAAGCAGGGGCAATAAAAACGACCAACAAGAAGCTCTTTTGCTTTTATTATTAGGTATAGATAAGGAAAAAAAATAAAAAAGCCCAGCCCAAGTAAGGTAAGATCTGCCCCACCCTAAAAAAATGGGCTGGATTAGAAGATACTAGAAATGTCAAATTATACTCCCTAAGAAGATTCCGAAAAAATGCTGGTGATATCAAATGTACTCATGAGTTGTAAGGATAACCATGAATCTGTGTTGTCGAAAAAATGAATCTGTGTTGTTATCTGTGAACCGGAAATCAGGTCGTTCAAAGACATTGAGGTCTGGCACTTGAATGGATGCTATTCATACTCCTTCAGAGGAATTTGACGACTATGAACATGAAGTCTCGTTCGTTGGTTTTGCACAAGTTCAGTGACAGCCAACTGACATAAGTATGAATATGAAGTCTGTCGTCACTGAAGCTGATGACTGACTGGATTCCTAGCTTAAGGAGGGCACTTGAATGGAAGCTCCCTATTTGATAGATCTACGTCTGCATTGGCACGAACAATACTCCACACGACTGTTGATAATAGGAATTCGACCAATATGAATATGAGATCTCGTATCAAGTATTGTACTCCTACTTAATTTGGTACTACTACTACTAGCCGAGGATACTCTGCTTAATTTGCTCAACTGGCATAAGCGGCAGCCTTTGCTATCACATGAGAGGTTTGTAATAAGGAGATATTTTTGATCTTGGGTGATAAAAGAGCTGGTTTTTGGCGCCATTCTGATGCGATAAATAAATTTTGCATAATTTTCGTTTTCTTTATTGAGTTGAACTTTTTCAAGATGGGGGCACCCACAGGTATCTGTTCCTCTCCTGAAAAAACAGTTACTTAGAATACTTCAACTAGAAAGGCAACTTTTTGATTCGGAATAGTGTGTCCGTTATTGTTCTTTGTAATGGTAATTGGAGGTACTAGTGAAAAGAGAGAAACGGATCTAGTGGCAGATGCTTTGCATGAAGCAGATTTATAACACTCTTAGATCAAAAGCAAATCACTTTCATTAATGTATCAACAGTGATTGTAATTACCGGACATTAATAATTAATAAAAAATTAAGATGTTCACTCGCACTAGGGGAAAACATGCCAGTGCTCCTAGTCCTAGAAACTTGCAGCAAAGACAAGCTAACAAAAGTGATTCTAAGTTGCAACTTCTATATCCTATTCTACCTTCCCTTCCTCTGTTTTCGTCAGCTAAGCAGATTGCAGCAGTAATCAGCCAAACAAAAGCTAGATTCTGGACGGTTTCTTCTTCTGCTCTGTTCACGAGCACGGCAATGATTCGAGCTTAATTTGGCACTCTTCTGGTGCTTCGATCAACCGAGCACGCTACACTTGAGCGCCTCCCTCTCACGTTGACGAGCCGCAGCGACGATTCGAGCTTGGGCATCCCATGCTGCTTCTCGCGCCTCCCTGAGCTGCTGACTGGACATGGACACGTCCGCCGGATCGATGAACGGGTCGTTGAAGTCCGCCGTGGCCACCATCTGCTCCAGCCTTCGACGTTCCTCGGACCTGCGACGCTCGATCTCGCTCCGTTCGGCGGCCCCTTCGGCGGCCTTGGCCAGACGGGCCTTCTCGATGAGCTCGCGCATGCTGCAGCCCGTTGAAGGCTTTGGCTGCGCCGCCGTGCTGCCCGAGAGGCGATTCCGCGGTGAGTCGGTGGGCTTATTCTCGATCGCAGAGGCGGCGGCGGGGAGCGTCGAGCATTTCGGATCCCTGACGCTGCTCGGACAAGGGTGTTTCTTGCTGCCGACTTTGGCGGCGGCCGCCGCGAGATGGGGCGGGGCGGCGCATACGCGCTTCGCCGGAGGCTCCCCGCTGCAGGTGGATGCGGACCGCTTCGGTTGCTTGGGGGCAGCGGCACTCGCCATACATGACGGGTTTACGCTTAGGCAGCGTGTGCGCGAGTACAGATCGGCGACGGCGGCGGTGCGGCGCGGGAGCCGAGGCGGCGGGAGCACCGCGGTGGCGCCCATGGTCGCGAGGGCAGGAATCAGGGGAGCGGGAGCGAGGAAGAAGACGGGATCAGAACTTAGGGCAAGAAAGCGAGTCCGCTGGATCGGGATTCAGCAAAGCAAGAAATGGAGTCTGGTGGATTCAGGAAACGGGAAGGGCAAGAAAGAGCAGCGGGAACTCGCGGCGGGATCGTATTCATGTATGTTGGCCTGCTGGGCCTCTTATGTCGGTGAGACATGCCGGAATTTGGCAAGTTCTGTCTCGCGTTTAGTTTTTTCCCTAGTGTTTGCATAATTTTGAGTGGAGTTGTGTAATAGCGTGTGAGGTTCTAATCGTGGGATGGTAGAATTATCATAGTTTTTGCTAGTAATTCTAAGTCGGCTAGGAATTAATTCAATCGATTTTCCTAATTCTCAGTAAATTGAGATTTACCTTATATCTCAGAATCTGCAGCCGTTGAATCGCGCCAAGATTCGTGCGGTCGTCTTCTACCATGCACACACCAAGCGGGATGAGGGAGGGGCGGGGGAACGTCCGTCGAGTCCTGGTAGAGATGCCGACGCCGAGGATGGATCTTAGGGTTTTCGAGTCCTGGTGAGGGGTGCCGACGCCGGGGAAGAAGGGGGCGGAGCTTAGAGGGATGGCGTGGGCGGTGATGGACCGGCGAAGAAGGAGCTTTGACGGGGCAGGGCGGCGAGGCGTCGCGGCAGCGCGCCGGCCGTGGACGGGCAGGTTGGCAATTCGACCGGCGGTGGCACACCAGCGCTAGAGAAGGAGGCGTCTTTCCTGTTCTAGATCTTCACATCTACTAGTCACATCTTTGGTGACGGTCTGGTGTGTTGGTCATTTTCCCTAGTGGCTAGTACATAAGAGCATGTCTAACAGACCCCCTAAAAGGCCCAACCCCGTAAAATAACTGCCGATATACGGGGTAGAGCTCTACCCGGCCGTCTAGTAGACCCCGTAAATCCTCCCCGTATCGAATTTTTCCAGTTTTGGCTACGAGGCGGCTCTTCGCCCCTACTTGTGCAGGGTGGGAAGGGGAATAGAGGGCCAAACCACTATTCTCCCCTCCACTGCGCGCGAAGGGTTTCAGCGAAACCCAACCGCCACTGCCGTCGCCCGATCTCCTCCGCCCCGCCCTTCCCGGCAACGACGCGGCCGGATCTCGCTGCCATGGATCCCCCGCAAGGCCCGCCGACCGCCGGCGGTGCACCACCTTTGGCCGTGGTGGTTGATGTCCCCGTCGGAGGTCCGCCAAATGTCGGCTTCGTGTCGGCCATGATCTCCACCACCATCCCGTTGAAGAGGAAGTGGATCTCGAAGCAGTTCTTCGAATCCCCTGCGGCGGCCGCAGCTCCGCCAGCTGTGACTGCTGCAGCTGCCAAGAAGGGGGGCAGGACGAAGGCGAAGGCGGCCGGGCCGAGGGGTGCCCCGCCGACCAAGGTGAAGACAAAGGCAGTCAGCCGCATCGGCCTCGCGCCTCCACCGCCCTCCAAGGCCACGACCCCTCCTCCCTCCGTTCCGTCAGCGGCGACGCCCGCGCCGCCGCCACCCTCCATGGACGTGGACAAGGTGTTCGATATTGAGTCCACAACATCGTACATGGACATGCTCAATGATTCCTCGGTGGACTTGGACGTCGGCATCGATGCGTTCGGTGGGGAGGACAATGTCGAAGGGATTGATGATGATGAGGAGGAGGGTGAGGGTGACGAAGCGGACGATGACGAGGAGGTGGTTGAGGTTGATCCGGCTGCCGCCGGTTCTTCCGCGACGCCGAAGCCACGCACCTCGAACTACACCGAGATTGAAGACGCGACCTTGGTCTGTGCTTGGAGTAGGGTGTGGATGGATGTGTGCACCGGAGTGGACCAAGGCGGGAAGCGCTATTGGCAGCGCATCGAGGATCTCTACCACCAGTTGAAGCCTCGCACCAAGAGTATGGCTGACAGATCCTACCTCTCCCTTGAAGGCTGGTGGAACATCATCAAACCAGCTTGTTCTCGTTGGAGTGCTTCCATGGACCAAGTGGCCCACAACCCCCCTAGTGGATGCGTGCTGGAGGACTATGTAAGTTTTCCAAGTTTATTGCTATCCATACTATGTGTTGATGATGTGCAAACATCACATTAATATTGTTGTTGTGCAGCCCAAGTATGCTCAACTGAGGTACAAAGACATGGCCGGCTCCAAGAACAAGGAATTTCAGTTCCAACATTGTTTTTCCTTGCTTCAACATCTTCCTAAGTGGAAGTTGAGGGATAGTGAACCAAAGTGCAAGAAGTAAGCATCGCTCACCATGGATGATGAAGGGGAGGACATGAGTGCGAGAAACAAAGGCAAGCCTGAAGGCTCCAAGAAAGCCAAGGAGAGGATGAAGGTAGAAGGCGAAGAAGCTAGCTTCAAAGAGAAGTTGGATCAATTCATAAAGTCCAAGGAGGCATTGATGATGAAGACATTGGAGACCAAGCTCCTCATCACCGAGAAGAAGAAGGAGGTGAAGCTTGCCATGGTGGAAGCAAGGCGGGAAGATGCCAAGGTGAAGGCCGAACTGGAATCGAGGATGATCGCACTCAAAGAAGCCAAGGCGATGAAGAAGCTCTTGGCCGAGGAGAGGGAGATCATGATGATGCGCACCGAGGACATGGACGAGGATCAGCTGGCGTGGTGGAAGAAGAACAAGGCGGACATCATAGCGAGGAAGATGCTCGCGCGTCAAGCTCGTGTTGCAAATGCTCTTGGTCCGTCGATTCCTCGAGGTGAGTCTCCGGCGAGTGGTGGCGGCGCTGGCGATGGATTCGTTGATGGTTGATCGCATTGATGGTTGATCGGGTTGTGATGTAAAAAACTATGAATTATGCATCACATGTTTTGGATGTGCTATGTTTGATCTGAAATTGTTGTCCGAAATTGTTGTCTAAAACCCTGTTTTGAGGTGTTGGAAACTCGTCCGAGCTAGCAGACCACGTATCCCCACCCTGTTTTCGGTCGGTGAAAAGTGAATACATGACCCTCTACTCGCGTTTTACGGGGCAGAAAAATAGGGGTCTATTAGACATGCTCTAATAGCCCAGTAGTAGTTGCATGTTCTTAATCAATAGTGGTATTTGGCCACAACACTAACAACAAAACACTCATCACAAAAATTAATATTGGCCTTGCCCTAGCGCGCCAACATTATTGATGTAGTTTGTGGCGTGCAAGCACATCACGCCTTATTGATGTAATCCTGGCGTGCCACGACGGAACACCACCAGAAAACGCGCTTACGCATGGCCTAGATTTTTCAGCACCATTAATTTAGAAATATGTTACAAGAAGTAAAGGAAATAAAAAAATTGTGCGTATTTGTAAATAGGCAAATTTCATTTAACTTTCGAACATATGTTACATTTGTTTAAGAGAAATTAAACTAATTTAAACTAAACTAAATCCGAAGATAACCTCCTATATAGTGCCCGGGCACCACTGTTATGGCTTCCGGCGGCCGCGATGGGGCTAATATTGTGCCCGATAAGGTGCCGCCAGCATCGCAACCTAGCTCTGTAAGCATCGAGATCTTGAAAATTTTAGAAGAGATCGAACAGCGAAGGATGTGATTTGGATTGGATTTTATTGTTGTGTGATTAGTTCTTGGTGGCTAATGGGAAAGGTCGAATATGCTTGAGGTGCCTCTACATCTGCCTCATCATGTGGCGGTTCCCTCCTCCCTTTTGCATAGCAAATTTCCAACTGCAACCAGAATGCAAGCATCCATATCTAGTCTCCGTGACAACTTCGCCGTCCACGTATTTTTCCTCCGTGAAGTGTTGCTAGATCTTCGAGGTTTTTTTTACGCCTCTTAGCGCTGGTGGTGGTGGAGGTGTCGGTAACGGTGGAAGAATTTCGAGGAGAATTTTTATGTATAAGTGTGGGATCGCTATATGGAGGTGTATAGTCGATGTGGTCGTTGTTTCGATTGGGAGAAGCGAAGCAGGGATGCATGCCGGGGGAGGGGGGGCTACCTGATCTATAGAGAATAGGTACTAGTTCGGACCATCCATGTTTGAGTGTGTCGTCGTGGGCCTACACATTAACGTGTCGTGCCATGTTTGTGCCAACCCCTCCCCCACCGGTGTGCCATGAGCTTGTTTAGCCTCATGCCATGCTGGGACACGAGCGAACGTGATGGCGTGCTTCGGGCAGCACGCAAAAAATCTGACCATAGTTGGGCATGAGCAGCCTGGCCCGGTCGGCCCGACCTAGCTCGGCTGAAAATTCTCGGGCCAGGCTGGGCCTAATA
This sequence comes from Lolium rigidum, assembly GCF_022539505.1. Lineage (NCBI taxonomy): Eukaryota > Viridiplantae > Streptophyta > Magnoliopsida > Poales > Poaceae > Lolium > Lolium rigidum. The sequence goes on from NC_061508.1 coordinate 57,493,767, forward strand.
ACACCTGCAGGTCGAGCCTCTACTGGAGATTTAAGCCCAACAACTAGGGCGAGCATGGGCTTTGCTGGCCATTTAAGGAAGAGGCCTGGCCCGAGGCCTGGCAAGATTTTGCCTGCTAGGGCCAGGTTTGGGCTGCAGATTTAGGCCCGACGGTTAGGCCGAGCCGAGGCCGTGCCGGGGTATTTAGTGTCGGGCTTTTCTTGGCCCGGCCTGGCCCGAGAAATGCCCTGGTATGCTACAACTTTTAAACCCTCTTCTCATAAAAACACACATTTTATTTAAACTATTTTTTCATACAACCTTCAAATCACATAATCCACATCTCTAAAAAAAATCACATACTCCACAACCACAGGTTAGGGTGTGCCATCAATTAGCTACCGTCGAGTCCATGACTTTGATCGAACCACACACCTCAGCTCGAGTACTTTCTGCTCCCCTCTAGCTCGCCTAGAAGGAACAGTTTATCCACCGTCGCCGTTGCTGATACCATCGTGCCGCCGCCCCCGCTGATCTTTCCCCTTTTCTTTCCCCGACTTGGCGGACACTGAGGGGCGGCGTCGCAGCCTACTTCTGTAAGCGACGAGATCCTGTGCATTTTGGAAGAGATGGAACGGAGCGGGATGTGATTTGGAGTGTCGTCTGAGTGAGTTCTTGCTGGGGAATGGGAAAAGTCGAACCACAGAAGTGATTTTGTGCTGCTAGTTTTGGCTGTAGCCAAACCTGCGAGACCATGCATGCATTGACTTGAGCTGGTGGGAGAGGAAGGCAAAATTCCAGGCAGAAAGAACCGATACTGATTGTTGTATTTCCTAATTCTGGTGTGATGCAGTAGTGCTACTCCTGTCAAATGGTCATGCTCCTCCCTGTCTTGCAAATGTTCAGAGCAAATATCTACCCCAATGGCTCGATTATTGTTGCCTGATGTAATGGTAATGACTAGCTATCAAGTGGTTTCAGTTGTCGTGATGTATCATGGTTCAAACTCAAGATATGAACCCCTGGTTCAGGAGTACATACATGAGCAATCCAAATCTAGGCAGTCTTACACTACTCCTGACTGACTCGGTCATAAAAAAATGCTCTCTGAATTATGGACTGGGTGACTCACTCGTAGGCTTGTGTCATATAGTTTCTTTCAATCAACTATATGAAGGATTCAAACTGCACAAGAACTGTATCCATAGTCAGAGCTAGCATGCGAAAGGCACTTGAATGAAAGCTTCCTATTCCATTGATCTCTGTCTGCACTGGCATGAACAATAATCCACATGATGGTTGATAAGAGGAATTCGACGAGTATGAATATGAGATCTCGTATCAAGTATAGTGCCCTTTTCTATTACTACTACTACCCGAGGATACTCTGGTTAATTTGTTCAACTGGCATAAATTGGCAGCCTTTGCTATCATATGAAATGTTTGTAATACGGAGCTGTATTGTTGATCTTTGGTGATAAAAGAGCTGGGTTTTGGCGTCTTCCTGATGTGATAAATAAATTCTGCGTAATTTCCGTTTTGTGTATTGAGGTATCTGTTTCTTTCCTCAAAAACTGTCCCTTGGAATAGATTAACTACAAAGGCAACTTTGGTTTGTATTGAACTTTGTATGGCTTCTTTTCCTATGAAATGGAGCTGGGGAGAGGTCCATGTTAATCTAAAAAAGAAACTACAAAGGCAACATTTTGTTGCAGAATAGCGGGTCTGTTATTGTTCATGGTAATGCATGGTAATTGGAGGCAAGATGCATCAATGAAAAGAGAGAAACGGATCTAGTGGCAGATCCTTTGCATAAAGCAGATTTATAACACTCTTACATTAAAAGAAAATCCTTTCATTAGTGTATGATCTGTGATATAATTACCGGACATTAATAATTAATAGAAAAATTAAGATCCTCACTCGCACTAGGGGAAAACATGCCAGTGATACTCTAGTCCTAGAAACTTGCAACTAAGACTAGCGAACAAAGCTGTTAACTTGCAACTCCTATATCCTATTCTACCTTCCCTTCCTCTGTTCTGGTCAGCTAAGCAATACGAAGACTGCACATTGCAGCAGATTTCAGTCAAAAAAAGCTAGATTCTGGACGGTTTCTTCTTCTGCTCTGTTCACGAGCACGGCAATGATTCGAGCTTAATTTGGCACTCTTCTGGTGCTTCGATCAGCCGAGCAGGCTACACCCGAGCGCCTCCCTCTCACGTTGACGAGCCGCAGCGACGATTCGAGCTTGGGCATCCCATGCTGCTTCTCGCGCCTCCCTGAGCTGGTGACTGGACATGGACACGTCCGCCGGATCGATGAACGGGTCGTTGAAGTCCGCCGTCGCCACCATCTGCTCCAGCTTGCGACGTTCCTCGGACCTGCGACGCTCGATCTCGCTCCGCTCGCCGGCCCCTTCGGCGGCCTTGGCCAGACGGGCCTTCTCGATGAGCTCGCGCATGCTGCAGCCAGTCGAAGGCTTTGGCTGCGCCGCTGTGCTCTCCGAGAGGTGATTCCGCGGCGAGTCGGTTGACTGGTTCACGATCGCGGTAGCGGCGGCGGGGAGCGTCGAGCATTTCGGATCCCTGACGCTGCTCGGACACGGGAGCTTGTTGCTGCCGACGACGTTGGCGGCGGCTGCGAGATTGGGCGAGGCGGCGAGGAGCGTCGGACATTTCTTGGGATCTCTGCCGCTGCTCGGACAAGGGGGCTTCTTGCTGCCGACGTTGGCGGCGGCCGCCGCGGGAAGGGCCGAGGCGGCGCATACGCGCTTCGCCGGAGGCTCCCCGCTGCAGGTGGATCCAGGCCGCTTCGGTTTCTTGGGGGCAGCGGCGCTCGCCATACAGGACGGGTTTACGCTGAGGCATGGTGTGCGGGCGTACAGATCGGCGACGGCGGCAGTACGTCGCGGGAGCCGAGGCGGCGGGAGCACCGCGGTGGCGCCCATGGTCGCGCGTGATCGAGAGAAGGAATCAGGCCAGCGGGAGAGCGGGGAAGAAGACGGGATCGGAATTTAGGGCAAGAAATCTGGTCTGCTGGATCGGGGATTCAGGAAGGAAACCGGATGTGCAAGAAAGGAAAGAGAACAGCGGGAGACAGAGCAGCGGGAGCTCGGAATGAAATTCACAGGATTTGGTGGGCCTCTTATGTCGGTGAAACGCGCCGGGATATGGTAAGTCATGTTCCGCGTTTTTTCTTTCCATACTGTTGGCATAATTTTGAGTGGAGTTGTGTAATTCGCAAAGAAAAAAAAAGTGGACCCGTCTAGCGGGCGGCCGCGTGCCCGATGGTAGTTTCTGGCACACCGCAGATTTAGGAAAGTTTCAGCTGCCCCGATAGAAAAGGAAAGAAAATAAATTGCATCATATCTCTATGGATGACACCCTGCTCTTCCTTCCCATTCCCGAATCGGCCGCCGCTCCATTTTCTGCTCCGGCCAGGAGAACCGTCGCCGCTGGCCACCCACATCCGCCGACCGAACCGGAGCGCGCCGGCGGGGAGGGCCCCAACTCCTTCCCCGACCTTCTCCCGCCGACCGGCCCTGCACGCCGCCGGGGAGGGGCCCAACTCCTTCCCAAGCTGACGGGCCCTGCCAGCGCCGGTCTCCGCTGCCGCCTCCTCGCGCGCGCCGGGATCCCTTCCTCCTCCTTTCGCAGTGGCCAGGGAGCGGTGCGCCGGTCTCCCCTGCCGCCTCCTCGCGCGCTGCCGGCCTCCTTTCGCGGGGCTGCTGCTTCCTCATGGCGCGGGGAGGACCGGATGGCCAATACTCAGGGGAGCGGAGCTCGCGCGGCGCCCGGGGCTGGAGGAGATGACCACGAGCAGGTTGTGCGGTTGGAGAAGAAAGTGATTGGGAAAAGGGAAAAAAAGAGGATGTGAGAAAAACGGGGCTGAGACGTGGGTCCTCGTGCAAGAAAATTGTTACTTGCCTAGTAATGCTAATTTGTTGCCTAAACGACATACTAATCTGCTTAAATCACGCTAGGAAGTTGCTATTAAACTTTTTGCTAAATTTTCTAGCGGTATTGTAAAATTCTAGGAAAGTTTAGAACGGGATATGCAACTTTACAACAATGGTAGATGATTTAATAACTAAAATACAATTTTACATGTGGGTAGGCAACTTTATAATAGCGATAGAATACTTTGCTGCGAGTAGAACCAACTTCACAATATTGCATCGTCGGACATCAAAATTGTCCTATCATGGACAAAATTGCGTCGTTGGACATCAAAATTGCTCTATCGTGCGTCAATGTTGCACTAGCCAACTTTACACGAGGGGTAGGGAACTTTACATTAGGGGTATGCAACTTTGCATGAGGGGTATGCAACTTTACAACATCGATACATACTATAGTTGTGCCATCGGGCGCCAAAATTGCCCTATTATGCATAAAACATGCTCGTATCATTGTTGCACCGTTAGGCAACAAAGTTGCTCCGGCCGACACTAAAATTGTGTAGTCGGGCACTAAATTGCATTGCCATGCACAAAAAGTTGCTCGTCGTGCATCAATGTTACGTCGGCGAGCACCAAAATTGTACCGTTAGACACTGAGTTTGCTTGTGTCATTACTAAAGTATCGTGTCTCAATGCTTAAGACATTCCTTGATTATAGGCAACTTCGCAAAAATAATAGACAAT